>NC_052623.1:275298271-275601301 GCF_016161935.1 Mauremys reevesii | reverse complement strand
ATGTTTCCCTTTTTGGCGTCACATGAAGTTGCTAAGATACAAAACTATGGCTTCCACATTTTCATATATGAAGGACTATTTTATCTTTCCCAGATTCTTCCTAATTATGACATTTTATGGCTTGTGGGGATCTAGGTGGTCAGAGTAGATTATCACTGCACCCCATATTCTTCACAGTGATATTATAGCATAATTATGATGCATTTTGTACAAGACAGGTCACAGGAGATGTCACTGGAAAAGTTATGATTTGCTGAATATGATTATCTTATTTGTATGCATGCATAATTTTTGTATCTAAAGTTAGGAATACTGACAATGTAACTGTATTTCAAACATGCTTACTCTGAGTGACACCCACAACTAGCCTTTCTGGTACAACAATGAAGAAGCCAGACAGTGCTGATGGGCCAACAGCAAAGACAATGGCTCCTCGAAGAACTTAACCTTCCTGAAAACCTCCCAGACAACCTATAAGTAATGGCTGTTATGACTCAGCAAGTTATGCCAGGGCATGTGACCAGGCCACATGACTGTGGACTCCATCTTGGGATGTCAGTGTTTTTCCACAAACTGAGTTTGGGATAAAGGGTTCCCGCCATACGCTAAAGCTATATAAGGCAGGGAGTGGCATCATCCATTGTTCTTCATTCGCCCACAACAGAACACCTCAGAGAAGCTCCTAAGTAAAAAGACTGAACTGGGGGAAGTATTGGACCCAGGCTAAAGGGATTTCTAGCCTGCGTATGAAAAACCTGGGGATTCCAAGCTGCAAAGCAAGAGCAGCTTGTACCTTGAGAATCTGCCAGCCTGCTTGTATCATCAGCCAGGGTGAGAATTTGCTAATTCATATCCTCTCTTTCTAGTATTTTTAGATTAGTTTGCATTTTTGTTTATTTACTAGGTAACCTGCTTTGATCTGTTTGCTATCACTTAAAATTTATCTTAAGTAATTAATACACTTATTTTATGCTTTAACCTAAACCAGTAAGTTTGGAGTGAAGTGCTTGGGAATCTTAGCTCAAGGAGCTGCTGCATTTCCTCTCCACATTGAGGGAGGGATGAACTCTGGGAGCTTATGCTGTACAATTCCCTGTGCGGAGCAAGATGGTATAATTTTGGGTTTATACTCCAGAAGGGAGTGCATGCCTGGGAAGCTGGTGGTTATCCTGGCTGTAACCTCTCTGTTGTTGGTTCATGCAGTGGCTGGTCAGGAAACCTGCATGTAACTGCAGCTGGGTATGTACCTGCCTGTGGGAATGCTGATGGAAGTGTAGGACCGAGAGCAGGTCTGCAGCTTGTCACAGCAGCACAGTGTGAAAGGGAGCCCAGACTGGTGGGTCAGAGGGCTCAGGCTCAGCAGTACCCCAGTTCCAGGTGGCACCCCGGGGGAACCCGTCACAATCATAATGGTTCCTTCTGGCCTTAAAATCTAATGCTGTTAATGGTTACTTCTGGCCTTAAAATCTATTCTGTTGCTCTCAAAACACAGGTCTCTTTTCCTGGCAGTTGCAACAATTCTGTCACAGATGTTGAAGAGTCCCAATTAAGTTCCTGCCCTTCACATCCATTACTAGTCATTCCTTCTTTTTAGCATGGATTGAATCTTCAATGTCAAAATCAATTAGGCTGAGTTCACAGACTGTTATTCAATTTTTCTTTATTTGAATGTACTCCCAGGATTTAACTAGTTCTAGCTCTTAATTGATTTTCTAACACTTTCACCCTGTTGACCCTTTTCAAATTATGTTCAGCAGTCAGAACATATTCAGATTAGACCCTGAACTACCCCCCTGTGTAGTCAAGACATTTTCTGCTCAATATAACTGCCTATGCAGCTTAGTAACTACAACATTACTCTCTATTTTACCTTCTAATGGTGACATATTAACATGAAGACTCAAGGAATACTTCCATGAGCTCTACTACAGTCTCCTCTTTCAGGCAGATTTAGAAATTATGAGACCACAAGTTTGGGGCTCCCTGTCCCACCAATTATCTGATATTTTAGTCAGACTGGATTATACATCAAATCTCTTAGGCCAGATTTGGCTGATGTAGTCCTTGAAGAAAACAGGACTATGAACATTCACACCAGCTGAGAATCTGGTCTTTAATGCTATTAGACAAAAGTTAATATTTTGAAAGCAGCATATCTGTTTTCCAAATAATTAAAGCGATTTTGCCTTGGGCCTATCCAAAAGTATGTTGTTCTTATGGTGCTTGAGATTTATTCCTCCATCCTAAAATGCATTACGCAGATTAAACAATCCTATGAACTAGAACATGCAATATATATTTAGGATACATTTTTGAGCATGGGTGCCTAAAATTATACATCTAAATCTACATTAAATCACCTAAATAAGTGGCCTGATTTTAGGGGTGCCGAGGAAGCAGGCCCTGACCCTAAATTTTTAAAAGTTATTATACTTTACCTTTAGACAAATGGATCTAACCTGCTTTCGGATGCACATATATCCTTCAATCTGCACTGGTTCATGAGAATAGATCCGATAATTTTAAATGTTTTGTATCAAGTGCATGTCAATATTTAAAAACTGCAACTGACCTCTGTCCTGATGCAGTTGCTATAGGTGATGGTCCATTCGGGGCACGTGGTTCTTCACAAGTACTCATTTCCATTATTACCTTATCCAGGGACTTGAAAAAAAAACACAAAGAAATTTGGTACAAATTTCAATTTACTGCAGTAGATTAATAGATAACTTAGATACCTCATAATTAAAAAGTAGTAAGAACATTAAGTAAAAATCTTTCATAAATATTCTCTGGCCATAGCATTTTCTAGAAAACCTTTAATAGAATACATAACCATTTACATTTTTGGACTTTTGTTTATACAGTGCTTATATCAGATATCATTTTTTGCAACTCTCCTAGACTTTTGCGGTCATATATAAAAACTTTGTATACTTCTTGACTTCTAGTCAGGGAAATAGTCTATTCATCTCACTGTAGTATATTTCTCAAAGGCTGAATTCTGAATGAGTATAAAATGAGGAAGACATTTGATTTTCTCTATACAGTCAGTCTTTCAGTGTGAAGGTTCACATAATATTAGCTTTCATGCCCTTTCAATTTTCTCTATAGTGTTTTTTCTTTTCAGACATTTTTATTGGAAAGTGTTTGAAACCGGTCTATTGTTGAAATGTACCAGTGGCCACTAGATGTTTTATTGATATCTTTAAAAGATTTTGTATCTATAAGAAAATTGACAGAGGTGAATTGTCAATAAATTTGCTATAATGGGTAGTTTTTGAGAATAAAATATTTAAGATTAACAGTCATCTTTGCCATTATTTTTCATTATTGAGGCTGGACTTCTCAAAAAGGAGACTAAAGGAGTGAGGCACTCAAATCCCATTGATATTGAAGGGTATAATAAAATAGCACAATTGCACCTTGCCAAATCATTTAATAAATGATAAAAAAAACAAAAAACACAGTGTGTTATTCCCAGGAAGAGACCATCTAAATGCAGAAGCAGTCTCTTTGCCCCCGATATTAAAAATGGTCATGGTTTAAATTTATAATAACGGCTAAGGAGAATCCCTATTTTTAAAACTTGGTTCCTGCAACCTCTTTCCCTCTGGCCTGGGCTACTGTAACTTTGCCTCCTCTTAAATCCATTCAAAACTTTCCTGCTAAGATTATCTTCTTGGCCCATCGTTCTGACATCACCACACTCATTATAAGTCTCTCCACTTGCTCGCCATTTCCACCACAAATATAAACATCTTGCCCTTAACTTCAGGTTCTTCACAATTTTGCATTGTTGTACCGAATGGCTCTATTATCTCAATCAGCCATTGCCTTCATACTTACATCAGCTTCTATCTCCCACTTGTCCACTTCTCCCATAAACACCTTTGCACTTTTCTTTCATGCTGCCCATTATACATGGAATGCCTTCCCTCCTCCCCCAAAATTCATAAGCTTATTACCTGATTCCTCCTTAAGACTCATTTACTATGATGCCTACAGTGTGCTGCTAGCTGATATGGTGAGCTGAAACTACAGCTAATTGCTCACCTAGCTCAATGAACAACAAACAAACCCTACAAAAACAAAAGAAACGCCTAATGCGCACACAATCATTTTATGAAAAAAGTAAAAACATAATTATCTAACTCAGCCTCCCTGCCCTCTCTGTTTGTTTCACTAATCTCTTAGGCCTTTTCTTAAAATAAGGTAATAAGATCTTTGAAACAGGGACTGCATTTTACTATATGCCTGTACAGTACACAGCACAATGGGGCCCCGACTTGATTGGGCTACTGTAATACAAATAAACAATACAGCTTGACTATGGGCTTTCTCAAATAGATGCTTGATGCCTCCTCCCCGTTCTCCACTAAAAGAGCTGGTAATCATTTTTATTTTAGAACAGAAAACTGCTACATAAAGTCTGTGCAAGAGTCCTCCTTGAAATTATTTTGCTTAACAAGTACAAATAGAAAGGGAAATTTAATCGTGAGCAAAGGCACTTCAATCTTTTAATATGGTGGCAAATGTTTTATTTCCTGAAAGCCTTTGTTTTTAACAAAAGACCATTGAGTTCTGGCAAGCGCACCACTAACTATTCGAGCTATCTAAATCATGTATACAGAGTATGCCAACTAAATGAAGGCTACTTAAGCTCAACCTTGCTTAAACAGGTGAGCCTGCACTCTGACTGATTACCCCTTCAGCTTTTTCCAGGAGAACTAATTCATATCTAAGTAATCAATCAAGCTGGCTGGCTGACAAGCAGAGGCACAAGAAGGAAGTGCCAAGCCAGCCACAGAGAGGCTCAAAATAGGGATACCTCTGTGTCTCTTAGGCCCTGGCGAGAGGGCCAAAAGCTTGGTTAACACTGTAAATAGACTGTTGCATGGGGATCATTGTGAAAAGAATGGAGGGAACGTAAAATAAAAGGACACGGAGAAGGCACAACCACAGGAGTCTGTGCCGTTTCTGAGGGGAGAAGGCAAGAGAGGAGCCTTGCCGAGTGACAATCGCCTTCAATTACACACATGCACCAAAGATAATGCGGTTGTGGTGATGTAATTGAGGGCAGAATTCAGCCAATAGCCTGAAGTGTCCCATGCTGGTGAATACACTGCTTTCTAGAACAACCAGTGAGTTCCTGGTACATTCTATCATTGAATTATTAACTTTTCCTACCAATTCCCATTCACTAACTCTGTTTGCAGGCAACTTATACAAATAATGAATAAGTACCTCTATTAATAAACTCAGATGGAAATTGAATAATGACAACCAGTGACTGTCAGCTAGTCTAGTTCTGGCTTCTCCAACCTCTCCTGAGAGGCTTGTAGAGATGGAGAACTGACAAATGGCAACAATCCAGTTCTATGCATCTCCTAATTTTGTTGGGTTCTGTCTACAATTAAAAACCGGTCTAAAGCCATGGACATGTTTTAACTGTGTTGCAACTGGGTCAGGGGACAACCATGCTGTCACTGAGTCCCAGGGCTAGGTTACAGTCATAGTGTGGAAAGGGCCTTAGAGAATAAAGTCAGACAAGAAGGAGGCAGGAACTTGCAATGAGACTAAAAGACAAAAATCCATATTTCAGGTAAAGCTGAAATAATTAAAAATGATGGAAAAAACAGTTTTTCTAATAGGAATCAAGCAACACCTAGAGACCCTCATCTTTTATAGGATAGCGATACAGTCGCCAGAATGAATACCAGCAGATGGAGATGACAAAACAAAGGACACACTGTACACACCAGCTAAGGTTTAAATTATTTCTAAATAATCTCAGGGAAACTGTAAAGCATTTTTTAAAAAGGAATGTATTTACAACTACTATCTGAAAGCCCATGCTATCGAAAAGGTATTGAGAGTCGGTATGCCAGTGCAATAGTGCCCTTCTAGGCCAACCAGGGCATAGCCCCAGCTCACTCAGCTCAGTGGGTCTGTCAGTCGATTCTGGCTACCCCAGAATCTGGAAAATCCTCTCTGATCTCGGGTCCATCAGGGGGTTGGTAGGAGAACCCAGCCACTCCACTGGGTTCCAGCTCAAAGCCCTCAAGCTGGAAAAGCAGGACCAGGGTTCACAGACTCTGACAGTGGCCTGAGCTCCTTCCTACCTTCCCCTGGGCCTCTGCAGGCTCTTCAACTGCTGGTCTGTTCGTGCCTTGTTGGAGTGTTGTCTCTGGACAGCTCTTTAGCAGTTTGCTGACAGGAGTTCCTTTCTCCAGCCTGCTCACTCCTCCCATGCCCTTATGCTTCCCAGACCTTTTATTCTCCCAGCTGCTGTGAGGCTACCAATTAGCACTGTCCGACAGTACCACTATTAACCCTTTGACTGCTGAGCCCGCGTGGGGTACATATACTGCATGACAGGTATTATTTGCAAAGTCATGTGTAAAAAAAGCTGAAAATGGCTGAAAACAAACTGGATTGTAACAGACCACAAATTCCAGTGATAATTTATGATCGGTGATATTCTAAACAAAAGCAGTTCTTAAGCATGTTTGTAGCTGTTTCCACCACTTCACACTGACTCAACAGACATTCTAGTCTTCAGAGTGATGTCTGAGGTTATTGTGCATGCTGGTTGTGTTGTTCTGTAGGTGGCTGTGTTTATTTGTATATGATTTGTGTTATGCTGGGAGAGGTGTGTGGCTGAGAACTTAAAAATTGGACAGTAAAAGACCACAGAACCCAGTGATGATTCAACCTGGTGCTGTGCTGAACAAAAGTAGTTCTCAACTATGATTGTAGCTGTTTCCATCACTTCACAATGACTCAGATATTTTAGGCTTCAGAATGACATACAGAATGTCATTCCTGGAATCTTATATATCTACATTTTGGGTTGATTTCAGAACTTACCAGACTGATTGGATGAGTTTTCAATTTTGTCCATGGTATCTGAAAGAGAAAACATTATGCTAAAGCAAATCAAAATAAACATCGAAGAAAATGCATAGTAATCAAGATATCTGTTTGTCATTTTTATTTTCTAGATATAAAAATAAAATTTACATTGAACTGCTGGACTTGCATGTGATCTTTTGAAGCTAATATACAAATAATAAATAATTTTATGTGAGAAATATACATCATATAACACACAAAGTCATGTGGCCACAGGGAAAGGTAGCTTAGGAGCTACTGGTGGCAGAAAGGAAAAAGGATCGAAAAAATTAATCTGTCTCTTTAATTCTGTGTTGCCAGACATAAGAAAAGTCCAACTGTTTTTCACATTCCTTCCTTAAAAACAAAACAAAAACCCATATTTGCTATGTTATGATATAAATCATGATAGCTTGCTTTCTCAATTCCCATTCTAGCATGGTCTGGGAAAGAAGACAGTAGTAGGGTTGTGTATCACATCGCTTCCTAGCAAGAGAGACTGAAGGAGCACTGTCCACTGGCTCCAGAGAGTTATGTCCAGTTTTCAGCCAGAGTATGTCACCATAATATATGGCCTCTGAGGGATGGGAAGGGGGGGGGGGGGAGTGATACTACATGAAAGAAAGTGACAGAAAAAGTACAGTAGAACATCAGAGTTACAAATACAAGAGTTACAAACTGACTGGTCAATCACACACCTTATTGGAAATCAGAAGTATGCAATAAAAAGCAAATACTATATAGCATAGCACTGTGTTAAAAATAAACTACTAAAAAATAAAGGAAAAGTTTAAAAAAAAAGATCTGACAAACTGGTTGTGCTTGTTTCATTTAAATTAAGATGGTTAAAAGCAGCATTTTTCTTCTGCATAGCAGTTTCTAAGCTTTATTAAGTCAATGTTCAGTTGTAAACTTTTGAAAGAACAACCATAACGTTTTGTTCAGAATTACAAATATTTCAGAATTATGAACAACATCCATTCCTGAAGTGTTCGTAACTGAGGTTCTACTGTAACACACAAAAGAACAAAGAATAATTAAAGCAGATGGTATGTCATAGCCAAAGGAAACTCCAGTAGCTTTCTCTGCAAAAATATACAATCCCTTGCTCCATTTCAAAGTGCATATGAGGAAAATTCCACTTGGATAAAGAAAAAATAAATTAAATCACTGTTCATTTTCATTGCTTCGGTTATAGTCTTACAAGGGATAACAATTAAGAAAATTTTCTACTATCTAATGCCTCCATCATCTTTTTATGAAACTGTTAAACACCTACAACAAATTTTTAACATTATGAAATTCAGAATTAGCAATTTTCAGACTTCTTGAAAATAAGTTTTAAGAAGGCAGAAAAGACGAAAAAGTGAGAGTCTTTCTTAATTACTGTTTCAACATAATAAAATTCTCACCCTAATAGCTGCTTTATTGCAAAAAACCTTGTTTATAGCAAGCCATGTTGGAAGATCCAGCATGTTCTGAAGCACCTCTTCATCCAACTCTAAATTGGTCAGCTGACCTTCCCCCTTTAATGTGCTCAGATTGATCTTGTCAGGTGACAGGTTTTTGGTGAACCTAAAAGAGAATATGCATTAAAGCTTAAGTTAATGTCACATAAAGCAAATAGTTATCCATGTCATAGCTCATAATCAGCACAGAAATAATCTGAAAAGAACAGACTTCAAAGTACAGTTTGACCTTAAAACTGACATGGTAAAAATGGCCCGGGGGTTTCATTGTTATTTGTCCCTCAAGGACTTCCGTATCAAATCTGCTCATTTACAAGTAAACAAATGTACTCAACAATTAAGATGTGTTCTTTCTGGTTTGTCTGTCATCAGGAATAAAGATTCTGTACTTAGAATTTAGCTAACAATTCTTTTGACGTTGTATGAGCCAGAACAGAATCCAGCTCATTCTCCTTTGAACTGTTTTGGCACTGTAGGGCTAACAGGAGAAAAACTAGTGAAAATGTATTTTTTCCTTAAATAAGCAGATATGACTATGAATAAACTCAGGTGGCAGATCTTTAGAGTAAAAAGGTTTTATTTTTACAAAGTCACTTTTCTAACTTTATTCGCACTTTAAGCTTGACAAAAATCTTGTATAAATTATACTTAAAACATTCATTACTGTTTAATTTCAGAATTTATCAAAAACATATGGTAGAAACTGTTTTGTTCATAGGATTCTAGTGTATTTACAATGTAGCAATTCAAATAGAGGATTATAAATCCTACCATAAGTGCTTTTTTGTCAGAGTATACTTTGAAGTGTCATGATCCAACTACACTGCAAGGTCTTCTATATATTTTTAAAACTGAGAAATCTCAAAGATGACACACATACTGTACATATTACTATTTTATTAAAAGGCACAATAATTTACTTAAATCAGCATAACAGTCCATGTGATTGTGCCAATCAGCGCACAGCCTAGTGATGTATAGCAAAGCCGAGGGGTGCTTGACGAAACTTACCTATCTACCTAAGTTCTTATATCACACGTAGCATATTTTATCCGCTTTGCTGGATCAGGGCCTGAGTGCCTAACTTTCTGCCATGGAAGTTTGATTTCGATTCACAACCTGGACTCTCATTTTACAGCTTCAGATAGTACATCACCATGTCCATTGAATGTGGTTTGGGTCCTCTCAGTAGCAGATTGCCACTTGTCTGTCTTTGCCAGAAGAATGGGGAAAACATTCTAGGAATTACCACTTTGCTGCCATGTCCATGCCAGTTACAGCTCATATGTTTTCTCTGAACTGAGAGAGCCTGGTTCCTAAGAAAACTGTCAGGTTTCTTGTTAAGCTAGGTTTTTATTTTTATTTTTCATGCTTTTTTTCCCCCATCAATCTCCAATTACTGCTGAAAATACCTGGCAGTCACTTTCCCTGTTTGATTGTTACATCATGTTCTGGGGGTATCAAAATTTATAAGCACACTAACCTGCTTAACAAAAACCAAAATGCCCAACACATATTCAACAGTTTAAGTTTCCTATTAAGGACATGGGATATCATAGAATATCAGGGTTGGAAGGGACCTCAGGTGGTCATCTAGTCCAACCACCTGCTCAAAGCAAGAACAATTCCCAACTAAATCATCCCAGCCAGGGCTTTGTCAAGCCTGACCTTAAAAACCTCTAAGGAAGGAGATTCCACCACCTCCCTAGGTAACCAATTCCATTGCTTCACCACCCTCCTAGTGAAAACGTTTTTCCTAATATCCAACCTAAACTTTCCCCACTGCAACTTGAGACCATTACTCCTTGTTCTGTCATCAGGTACCACTGAGAACAGTCTAGATCCATCCTCTTTGGAATCCCCTTTCAGGTAGTTGACAGCAGCTATCAAATCCCCCCTTATTCTTCTCTTCTGCAGACTAAACAATCCCAGTTCCCTCAGCTTCTCCTCATAGGTCATGTGCTCCAGCCCCCTAATCATTTTTGTTGCCCTCCACTGGACTCTTTCCAATTTTTCCACATCCTTCTTGTAGTGTGGGGCCCAAAACTAGACACAGTATTCCAGATGAGGCCTCACCAATGCCGAATAGAGGGGAATGATCACGTCCCTCGATCTGCTGGCAATGCCCCTACTTATACAGCCCAAAATGCCGTTAGCCTTCTTGGCAACAAGGGCACACTGTTGAGTAATATCCAGCTTCTCGTCCACTGTAACCCCTAGGTCCTTTTCTGCAGAACTGCTGCCTAGCCATTCGGTCCCTAGTCTATAGCAGTGCATGGGATTCTTGTGTCCTAAGTGCAGGACTCTGCACTTGTCCTTGTTGAACCTCATCAGATTTCTTTTGGACCAATCCTCTAATTTGCCTAGGTCCCTCTGTATCCTATCCCTACCCTCCAGTGTATCTACCCCTCCTCTCAGTTTAGTGTCATCTGCAAACTTGCTGAGGATGCAGTCCACACCGTCCTCTAGATCATTAATGAAGATACTGAACAAAGCCGGCCCCAGGACCGACCTTTGGGGCACTCCGCTTGATACTGGCTGCCAACTAGACATGGAGCCATTGATCGCTACCCATTGAGCCTGATGATCTAGCCAGTTTTCTATCCACATTATAGTCCATTCATCCAGCCCATACTTCTTTAACTTGCCAGCAAGAATAGTGTGGGAGATCGTATCAAAAGCTTTGCTAAAGTCAAGAAATAACATGTCCACTGCTTTCCCCTCATCCACAGAGCCAGTTATCTCCTCATAGAAGGCAATTAGGTTAGTCAGGCATGACTTGCCCTTGGTGAATCCATGCTGACTGTTCCTGATCACTTTCCTCTCCTCTAAGTGCTTCAGAATTGATTCCTTGAGGAATCCTTGTCCTCTTTGTTATTTTCCACACCCCCATTTTTGTGTAATTTGGGAACTTTATTACTGATGATTTTAAGTTGTCTTCCAGGTCATTGATAAAAGTGTTAAACAGCATAGGGCCAAGAACCAATCTCTGTGGGACCCCACTGGAAACACACCTTGATGATGATTCCAGATTTGCAATTACATTTTGAGACCTATCAGTTAGCTAGGTTTTATTCCATTTAATGTGTGTGTTATATTCATTTTATATCATTCTAATTTTTTAATCAAAATGTCTCGTGTTACCAAGTCAAATGCCTTACAGATGTCTCTGTACATTATATGTTAATACCTTTATCAACTAAACCTGTAATCTCAACCCCCAAAAAATCTCAAGTTAGTTTGACAGAATTCATTTTCTATAAACCCATGTTTATTTGCATTAATTACGTTAGCTTCCTTTAATTCTTTATTAACTGAGTCCCATATCAGCCACTCCATTATCTTGCCTGGGATAGATATCAGACTGAAAGGCCTCTAATTACGCAGGTCGTCCCATTTATACTTTTTAAAAATTGGCACATTAGTTTTTTCTAGTCTTCTGGAACGTCCCCAGTGCTCCAACTGAAACTCATTTAGTTAGAGAGATGGGTTTTGTTTTTTCTTTTTTTAAAGAGAGAGATTGTTTAAAGAGATTTCTTTTCTGAATATGTCAAGTTTTTTATTACCTAGCAACTCCATTTTTTTAAAAATGTAGATAAACCTAGACAAATTGCTTCTGGTTCAATTATAATTTTATTTCTTAGTTACTTAATAACTATCATTAAGAAACAAAATCTGGAGCTACTGTAACAGGTGACCACAATTATTTTCAAGGTTATGAAGAGAAGCTTACTCACCCTGTGCAGTAACTGTGGTTCTTTGAGATGTGTCCCTATGGGTGCTCCGCTCTAGGCATGCTTGCATCCCCTGTGCCTCAGCACAGAGATTTTAGGTAGCAGCGTCCGTTCAGCTTGCACATGCACTGTCCCCGTTACAGTGCTATATAACCCTCGTGCAGGGCATGAAACGGGCGAACTACCCGCAGTTCCTTTTCTGCCACAAAGCTCATTGGAATCAACTTGGAAGCAGAGGGGAGGAGGGCGAGTAGTGGAGCACCCACGGGGAACACACCTCGAAGAACCACAGTTACTGCACAGAGCGAGTAACCGTCTCCTCTTCTTCGAGTAGTGTCCCTATAGATGCTCTACACTACACGACTCTGAAGCAGTACCCCTAGTGAAGGGGTGGGGCTTCAGAGTCAAGTTAAGAATTGAGGATAAGACATTAGAGACAAATATGGTATCGGATACTGAATTGTGAGTAACTGCATAACGTTCAGCAAATGTATGAGCAAATGTCCAGGTCGTGGCTCTACATATTTCTGTGACTGGAACATTTTGGAGGAAGGCTATGTAAGGCTCTGTAAGTGACAAGGAATCTCATGCAGTGAGTTCATACTCTAGAAGAAGGTTGAAAATTCCTCTAATATCCCTGTGAGACCAATAGTGGTAGGAAATGCAGCTCAATATCCATCTAGAGTCTCTTTGGAGATTGAGGATCCCTTAGATCTGTCTCCAATGGAGAGAAATTGTCTGGGAGATTTCTTGAAGGTCTTAGCCCTATCTAAATAAAAGGCTAATGCTCTCCTGACATCAAGTGTGTGAAATGTTGCATCTCTTTTGTCTCGTGACTTTGGAAAGATAACTGGGAGGTGGATTAATTGGTTTATGTGGAAGTCCAAAGATATTTTTGTTAGGAATATGGGGGGTGGTCATAGTGTGACCTTGTCTTTAAAGACTGTAAAAGGGAGGTACACCATTAGAGCCCTTATCTCTTCCACTCTTTGAGAAGAAGTAATAGCTGCTAGAAATGCAGTGTAGAAGGGAGCAGGTGGCCATGAGTTCAAAGGGAGGTCTTGTAATATACCTGAGGATAAAGTTGTGATCCCCTGCCAATGTGGGGCAGCTGATTTTGAGAAAAGGCCACCTAGACCTTTGAGAAAACTTCTTGTTGTGGGATGAGCAAAAAAGAATAACCCTCTATCTTATGATGGAAGGTCATGGCAGCTACAAGGTGCACCTTTATGGAGTTCAGAAATAATCCTGACCTTTTTAGTTCTAGGATATAATCTAGCACAAATGACAATGGGAAGGATGTTGGAGGAATGTGCCTCGAGTCACTCCAGAATTTGAATCTCTTCCACTTTTGGATATGTATGTATATCACAAGTAGTGTGTTTTCTGCGATGTAAAAGCACCACCTTTACATCCTCATTTCTAACCCCTCGAACCACTGACCAGCCATGTCTTGAGCTGGAAAACCTGGAGATTGAGATGATGGACCTGGCCAGCACCCTAGAAGAGGAGATGAGGAACAGGTTGGAGAGTGACTGGCTGGCAAACAGACAGCTAAGTATGGTAGGAGAACCATGTTTGTCTTGACCACGTGGGAACTGCCAGTATAACCCTGGCCTTTTCTCCCTCTATCTTGATCAGGACTTTGGGTATTAGAGGAATTGGTGGAAATGCATACAAGAGACATCTGTTGCATTGCAGGAGAAAGTTATCTCCAGGAGAGTGGTGACCCTAACTGGCCCTGGAGCAGAACTAGGAGCATATCTTGGTTTTGACTGTTGCAAATACATCTCTTTGGGACGCTCCAGCATAGAAATGTGTGGTGGAGAATGGAGGGGTCTATTTCCCATTCATAATCCTGGGAGAAGTGTTTGCAGAGAGTATCTGCCACGGTGTTTTGTATACCCAGAAGGTAAAACTGCTGAGATGTTGATGTGGTGACGAATGCACCAATTCCAGAATTTCACTGCTTTGGCACAGAAGGAAGGTGATGTCTCTCCTCTCTGGTGGTTTATATAATATATAGATGAGAGGTTATCCATTATGTTCTTTATATGCTTGCCCCTGGTCAGGGGGAGGAAATGCGTGCAATCGTTTCTGACTGCTCTGAGTTCCAGCAAATTGATATGTAGAGTGGACTCGAGTGGAGATCACCTGCATTGAATAACGTGGATGCTCAGGTGGGCTCCCCATCCCAATAAGAATGCACCCAATGTTAATACCAATGTTGCGGGGGGCTGAGAAAAGGGAACCCCTGAACGATCATTGTGAGGGTCTTTTCACCAGTTGAGGGACTTTTTGACTATCAAGGGCATTGAGAGAAGTTTATTTAAGCTAGGTTTGCTTGATAAGTAGACTGTTCTGAGCCACTCTGCAGCGCATGTAAAGTCTCATGTGATTTATTACAAAGGTGCTCACAGTCACGTGCTCCAGTAGCTGGAGACAGTTTCTGGCCGTTGTGTGAGGGCCGATCTTGACAGTCCAGGTCAAATTTACCACAGTGTTGAACCTGTGTGAGGGGAGGAATGCTTTGGAGTTAATGTGGACATTCAATTGTAGTCCCAGTCAGAGGAATAGGTCCATGGCCTTGTGTGTGCCCATCAAACCCTCACCGAAAGAGTATGCTTTAAGCAGGCAATTGGCTAAATATGGGAAGAGCATAATTCATTCTTTGTTTGCAAAGATGTGCCACTACCACAGAAAGGACCTTTGAGTATGCTCTGGGAATGGATGATAGATCGAATGGGAGCGCCTTGTATTGAAAGTGATCCTGATTCAGAATGAACAGTAACCTTCTGCAGGTTGAGTGGATCACAATATCGAAGTAAGCATCCTATAGATCAGTGGTAAGCTGCAGGGATGTGCTGGCCGCTGCTTCCCGCAGCTCCCATTGGCTGGGAACGGCGAACTGCGGCCTCTGAGAGCTGCAGAGAGCCGTACCTACAGATGGTCAACATCAGCGAAATGTCTCGCGGCTAGCATTCAGATTACCCTGATGGGCCACATGCGGTTGCCCACCACTGCTGTAGATCTAGGGCCCAGAACCAGTCCCCTGGGTCCAGAGATGGAATTATTGCTACGTGAGTTACCAATTTGAATTGCTGAATCTTTACAAATTTGTCCAGTGATCTTAGATCTAGAATGGGTCTCCAACTGCTGTTCTTTTTCATTATCATGAAATACTTGGAGTAGAATCCACTCCGTGCTATGTGGGAACAGGTTCTATAGAACCCAGCTTCAGTAGAGAGTTGTTTTCCTGTCATAGAAGGTGCTTGTGAGATGGTCCCTGAAGAGGGACAGGGAGCAGGGTGGAAAGGGAGGTAAAATGGATAGAATAGCCTATAGAATGAGCTACAACACTCACTTGTCCGTAATGATGTGTTCCGAGTTTTGACGAAAAAGAGCAAGATAGTCGCCAAAGCAAAGGAGACATGCAGTCTGTTGCAGCAGGTAAGAATGGGGGTGGTAACTTAAGCCCTCAACCAACCCATCAAAACTGATGTTTAGATGTAGAGAGTTGTAGATTTTGGAGGTTAGAGGAGGTCTGGAGAGAATGCCAGGTGCTTTGCATAATTCATCAATTTAAACTTCACCTTTCAGATTGAATAAGGAGACTGCCCAAGTGGAGTGAGCCTGGATCACATCTGGGCATCTGAGTCTCATCTACTCTGAAGACCTGCTGAATACATGATCTGATGCATTTGGCCAGATAGACCAAAACATACCCTTTTTTAAATCCCTCAGATAGAACAAATGACAAGTCCACTCTACACAAATGTTCAGTGCTGTCTAAACAAATCTTAAGGGCCCATATCAAATCAAAGATGTGCCACACCTTTTCCTTCGTCCCTTGTGACTGTGCACTGAAACTCCGGAGAGAGAGTGGTCCAGGGGAGGTGCAACAATTTGTAGAGTCGGGGTGCTGAGAGCAATTGCACCAAACTGTAAAACCTTGTATACAAGGGAAAACCCTCATTTTACGCCCCGGTGTCCTGGGCATCTCAGCTGCACAAGGAGCCTCCTTCAGCCCTGCTGTCAGCACTGCCCTGACCCTAACCCCACTCCTATCCTTCACAGCTGGGGGGAAAAAAAACCCTTTAAAATGAAGTTGTTTACATTAGAAAAAAATAAAAAAATAAATTCTACTTAGTTTAGGCCTTAGCATTGGTTGTCATTATTTCAAGTTTAATTTTAAATAGGCATATTTTTTTAAAAAAGAAAAATTTATTTAATTTAATTGAAAAATCCAATTTACATTTAAAAAATCTACCCTACAGAAAACTGATCAGGAAGAGTGGCAGCAATGGACATGTGTGTCAGGGTAGTTGGTACACCATGGCACATTTATGTGCTTTGGGTATAGTAAGACTTCCTGGTTCTCATTACGTTCATGTACAGTTGGGAAAGTCTACAGACAATGGAAAGAAAATTCCATTCCCCAGAGGAACAGGGGTTGATAAAGTTCAAATGTTGGCAGGTCTTTGGAGGCCAATTTATTAATAAATGTATCACATATTGTCATGCAACATACATTTATTATATGAATGTCAATAAGGGTAAATGCCTTTGAGATGGCCACCATCTTGGCCAACTCCAAGGACTGAACAGGGAACCTCTAGAACTGAAAGCTAACTCAAGATGTTGAAAATCCTAAGGGCCAAGTTCTGTAGCCATGAGCTGTAACAGAGACACATTCTCTGGGAACAGGGTACAGAGATAGAGAAATAAAACACACTCACCGGTGGGTTACACTGGACAGAAGGTAGCTTGTCTCAAGAGTTTAATGCCCACAACAGTTTGAATTCCAGTTGAGTCTCACTTATGATGGCTGCCATCCTAACATGCCAGAGATTGAACTGGGCACCTCCACAGCTAAAAGTATGTGTCCCTCCATCCCAGAGCCATAAGAGAACCGTATCTGCTCTGAATCAGGTGCTCAGGTGGATACGTAACATATGCTAGCCAGTGGGTTACACCTCCATGATTTTCCTTTAAAATAACTTGTGCTTCAATTTTGCACACACTGGATGAAGCCTGTCCCCACTGAAGTCAATTGCAAAACATTGATGTCAATGGGACCATAGTTTCATCCTTTGCTTCTACATTCAAAGAAACTGACCCCTTTCAAATAATCGCTTCCATTTCAATTACCACACACCAGGCCTCCGTGTAGATTGCTGCTTCAACTTACTTTCTGGAGACATAACTAATCCAAACTGCCCTCAGATTTACATCCTAGCATAAGGAGTCCTGTCCCCATGCTTAATATATTCTGACTTCCCTCCCATATCTTTTGGCTTCGGTGCAAATATCAATTCCTCCATTACAACAAATCCCACTTCTCCATGTAATATTTGTAGAATGGTTTGTATTTGAAAAACGATGTTGGTTCTCCTTCAGATACAAATAGATAGAGCAGAAACAGCTGCTGTTACCAATGGCTATAATCTAATTGTCACATTGCAGATCTCCAAGACACCAGCCAGTGCCTGCACACGAATGAGGCACTTACACTACAAGAATGGGAATCACTTTTCAAAAATATAAAACACTGTTCAATCTACTTCTTTTTCTGTTTCGTTTAATGTGAAGTCCTCACAGAAGCATATTCATTGTCCTTCCTATCCCACAATAATCTTTTCACAGCTCACTTATGAAAGCCTGGAAATTGTTAGAGATGTTATCAAATCCATCTGGGCTGTTACAAATATAGTAGTCCTATAGATAAGGAACTTAATGAACACAATGACTACAGGACACTATGAACATTAAGTTTCTCCTATATACAAAAACAGATACCTTACCAAACTTATATAATTTATGTAATTTCTGTAATACAGCTAGCACATTTGAGCACTGCAAAAATAATAAACTGATCACATTTTTGACAATTGGACTGTACTTGAAGGCTTATTAACTTCTGCTCAAAATATAACATTCCTGAACTCAAGCTAAGAGACAATTTCACACAGAAAAGGATTGATAGTGGGGAAAGTCTGAAGAATTTAAAATTATGAAATAATAAGATAACAGTGAAGCACTGGCTTTTTCTGCAAATAGCAAGCTTGTCTGTGACTTACTGGAGAAGTAGTAGCTGAAAGCCTGTGCTATTGTACAGGTGTAATTCGTAAAACCGTGTATAAAAACTTGAAAATGGCTGAGAACTTAAAAATTGGATGGTAACAGATCACAAATGCAAGTGATGATTGAATCTGGTGATATTCTAAACAAAGAGAGCACTCACCAACACTTGCATATTTTTCCATCTCTTCGCACTGACTCTACAGATATAATAGAACATAAGAAGGGCCGTACCGGGTCAGACCAAAGGTCCATCTAGCCCAGTATCCTGTCTACTGACAGTGGCCAATGCCAGGTCCACTCCCTCTGGGGCACCTAACAGGCAATGATCAAGTGATCTCTCTCCTGCCATCCGTCTCCACCCTCTGACAAACAGAGGCTAGGGACACCATTCCTTACCCATCCTGGCTAATAGCCATTAATGGACTTAACCTCCATGAATTTATCCAGTTCTCTTTTAAATGCTGTTATAGTCCTAATCTTCACAACCTCCTCAGGTAAGGAGTTCCACTAGTTGAATGTGTGCTGCGTAAAGAAGAACTTCCTTGTATTTGTTTTAAACCTGCTGCTTCATAGTGACAAGCCTGGAATCTTATTACATAAAGATGCCTCTGGCAGGATGGATGTTTTTCTTCCCTGACACACTTTTATCTTGTGTATGCAGTAGGTTTGAGGTTTTTCCACCCTTATTTCTTTTCTCCTCCTTCCTGGTTCCCACACCATGTGTCCAAGTTTCATTATTGCCAACCCTAAGTATTCAAAAATAATGCAACAGCCCTGCTGCCCCAAAATCACAAGTTATTAAGAAATAGTAAATTTGTGGAGGTTTGTTTACCTACTGGATTTTGAACCTTTAGGACAGTGGGTCTCAATCTGGGATATACATACCCCTAGGGGTACGCAAAGGTCTTCCAGGGGGTACATCAACTCATCTAGATATTTGTTTAGTTTTACAACAGGCTACATAAAAAGCATGAGCAAAATCAGTACAAACTAAAATTTCACATAAACAAGTTATTGTCTATACCAGGAGTCGGCAACTTACGCGAGCCAATTTTGCCTGGCACGCAGCTTCCAGCCGCGGTCCTGGCCGCCAGCCCTGCTCAGCGCGGCCAGCCGCCGGGACCCCAGACCAGCGGCCAGCGCGCCCCTTGGCTCCCCCCTCACTGCACTCAGGTTCTGCGGCTCCCGGGAGTGTGAGCCGCCAGGGCACAGGGCCCTTAGCCTGCTGCGGAAGGGGCGGCGGAGGCAGCTCATACTCTCGGGAGCTGCAGAGCCCAAGCGCAGCGAAGGGGGAGTTGGGGGGTGCATGAGGCCCGCCACCTGCATGCATCCACTGCAGAAGCCCCCCCCCGGGGGGGGGCCACCAGGCCACAGCCCGGGTAGGCATCCCCCCCCCCGGCTCCTCCCTCACCGCGCTCGGGTTCTGCGGCTCCCGGAAGTGTGAGCCACCGCCACCGCTGCCCCTCCCGCAGCTCCCCCCGTCCCACTGCCTCAGCACTCCATGTGGAGTTTTGCCTCCACATGGAGCCAGTGTCTCACCTACATGGGCCTGGTAAGGGGAGTCCCAGGGGGCAGTCAGAGAGCAGGGGGAGGGCTGGATGGGTTGGGAGTTCTGGAAGTCCTGTTAGGGGGTGGGAAGCGGTTGAATGGGGCGTGGGAGTCCCCGGGGGTCTGTCTGGGGGTGGGGGTGTTCATAAGGGTTGGGGCAGTCAGGGGTCAGGTAGGGGGTAGGATCCTAGGGGGGCAGTTATGGTGGGAGAGTCTCAGGAGGGGACAGTCAGGGGATAAGGAGCAGGGAGGCTTAGGTAGGGGGTGGGGTTCCGGGGGGGCAGTTAGGGGCAGAGGTTCAAGGAGGGAGCAGTCAGGGGACAAGGAGCAGGGGTGGGTTGGGGGTTCTGACCGGAGCAAGTGGGGGGTGGGAAGAGGGAGGGAGGGAGTGGATGGGGGTTAGGGCAGGGCTCTCCCCTCTTTTTTGACTGTTGAAATATGGTAACCCTAGGCGAGGGGGGAGCCAGAGGGCGCATGGGGGATGGCGGGCCGCCACCTGGGCAGGAGAGGCGGGGGGGCACAGCTGCTCCCCACTAACGGTGCCACTGCTGCCTTTGTAGGGCTGCTGCCCCGCTGCACCACGCCGGCTCCTCCATGGCTGGGGCTCACTGCTGCCACAAGCAGGACGCTCTGGCTCTCTGGTGCCTCTGGAAGGTGGGTCCTCCCTGCCGAGCTGCTGCAGCGGCCCAAGCCCGGCAAAGCCAGTGAGTAGACTCAGGGAAGGGGCCACCTGGGTGGGGTTGGGAGGGCTCGCAGGGGGGCCGTGCACCCTCCAGGAGAGTCCAGGGGAGGGGGGAACCTGGTCTGGGGAGCAGCCCCTGGGCACGGCTGGCCCCTGGGGTCTATAAAGGCTCATTGGGATTTGCCCCTCAATGAACTGATGTGCAAGGAGGAAGTTTCACCTAGGTGGCAAAATATCCTTGCATCAGCCCTGCCCCAGGGGGTGCGTGCACCCCAGGTTAAGAACCACTGCACTAAACTGATAAGATCTGTAGTTTAATTTAATTTTAAATGAAGCTTCTTAAACATTTTTAAAAACTTGTTTACTTTACATACAACAATAGTTTAGACTTATAGAGAGAAACCTTCTAAAAACGTTAAAATGTATTACTGGCACGTGAAACCTTAAATTAGAGTGAATAAATGAAGACTCGGCACACCACTTCTGAAAGGTTGCCGACCCCTGCTCTATATTACATGCTAAAATAGAAGTATAATTTATATTCCCATTGATTTATTTTATAATTATATGGTAAAAATGAGACTAGAAGCAATTTTTCAGTAATAGTGTGCTGGGACACTTTTGTATTTTTATGTCTGATTTTGTAAGCAAGTAGTTTTTAAGTTAGGTGAAACTTTGGGTACGCAAGACAAATCAGACTTGTGAAAGACGTACAATAGTCTGGAAAGGATGAGAGCCACTGCTTTACGGTTCCCACTTTCAGGCTTTTCTCCATAGCTATGAAGACCAGGAACTTTTTTTTGTTTGTTTGTTTAAATGAAAGCCAAGATTCTCATGTAACCAGAAGATTCTAAGAGCTGGGGCTTTAAAAGAACCCCAACAAAAATTGTGAGACTCACAATAAAATCCTAAGTGTTGGCAACGCTAGTTCTCCCCTTCTCTGCCTATCATGATGAAGACAGTGCTGAAGTGATTCAGATGGATACAGCAGTATCTGAGGAAGATGGGCTGTGTATAGATTCTGGACTACACCTGTGTAAGTAAATAATTTTTTGGTGCGCTGACCAAAAAAAACAGACAAAAATCATTTTGTATTGAATGAAATGTTTTGTTTGACCCTAAATGCTTCATTTTACTTTCAGGGCATTTTAAGTTTTTTTTAATTATTATTTACTTATTAAAAGCAAAGGAAATACGGAAATGCCAGTCACAAAACCAGACGAGAGGGAAGAAACTGGTGGTGGTGGTGGTGCTGCTGCTGCTGCCCCTACATCCTATAGCCCTGAGATGCAGAAGACCCAGATTCAAGTTCCCACTTTGCCAGCAGGGATTTGAACTTGGCTGTCTGTCACAGAACAGAGTGAACAGGGTCCAAAGCACCTGTAATTTATTACCTGCCACCCAAATGGGCTTAAGGGAAGGCATCTGGGCCTTATAACTGGGGAGACAGCAGCATGAAACATGAAAGGAAGCTGTGGCTTAAGGTACACCTACACATATAACAGTGTGTACAGCTCAGATGCTGCATGCCCAGCTAACCCTGGTATAAACAGCAGTGTAGACAATGAGACGCAGTTTAGGCAAGTAGAGCAGCGTGCCCTATACTCCTGAATCCCCATGTTATATACCCTATATGGCTCTCTACAGACCCACACAGTACCTCTCACGTTTACACTGCTATTTTTAGCAGAACAGTGTTCCACTGCCTCCCTGCATTGCTGGAGGTGCTTTCACTGTGGCCTTTAGCTACACATTAGTGTCTAGTCTGGACACAGCCAGCATTTCACCATAGCATGAAGCTACATGTGCAGTGCCTGTACTCTACACGCCCTCACAAGCACAGACATAGCCAAAGCAGAAGGATGCAGGAGAGTCTGAGACACCAGAGGAATGAGACTCCAGCCACGTTGGGCTAGGACTGGCCTGCAAAAAGCAGGAGAGAACCAAAGTGAAGCTGGAAGGCTCGGATCACCTCCAGGGAAAAGAGGAAAAGCCCCAGGACTGACTGAGGTACTAGGGACAAAAGACTATAAGTGGGAAGGCCTGGGAGTGGCTTAGGAGAGACAAGCATTCTCTTCTGAGAGAAGCCCCAGGACTGAGTGTTATTTTTGAATTATATATAAATAAATAAGACAAACAGAAGTATTATTTTAAGGATTCAGGAATAGTGGAGTCTATTTATGGAGCCCTGAAGATGGGAAACAGAGGTGGTGCTTGAGAGGTGGGCCAACTGTTACAGTCTTCCATGTTGCAGGTCAATGCCCTAACTACTAGGCTATAGGGTATTCTGAGTAGAGTGTCTCTCAACCTCTCCAGCTGAAACTATTCCATTATGTATAAATAATTAAATATTCATTGGGTCATTTTTTCTGTCTGGCCCATAGCCTGGTGGTTAGCACACTCACCTGGGCTCCAGTCCCTGCTGCCATACATATTTAATTTATACAGCGTGAAACAGCTTCAACAGAACAGACAGAGAGCCCTAACCCAGAATACCCCAAAGCTCAGTGGTCAGTGCACTCACCAACAACATGAGACCCCCAAGCTCAAATTCCTTCTCTAAATCAGGCATGTTATGGGCTTGAACCCATGTCTCCCACATCTCAAGTATCTAACCTTTGGGCTACAGAATGTAAGGGGGCACCACCACCTCCTCGACTTTTTAGGAAGGCACCCAAGTACCCTTGTGAATCTATCCTGAATTTTTGGGGGGCAGGGGAAGGGAGGGGTAAGAGAGGTGTGCTGAAATTCTTAAGCAAATTTGTGTCAAATTCACAAATAGTTTTGGTGGATCCAATACTGCATTTTTTTGATGAATGAACTATTTGGCTAAAAAAAATTTGCCCAGCTGTATTCGAGATTCATCTCTTCTTCTCTTTCACTGATGAAAAATTCTAGCTTCTTGTGATTCTACACTGAAAAATAAAAGGCATGCGTTTGAGCGTGAGCATGTGTTCCCTCTAAACTGCTGCCATTCTTTCACTGTAATTAAGCAACTAGGACTTTCTGTTTCACTATGGTTTCCATTATACATTCTCTTCAGGTCCTTAAAGCATGACAGTTTCAAATAAATTCACTTTTGGAGGAAGTGGGGAGGCAGTCTCCCCATATACGGCATGACACCAGAGGTGGGCAAACTACGGCCTGCGGGGCAGACTGCCCTGCCGGGCCCCTAAGCTCCTGGCCCAGGAGGCTACCTCCGGTCCCTCCCCTGCTGTTCCCCCTTCCCTGCAGCCTCAGCTCGCTCATTCTGCCACCAGCGATCTTTCTTTGAAACCTAGACGCATAACAAACTACTGCTTTTCACACAAAAGGCATCCAACTAGTAACTTACAGTTTTCTCCCCAAAACAAACTATAAAAAAAATGTATAACCACCTCTAACATTTATTTTAAAAAGGTGGGGAAGGGGGTATTACCTGAGGGCAAGAAATTCAGGCAAAAGGCCCCTATTCCTGGTGAAAGCAAGTGGTCAGTTCCCATGGTTTCTTAGGAGCTTCTGGCACTCATTTTGGTAGTAAGGATATTCACAGCAAATCAATCTCCACCACAGCAAGCAGGGATCGCTGCAGGGAATGGGACACAGGGGACACACAAGGGAGCGAGTTTAAAGGGGGAAGAGGAATGATACAATAATGAGAGACTTTTAAATAAAGAGAACAATAAGTATGGCGTTCTACATTATGACATTCTGTAAAATGAAATGACAAATTTGTATAAAGTGTAAAGGAAGGACGGTCATGAGAAGATCCATCACTGTACTGATGCTACACAGTTTCAACTACATTTAAACAAACAGCTGATGTAGAATTTAAAAAATGCAGACGCTATGTGTGACATTACCCAGGGTACAATCTGGATGGCTGATCAGCTGTGTCCCCTCAATTCTCTAACCTGGGATGCCTTTTACACTGCTTCACTGGGAGAGCAACCACTCCTGGTCTGTCTCGCACAGCCTCCAGCATGTAAATCACCCCCAGCTACACTGTATGAGTGCTATAGCTAGCTAGCCAGCTACCCATTAATTATATTGAAGAGAGACACCAGCAAATTCCCAGTCCCAGACTTGTCCCCAGAAATGTGAGTCTTGTACTGGTCAGTACCCTCCTTGACAATACAAGCTCATAGAAAGTCTGTCATTTCATTAATAGAAAATGATATGCACAAATCTAGTTATCTCAAGTGAAGTTTCCCAAACACTTCAATCCAAACACATGCTGGTTTAGATAAAACAAGTGTATTAACTACAGAAAGACAGATTTTAAATTACAAGAAAGTCATAAAAGTCAGAATTGGTTACAAAAAAATAAAAGGTAAAACTCAAATACCTAACTTAACAAGTCAAGTGAATTTAAAGCAAAAAGATTTCTCTCTAGAGGCTGGGTCTGTAGTGTGGCCTGGGAGAGAAGGTGGGTGAGAGAAGGTCCAGATCAGCTCTCCACCCCACACAGAGGGCTGAGGGAGCTCCATCCCCATGTGGTGCCAAGATCTCTTCCTCCCAGCCCTCCCCCTCTATAGTTTCTCTAGTACCTCTCAGGCATTCCCAATAGCGTATGTTGCTAGGTTGCAGCATCATGGTCCAGCCTTAGAGTGCTCATTCAGTTTTTATTGTTACATTCTGCAACATTTTCCTGAGGAACACAAATGAGAGACGGGAAATGGCAATCTTTAAATTTATATCATAGCAAAAGCTGAATCGAATGTTATGGGTCAAAGAAAAGGCATTTGTGTAGCCGGAGGGTTATTCTCCTACCAAATATCAAAGATCTGCTGCAAAAGCTTCTCAAAGAAAATAACAATTTTGTAAAAATGGAAAGTGCTAAGCAAGCTAAATATAGCTAGAAGTCACTACCAGCTTCCTCTATAATACATGAAACAATAAAATCTAGGGGCTCAATTCTGACCGAACATTTGGATATGGATTTATATTATAAAACCAACTACTATGCACACAGCTGATTTTAGGCATGCCTTAATGTAAAATACAAAGATTGTGGTTCTATTTCTCCTTTCCTGGTGCATAAAATTTAACACATCACTAACAGGAGATATAATATTGTATTATGAAAAGAATAAACCTCTACTGTATACAGGAACTTAGAGCTTCTGAACTACTTCTGAACTTCTGATCTTTACATATGGAACAACCATGTCTTGAGGAAAATGACGGGGTTGATCTTACGATATGTTGAACTCCATCAGCTCCTACTGAAGAAGCCAAGCACCACAGAGGGTCAGGCCCTAAATGAAGGCCTGCAATATCATGTATGCTCATGGTTAATGAGCTGATTCTGCACAAATGATATCTTGGTATTCCATTTCCATTCTCAAAGTGTTCTATTATGTTCAGGTCATAACACGATTTCTCAAACAATAATCATCAATGCAATTATAAAAATCAGAAAAAAATAAAGTTGTATCATTTCTGCTTCGTACATCACAACTAATCTTTAAGGAGTAGACAGAGCCAAGATTTTGCATCAGAGTTTAGCTAACAAATCTGTTGTTGATGCATATGGCACAAGAGAATTCAGCTGTCATCCAGAGCTGTATTTGTTTTTCCTTTTTTTATTTTGCTGTTTATTACTATTGGCAGCAGTAAACGCATATTCTGTAAATCATATATGACTTGAAAGACACATAAGGAGCAACTAAGAAGAGTAATAAAGGCTATCTTTCCAGAGCAGTTTTTCTAAAAATAAACACACACACTGAAGGGCTGCCAATGTTGTGCATCACCACAGATTCTGACTACAGAGTGAAACTTTTTGGTTCCCCCTTTTAAAACAGTGAAACCAAATTATTCAATTGAATTTTTAAAAAAAAACTCTCCCATTAATCAGATCATCTCACTACATTCGATAACAGCTGGCACCTCTGGTTACAGTTTTTATCTTTCACACACACGTTTGTGTACATATGCATGTACACACCCAGGACTGAGTGCATATTTTACAACAGAGTTGTTCTTTACCATGAAGTGAATTAAACAACAATCACAGAGACAGTACAAAAAATTTAACCTTTTGACTGCCTGGCATAGTGGGCATGAATTGTTAGAAAGCATCTTCCTGCGCTGTGCAAACGTGCAGGAGAATTTGATTTCACACCCATGTGGGGCTACACATGTATTGTTTTGATTGTAATAAGTCAAGGGTTCAAAAGACCAGCAAAGGTGTTTTGCATCTTAACTACATTGGATTTCAAAATGCTCTTTTGTTCACTCAGCCAGCTCCCTAGTATAGTAATCCTTCTCTATGTCAGGGATTTTCTTATCCCAGATTACTCACTTGCCCCATGAGCTGTGGCACCTACTAAAATTTCACCACTGTTCTGGATTCCTTGTCATCTGAGACAAATGTGGTGTGTCTGTGCAGCTGTCTGGAATAGGCAGCAAAGCCTGTGCGCACTGGACTCCATGACATCAGCCATGCTGTTGCTTGCTCCTCCCACATACAACGTGTCAAGTACAATTTACAACCCACCAAGCTGCTCCCTCTTCTCCTGGCCAGTGACTGTAGCTCAGCTCTCCCTCTCACATCCCTCAGTTAGTCACTTTCCTGGCTACTTCTCTTGAAATCCGCTATAACTATTTATGCCAAACAATCTGCCCCGCCTTGTATTTCGCTGTGACACTCTAAGGACAGTGCCCAGACCTGCAGAAGAGCTCTGTGTAAACTCAACAGCTTGTCTCTCTCACCTGCAGAAGTTGGTCCAATTAAAAATATTACCTCACCCTCTGTCTTTCTGCCTTTCCAACTACGCACTGATGCTGGAGCAGAGGGGCACAGACTGATCTTTGTCCTCTGCGACAACTGGCCAGGCTGGTTGCGAGGCCGCCTTATACCCTGCAGCACTCAGGAGAGGGGACGGGGACGCTTCAGGGATCTGGGGGTGGCTGGAGGGGAACCGACCCCGCCAGTGTGACTCATCCCCGACTCTCCTACGCCAGCCAACGCGAATCCCTCTGCCCCCGGGGCTGTTCGCTCGCGCGGGGGTTTCCCAGGAGCCCGCCCGCCCCTTGGCACCAAGCGAGGAGATGGTTTTCTTACCCTACAACTTCAAACCCAGCCCACATAACAGCTGCCAGCGCCCCCGGGCTCCCGCGGAGGGGGCGTTCATGGGCCCCCATCTCCACCAGGAGCTGAGCGAAGCCCGGTCCCGGCGAGGCGAGGGGGGACCCGGCGGGCCTCGCACCGCCGGCCCGCGCTCACCTGGAGAGGTGCTTGAGGATCTGCTTCTTGATAATCCCCGCCATGGCCCGGGCGCCGGCCGCTCCCTGCGAGCTTCACGGGAACCAAACGGGGCCGGGAACGCGGTTCATCCCTGCGCTGCCTCCTCCCGGGCTCAGGGAGCGGAGCCGCCTCCGCTCACGCTCCCGACGCCATCTTGGCTGCACCATCACCTAGTGACAGAGGCCGGGGGCGGCGCCGGGCAGAGCCACCTCCCCCGGGCTGTCGGAGGAGCCGAAACCCAGCTCGCACTCGGCTGCATGAGGCAGGCACTTGGGGGATCCCGGAGGAAGGGAGTCACCGCAGCCTGCGCCTGCGCCTCCCTCCCTCTCCCCCAGATCTGCATCCTGCCTGCCCCCTTCTTCACCTGTATTCCCATCCCCTCCTTCGCTGTGTCAGCTAGTCCCCCAGGACCCTTCCTCACCCCCTCCCATATTTCCATCCCTCGACTTTGAGGGGGGGGAGTATCAATCACGCTGCATTTTTTCCCTGTTACTTCTGTTGAAAATAAATACAAACAATAGATTAATGCAGATGCACTATGCGAGCGACATCACAAGGGAGCTAGGAGTCTACTGTTTTCAAACATAAGAGTTTTGTCTTGATAAAAAGAATTATTGAAGGTGGACAACTATTTTATTTGGGGGGAGGCCTAGAGTTAAAAGATAATAGCTGTTGACTATCACTTCAATGAGTAGTTTTGTACCATGACTACATTTGTCCACTTTTAATAATAAGAAATTAACTTCTGGTCCAAGCTCAGTGTTTTCTTTCTTTATTACTGCAATCCCTAATTTGGGGAGGGGGCTTTAACCTCACCTCTCCAGCCTCTAATTGTCTATGCCCATGATTATATATATTATCATGGTCATCTCCCACAAATGCCCTAATGATTGGTCGGGGTGGAGCAGGAAAACTTTCTTTTATTTCATTCACACTAGCAATACATAGTTTTGTTATATTTCAAGGCAGAATGGAATTTCTTCATACTCCTCCAGTTCTGTTTTTAATACAGCTTATCTCAGTAATGGACCAAAGTGAAGCTTTTAGACCCTTTAGTTACAAACAGTACTCCTTTCCAACTGGAATGATACAAATAAAAAAAATTATCTATGCCAGGAACACCATGTCAAAAGCAAAATAATGAAGTATATACAAGGCCCAAAGAAAGATATAGCTATAACCCGTAAACTTTGCCCTAATAAGAACTACTAAAGGAGAAACTTCTTCAGTACTTCAACACTAATAGATACTTGTGCCTCTGATGACCTGAATTTCCCAACAATTACTCAAGTGCCAGACTTTTTAAAAAAGATCTTCTCTTAATCTTACTGAGGCTCTACACAGTGAGATTAAATACACAGATAGATTACTTCCTTTCTTTGGAGACCAATTCACCTAAAATTATAGTTAATCTCTAGGTGATCTCTAACCACTTTATTTACTCTGTCAACAAGCCATCTATCTACAATCCATATGACCTGAAAAAGAGCTCTTGTAAACTCCAAAGCTTATAGGGGGGAGGGATAGCTCAGTGGTTTGAGCAGTGGCCCTCTAAACCCAGGGTTGTGAGTTCAATCCTTGAGGGGGCCACTTAGGGATCTGGAGCAAAAATTGGTCCTGCTAGTGAAGGCAGGGGGCTGGACTCAATGACCTTTCAAGGTCCCTTCCAGTTCTAAGAGATTGGTATATCTCCAATTATAAAAAATATATATAAGCTTTCACCAACACAAGTTGGTGCAATAAAATATATTACTTCACCTACCTTGTCTCTCTAACAACCCATCTTTTCATTCTAGAGCTTCCCCACCCAAAAATATACAAAAAACATCCCGATGGCCTTGGGAAACACCTTAGTTAACTAAATAAGAGTACCTCAGTACAAAAGGTTTCAGAGTGGTAGCTGTGTTAGTCTGAATCAGCAAAAACAATGAGCAGTCCTTGTGGCACCTTAGAGACTAACAAATTTATTTGGGCATAAGCTTTCATGGGTTAAAACCCACTTCATCAGAGGCATGGAATGGAAAATACAGTAGAGGTATAAATAGACAGCATATGAAAAAATTGGAGTTGCCTTACTAAGTGACGGCCAGTGCTAACAAGCCAATTCAATTAACGAGGAAGTGGGCTACTCACACCTTCTTGTTAACTGTTTGAAATGGGCCACCTTGATTACATTGGCCTCAGTAGCACTACAAAAGTGATTTCCACCCCGTCAACTGTTGAGACTAGCCCACTTCCACCTTAATTGAACCCACATTTTAAAGTGTCCTTCATTTAATGTTAAGAGGAAACCAGAAACTGCTGAACTGGAAAATAGACTTCTGATAATACCAGTGACCTCCCTTCAAGAACCAAAAAATAGATCAGTTAGAGCAAGGATTAAGTATGCTGTCATTAAGTCACTGACCTGGAGCACATAAAGAGGATTGGTCTAAAAACAGAATGTCGTGCATTCTGCTGCCAATCCTGGCTTGAGAGAAGAGACCTCTATTTGTGAATCATATTGAAACATTTTATATCAATAATTTTCTAAGGCCAATATTTGCAAGAAAGTCAGTTACATTAAAGAGGGATGAGAATATTATAATGCTTTTCTTACATTACTGGATAACAACAAAAATGAAAACTATGTCAAACTAGAAAAAAATATATAAAATCCATCATACTGGGATTGTACTCACTGGGAGTTTGACATGGACTGCAGTGAAACAAGATCTGGTCAATCACCAACCACAAGAAATGGCACTACCATTGTTCTTACAATATTTGGGGTAAATGGTCTGCTTGTAGGCAATGAAAGGGTTAATATTGTTGCTCTGTGTCTCTATCTGTGTCACTTTCGGGTTACTGTGATAGGTTTAATCACCGAGATCACCTTGGGACTGTCACCTGATGTGCTGAAATTACCTCTGAGCCTGTTTTCCCTGCAAGCTTGGGACTTCCAGAACCCTGTCTTGTTAAGCCAGAAACGCTAGCCTGCTGCAACAAGATCCAGGGTCCGGTCCATGCCCCCAAAGCTGCAGACTTAACTGAAAACAACTCAGCAGGTTACCTGTCTCCAGCACCTAGACACCCAGTTCCCAATGGGCTCCAAACTCCAAATTAAGTATAAAAAGTAGGATTTAAGTGGTTTCAAGTACTAACAGACAGAACAAAGTAAGTCACCAAGCAAAATAAAGCAAAAACACGCAAGTCTAAGCCTAATACATTAAGAAACTGATTACAGGTAATATGTCACCCTCAGAGATGTTCCAATAAGCTTCTTTCACAGACTAGACTCCTTCCTAGTCCAGGCCCAATCCTTTCCCCTGGTACAGTCCTTGTTAGTTCCAGCAGATATCTCATGTGGTAAGCAGGGGGTTTTCTCATGACTGGAAGCCACCCTTTGTCCTGCTCCACCCCCTTTTATAGCTTTGGCACAAGACAGGAATTTTTTTGTCTCTCTGGGTCCCCACCCCTCCTTCTAAATGGAAAAGTACCAGATTTAAGATGGATTTCATTACCAGGTGCCATGGTGACATGTCACTGTAAGACCCCTAGTCTCCATTCCTCATGGGCTGGCCCCACACATACACAGGAAGGCTTTCAAGTAACTAAGGCCATTTACAACTGATTTTTTTCTGGGGCACCCTTAATGGCCTTCATTTAATATGTTTACATCAGTGATACAAGTTTATATCTTATTCTCCTAACTCCAGGCATAGAAATAATACATGCAAACAAATAGGATGAACACACTTAGTAGATTACAAGCTTTCTAATGACACCATGCAAGGGGTATTTAGCATAAAGCATATTCCAGTTACATCATATTCATAAGCATACTTCCATAAAGTGTATGGAGTGCAACGTCAGTTACCAAGAACAAAGCACTTACCTCTGTTAGAACTAGATATACCTCTCTCTGTCCTCCTCACAACTGCACAGCAGAACAAAAAGGAAAAGACAGAGAATTAAAAATGGAATTTATGTTTTTATCATTCTCTAAGTGTTTATTTCTAGATATTTCTAATATAGTATTGCTGATTCAAAGCTATAAAAATGCACCCCACCTATGACTTGTCTAGAATGTCTGTAACTTTCTTTCAAAATTCCAAATTTACAATTACAGTTAGACACCTAGGCTAGACTCACTGTGACACAGGGCCAGAAGGGGTTAAGCACCTTGCAGGCTAAATGACTCAAATTCAACCTTTAAAGACATGTTAGAGAACTATATAAATGGTAATTAGGGCTATTTCTTATCAATAGTTAATTTAGCCTTGTTAAATAGACTAGACTTTGAAATGCAAAGCTGTATTGTTAGAGAATTAAAGGTAATACTAATTGTATGTGTTTATTTATATCTTATTAGATGTTAACCATGTAAACAGATGGTTCCTGTTTGTTACTATATCTGTTAATTCAAAGATAAAAAGGAAATATTAACATTTAGATAAAACTTGAGTGTAATAATTTCATTGTCTATACTTCTCTTTGAAGTATGTAGTAAACTGTATATAAACTGCTTAATGAATAATTACTTTATACTAATGAATGCAACTAATTACTGGTGATGCTTAGGAAATAGGTTACTTCAAAAGCCTATTGTTCACCCAAGGACTGCGTGCTGTCAAGAGACTGTGAAAATCTCTATAAAAACACTTGGGACTTGATCCTTTTAATCTCAGATCTGCTTAAGCTTAGTCAGGGGAAATTTGAGTCACAAGACTGTGGTCTCCAGTTACACCCTGGACCGCCCTGATATTTAATATTTGGACATTGGACTATAACCTATGGACTAATTCTGAAAGAACTCTATGCAACTCTGAAGTCTACCATCTCAGCTATGAAACTGATCTAAGAATTATATTCAAGTCTGAATGAATAATGATCTTTTAACCAATACTCTCTCTCTCGCTCTTTTTTAAAATAAATCTTGGTTTGGTTAATAAGAATTGGCTGTAAGCATGTATTTGGGTAAGATCTGAAATATTCATTGACCTGGGAGGTAATGTGTCCAATCTTTTGGAACTGGGATAACTTTTTTATATGAGTGAACAAGATTTTCAGTAATCTTCATCATATTTGACTTGGCTGTCTGGGAGGAAGTCCATAGACTGGGTTGCTTTAAGGGCACTGTGTAACCAGTAAAGTATTGTAGAAGCTGTTTTGTTGCAAATTTAAGTATTAGAATAACCACTAGTTTTGGGGATCAGCTGACCCATTCTTTGCAGTTTACCCTAATTGAGCAATCTCAGTGTGGCCCCCTAGGACTCCAGTCACACTGACAAATAAACTGAGGCACCTAGAAAATCACTGGGCTCCACGACTAGATTCGGCATCGAGGATCCCTATACAATGAATGGGGAAAGATAGGTCCCTCAGAATGGGATTCACAGAAACCAGCACGCTAGGCGGTACCCAACCTAAGCTAGTCAAAGGGAGATGCCAAGGTGCTGGAGCATGTCCTAAGCCCCAGCCATCTCAGAGTTCAGCACCTAAGGCCACGTCTATACTGTAAACTTTGGTCAATGCAAGTTATGTCTGCGTACAGATGCTGAAGTTTGTATATCTCTCGTGCTTGTGAATACTTTGCTGCCTGCATTGGCTCAGGCCTGGTCTACACTTGGGCCTGGTCTACACTAGGCGTTTAAATCGGTTTTAGGAGCGTAAAACCGATTTAACGCCAAAACCGTCCACACTAGGAGACACCTTATATCGATTTTAATGGCTCTTTAAACCGGTTTCTGTACTCCTCCCTAACGAGAGGAGTAACGCTAGTATCGGTATTAACATATCGGATTAGGGTTAGTGTGGACGCTGATCGACGGTATTGGCATCCGGGAGCTATCCCACAGTGCACCAGTGACCGCTCTGGACCGCAATCTGAACTCGGATGCAGTGGTCAGGTAAACAGGAAAAGCCCCGCGAACTTTTGAATATTTCCTGTTTGCCCAGCGTGGAGCTCCGATCAGCACGGGTGGCGATGCAGTCCGAAATCAAAATAAAAAAAGAGCTCCCGCATGGACCATGCGGATGTGATCGCTGTAAGGGCAGGCAAATCCGTTCTATCAGCGCTCCGTTACAGAAGATGAAATTCAGAATCCTTTTTTAAAAATCTCCAGACAGACGCCATAGCAGGGACTCAGCGCACTGCAGCGTGACAAGCGTAACGGAAAGCCAAAGAATCAAATGGATGCTCATGGACTGGAGGACTGAAGCTATCCCACAGTTCCTGCAGCCTCCGAAAAGTATTTGCATTCTTGGCTGAGCTCCAAATGCTTCTAGGGTCAAACACAGTGTCCACGGGTCAGGGCATAGCTTGGCAATCTACTCACCCACCCCCCACCCACCCCCAGAAGCGAAAGGTAAAACAATCCTCTGACTCTTTTACATGTCACCCTATCTTTACTGAATGCTGCAGATAGACGCGATAGTGCAGCACTCAACACCAACATCCTTGCTCCCCCCCCCCCGCCATGGGTGGCTGATGGTACAAAAAGATGGAAATCCATCCTCATCATCAGCCTCAGCTGATGGTACAAAAGGACTGGTAACCGTCCTCGTCATCAGCCTATTGGCCCTAATTTTTTCTGGTGGATGGATGGTGCAATATGGCTGGTAACCATCCTCATCATAGCAACAGGGGGCTGAGCTCCATCAGCCCCCACCCTTCATGTGTAAAGAAAAGATTCAGTTGCCCCTGGACTAGCAGTGGGATGCTGGGCTTCTCTCCTACACACTGCTTAATGTCCTGTCTGGACTATCATAGCAGCTGGAGGCTGCCTTCCACTCATTTCTCACTAACAAGTCAGTGTGTCTTATTCCTGCATTCTTTATTAATTCATCACACAAGTGGGGGGACAATGCTACGGTAGCCAAGAAAGGCTGGGGGAAGAACGGAATCAACAGGTGGGGTTGTTACAGGAGCACCCCCTGTGAATAGCATACAGATCATAATTTCTGCAGGCTCTGACACAGAGCAGCTGTGCTCTCTGGTTCTATGATACGGTGGTTCTCTAGTACACTTGCCTATATTAGGCAGCACTGATTCTATTTTTAGATACCAAAAGGAGGGATTGACTCAGGAGTCATTCCCAATTTTGCTTTGCGCCCTGGCTGATTGGCCAGGGCACTTATGACAGCAGCAAATGGTACAAAATGATGGAAGGTGCAATATGGCTAGTAACCAATCTTGGCTTTTGCGCCCCGGCTGATCGGCCAGGGGCACTAGCAGCAAATGGTACAAAAGGACTGGTAGCCATGATCATCCTCAGTTCCAATTTATGGAAGGGTTTGGATGGTGCAATATGGCTAGTAACCATCTCTGCTGTCATGCAAAAGCAAAAGCATGCTTCTGTGTAGCGCTGCTGAATCGCCTCTGTGAGCGGCATCTAGTACACATACGGTGAGAGTCACAAACGGCAAAACAAGCTCCATGATTGCCATGCTATGGCATCTGCCAGGGCAATCTAGGGGAAAAAGGCGCGAAATGCTTGTCTGCCGTTGCTTTCCCAGACGAAGGAGTGACTGACGACATTTACCCAGAACCACCCGCGACAATGATTTTTGCCCCATCAGGAACTGGGATCTCAACCCGGAAGTTCCAAGGGGCGGGGGAGGCTGCGGGAACTATGGGATAGCTAGGGAATAGCTACCCACAGTGCAACGCTCCAGAAATCGACGCTAGCCACGGACCATGGACGCACACCACCGATTTAATGTGCTTAGTATGGCCGCGCTCCACCCGATTTTATAAATTCTGTTTTACAAAACCGGTTTATGCAAATTCGGAATAATCCCGTAGTGTAGACGTACCCTTGGACTTTAAGTCGAATTTAGCAGCGTTATTTCGAACTAACCGCTCAACCGTCCACACCAGGAAGCCATTTAATTCGAACTAGAGGGCTCTTTAGTTCGAATTTGGTACTCTACCCGACAGGTGGAGTAACGCTAAATTCGACATGGCTAGCTCGAATTAGGCTTGGTGTGGATGCTAATCGAACTTAGTAGCTCCGGGAGCTATCCCACACTGCACCACTCTGTTAACGCTCTGGACAGCAGTCCGAGCTTGGATTCTCTGGCCAGCCACACAGGAAATGACCCGGGAAAATTTGAATTCATTTTCCTGTCTGGGCACTTTGAATCTGACGTCCTGGTTGGACATCGGGGCGAGCTCCGCAGCACCTGCAACGATGCAGAGCTCTCCAGCAGAGGAGTCTGGGCAATCCCAGAATAGAAAGAGGTCCCCAGCATGGACTGACCGGGAAGTCATGAATCTGATCGCTGTGTGGGGCGAGGAGTCTGTGCTCTCAGAGCTGTGCTCCAGCAAGCGGAATGCAAAGACCTTCGAGAAGGTCTCGAAAGCCATGAAAGACAAAGGATACAGCCGGGATGCAATGCAGTGCCACGTGAAAGTCAAGGACCTAAGACAAGGGTATCAAAAAGTCAGAGCGGCAAACGGACGCTCCGGAGCCAAGCCCCAGACATGCCGCTTCTACGAGGCACTGCATGCCATTCTAGGTGGGTCTGCCACCACTGCCCCACCAGTGACGGTGGACTCCGAGGACGGAATAGTGTACCGGGACAGTTCCTCCTCGATGTTCGCCGATGGGGAAGATGAGGAATGGTCTTTGGAGGATGGCGCAGGCGACAGCGAACCCACTCCCGCTTTCCCTGACAGCCAGGATCTCTTCATCACCCTCACAGAGATCCCCTACCAACCGTCCCCGCCCGTTAACCCGGACTCAGAATCAGGGGAAGGATCAGGCGGTAAGTGCTACAAACAGGGAAACATTTATTTTTTAAGAAACAGGTATATAAAAAATAGAAATACTATATAAAAAATTTTAAATCTCAAACTATACAAAAAGTAGGTCCACACATATAGGAATAGAGCAATAATCCTCTTGGGACAGTTCAAAAAAGCTCTCAGAGAGCAGCTCGAAAAGCCTCCGCAGGAGGTTCCTGGGGAGAGGTGCCTTATTGGGTGCTCCGTGGAAGCACACTCTTCCGCGCCAGGCCATCCTAATGTAAAGGGGAATCATCGCCTCCACAAGCATGGCAGCATATGGTCCTGGTCTGTGCAGGGCTTCTCTTAGCATCCGCTCTCTCTGACTCCGAGTGACACGCCTCAGGGTAATGTCGTTCTGGAAGTGCTGCATCTAATTAGGGCAATTAGTGTACTGTTACTATTGTGAATGGTACAAATTGCATAAGAATGACCCTCGCTTAACAGCCACGTGTTGGAGGCCACAGAGGAAAAGCATACAGTGATCTTTCCCGTGCACTGCCGGGAGGGGCTGGAAAAGGCTCAGACTTTATGCTTTCCAGATTGCCTTTAGCGGGAGGGCACAACTATCCATTAACTGTTAAGCAGACTCTACTGTAAGGCTTACCAGGACTGGCTGCTAGACGGATTCAGCTGTCCCTCCCCGCTGCCTCCTGTGCAAGACCGCAACCACTGAAAGCATATTCCGAAATCTCGAACTTGTCCTGAGATCTCGTGAGACTAGGTGCCCTGTATGGTCTTGTTCACAGAAACTGACTAGACTGTGTTCACTGTTCGCAAACATGTATCTGTTCAAGGAAATCACTTACTTTTTCCCATCACACAGCTTCGGCTCTTTCCCGGACTGCCACGTCATCCACCTCGCAGAGGCTGGCTAACATTAGGTGGCGAAAGAAAAAGACTAGGGACGAGATGTTCCAGGAACTGATGGCCTGCTCCACAGCCGAGGTGGCAGAGCAGAGACAGTGGAGGGAGACCCTGTGTCAGCAGCATCGCACACACATCGAACAGGAGGATAGGTGGCGGCAGGAAAATGAGCAGGCGACTCAAACGCTGCTTGGTCTAATGAGGGAGCAAACGGACACGCTCCGGCGCCTTGTAGATGTTCTGCAGGACCGCAGGCAGGAGGAGAGAGCCCCCCTGCACTGCATCTGCAACCGCCCTCCAACGCCAAGAAGTCCTGTCCCCCCCTCACCCAAAGTTACAAGAAGGAGGGGCAGTAGGGGCTGTGAGAACTGTCACTGCACCGCAGCAGAGCGCTAATGTACAAGACACCTCTCGCGCTCTAAATTTGTAGAAGTTCTTCCCTTACAGGATCACCCAGTCCCAAATCCAAGTTTCAACCCCCCACTGTGTATAACATTATTAAAAGCGGTTTGCTGTTACTCTCTGTTTCCGTCACGTTTCTCGTGTCAGAAGACTTTGTGTGTAGGGGGGGGAGATTTTTAATTGCAGTGCATAGCCCACATTACCAGGGTACAGACTTGGGGGCAGGGTCAACTGCAGGGCACACACAGACTGCAGTCACTAGGCACCAGGGTCAGTCTGTGTGGTGTATGCTGCCCCGGGTCATTCGTTGATGTGTATGCTTGTCCAGGGTCCTGGCGCCTGCCATCCCCGAATGTAAAGGCAGGCTTCCCTTACCATGCACTTCGACCGTAGCCACGAGCCTCTCCGCTGCCCTGAGCCCCAAAAAGAGCCCTCATCCAGGGACAGATACTCACCCGTCCCCCCCCCCCCGCACCCCTTCCAACGCCCAAACCCACAGCCCACAGCCATCATGCAAACCCCTATCCAAAGACGGCACCCCTCGCCCCTTCCTGCAAACCCACCCATTCCTGCAAACCCACCCCTACATGCACAATCACTGTAAACCGTGTAGGAGCAGGAGGCTGTCCGTCCTGTATTGGACAAGCGGTCTGTACATCAGTGAACACCGAACCCAACACAGTATGCTTCCATGTTTCAACCCAGGAACAGAAATGCAAAGTCAACGAAAGATTTATTATTAATTACTGTTACATTTCATTAGTTTTAAAACGTGCTTTGGAAGTGGGGGAAACTTGGAGAACCGGGATTGTGAACTCAGATCTAACTCGACACATACAGACACAGGCCCATGATCAGGCTCTCTTAAAATCAAGTGGACAGTCACAGGTTACCCTGCTCTGCGAGGAAACTAGCTTTCAAAGCCTCCCGGATGCACAGCGCTTCCCACTGGGATATTCTCTCGGCACGGGTGTCTGGCTGATCGTAAACAGCAGCCAGGCGATTTGCCTCAACCTCCCATCCGGCCAAAAAGGTCTCGCCCTTGCTCTCACAGAGATTGTGGAGCACACAGCAAGCAGCAATAACTACGGGGATATTCTTTTCGCTGATGTCCGAGCGAGTCAGTAAGCTCCGCCATCTCCCCTTGAGACGTCCGAAAGCACACTCCACGACCATTCTGCACTTGCTCAGCCGGTAGTTGAAGAGTTCCTTCTCACTGTCCAAGGCGCCTGTATAGGGCTTCATGAGCCAGGGCATTAGCGGGTAGGCCGGGTCCCCGAGGATCACTGTAGGCATCTGCACATCCCCAACCGTTATTTTGTGGTCCGGGAAGAAAGTACCTGCCTGGAGGCGTTTGAAGAGACCAGAGTTCCTGAACACACGCGTCATGAACCTTGCCCGCCCACCCGACGAAGATGTTGGTAAAACGTCCCCTATGGTCCACCAGTGCTTGCAGCACCATTGAAAAGTAGCCCTTTCGGTTAATGTACTCGCTGGCCTGGTGGGCTGGTGCCAGGATAGGGATGTGAGTCCCATCTATAGCCCCACCGCAGTTTGGGAATCCCATCGCGGCGAAGCCATCTATGACGACCTGGACGTTTCCGAGAGTCACTACCTTTGAGAGCAGTTGCTCAACGATTGCGTGGGCTACTTGAATCACAGCAACCCCCACGGTAGATTTGCCCACGCCAAAGTGGTTCGCTACTGACCGGTAGCTGTCTGGCGTGGCAAGTTTCCAGAGGGCTATGGCCACTCGCTTCTGCACACTCAGGGCTGCTCGCATCCGGGTGTCCTGGCGCTTCAGAGCAGGGGCCAGCAAGTCACACAGTTCAAGGAAAGTGCCCTTACGCATCCTGAAGTTTCGCAGCCACTCTGTTTCATCCCAGACCTCCAGTACTATGCGGTCCCACCAGTCCGTGCTTGTTTCCCGGGCCCAGAATCGCCGTTCCACACCATGAACTTGACCCATTGCCACCATGATCTCCACGGCGCGGCGTACCCTGCTTTGTGAGAGGCCTGCGCCACTCTCCTCACCGCGCTGCCGGAGCCTCCTCGCCCGATTTCTCAGCATCTGACTGTGGAAGAGGTGGACGATAAGGTGCGAGGAGTTGACAACGGCCATAAGTGCAGCAATGATCACAGCGGGCTCCATGCTCGCAGTGCTGTGGCGTCCGCGCTGTAACCGACCAGAGAAGGGCGCGATCAGATTTCCCGCCGGCGCTTTCAAGGAGGGAGGGCGTGATTGACGGTTCAATGATGACAGTATCCCAAAACCGCCCTCGACACATTTTTCCCCCCAGCAGGCATTCCGAGCTCTACCCAGCATTCCAATGGGCAGCGGGGACTGCGGGAACTGTGGGATAGCTTCCCACAGTGCACCGCTTCGAAAGTCGACGCCGGCCCCATTAATGTGGACTCAGAAGTTCGAATTAGTGTATTTAGTGTGGATACACAAATTCGACTTCATAAGGTCGAATCCACAAATTCGACTTAAGTAGATTCGAAATAGTCTTGTAGTGTAGACAAGGCCTCAGTGTGTACTCACCAGGAGTGCTTGTGTCAATGCAAAGTGCAGTATAGATATCCCAAGGTGCCACGCACTGCCATCTGGCACAATGCCTTTTGGGAACTTTTTGCAATGTGGTGTTTAATAGAAATGACTTGCTCAGGGATCTCTGGGAGCTAGAATCAAATTCCCAGCATGCAACTTTCTCCATTCCATAATGCTATCCATATCCTTCAATTTTTGTGCCTTTTCTTTAAATCCCACTAATCCTTGCAGCATTTTTTGGTATTTGGCATCTCTGACAGAAGCATGGAGGCCGCAGATCTCTTCACTATTCTCATGAATGTAGCAAATATGGAACGCATGATTCTCCTGTATTTTCAGATTTTCAGGAAGTACTGCAACAATGTGAGATACGGCAATTTGTTTGAAGATAGTTTGCTGCAGGACAGAGAGAGAAACAATTCAAGGTCGTTGATGGCATTCGTGGCACAGCTGCAGATGGTGGAGTCCCACTTCTGGGCCTGAGAAATGAGTAGTGACTGGTGGGATCGCATCATAATGCAGGTTTGGGACGACAAGCAGTGGCTGCCAGACTTTCAGATGCAAAAGGCCAAATTCCTGGATCTGTGTGCCAAGCTCGCCCCAGCCTTCCAGTGCAGGGACAACAGAATGAGAGCTATATTGACAGTGTACAAGGAAGTGGCAATCACATTCTGGATCCGTTGGAAATCATTTTGAAGTTGTAAAATCCAAAATGGGGGCCATTGGCATACAATGACAGGCTGTACAGGACTGTGTCTCTTGGCAATGTGAAGGATACAATGGATGGATTTGTAGCAGTGGGGTTCCCAAATTGCAGCGGGGCAATAGATGGCACGCATATGTCTACTTTGGTATGAGTCCACCTCACCGCAGAGTACATCAGCAGAAAGGGCTACTTCTCTGTGGTTGTGTAAACCTTGGTAGATCACCGGGGCCACTTCACTGATATCAATATAGTCTGAGATTATCATTAGAATATTGAAAAGCCAATAGCAGTTCTGGGGGATTTGGCCTACCACTTGCTCAGTGCTCCCCCAGCTCATGAAGCCATACTGTGGCCAACTCAACAGCACCAAAGGAAGATTCAATTACCAGCTCAATAGGTGCAAAATGACGGCTGTTCTATGGGTGTGGAGCTTTGGGTGCTGCTAGGAACTGTGTAGTACTTGCTGAACACTTGTAAGTATGAATAGGTGTTTTCCTGAAGCTATGAATTATGTCGTGCTGTAAGGATAAGGCCTTTTCCTGTAGCCATATTGTAAGGCCTAAGGCCTTTTTCTGCAGCCATATTAAGAGAGCAGCAGCCATTAGCTAAGAAGCAGGAAGTCACATCCTCACATTCCATCTAAATTACATTAAACCAGTGGTGAGCTGGAGCTGCTTCCCACCGGTTTGCGAGAACCAGTTGTTAAATTTAGAAACCCTTTTAGAACCGGTTGTAAAGGGCTTTTAAATTTAACAAAAGCTCCAGCAGCTCCCTGCCCTGCCCCTGGCCCCAGCTCACCTGGCTCCAGCTCTGCCTCTGCCTCCTCCTCTGAAGGCTCCCCCTCTAGACTTCCCGCCAATCAGCTGTTAGTGTGGGAAGCCTGGGTGGGCTGAGAAGGAAGCAGCAGCTTCCTGCAGGTGAGCTGGGGCGGGGGGCACGAGGAAGGCTCTAGGCGCCGCGCCTCTCCGGCCCTGGCCCCGGCCAGCGCGGCTCCAGGCCAGCCCCCGGCCCTGACCCTGACTCCGGTGGGGTGGCGCAACTGCGGGCCGGCCCCCAGCCCCGACTCCGGCTGGGTCGTGCGGCTCCGGGCCGGTCCCCGGCCCCAACCCCAACTCTGGCCGGGCGGCGCGGCTCTGGGCCGGCCCCTGGCCCCGACTCTGGCCAGCCGGGCGGCGCGACTCCGGGCTGGCCCCCGGCCCTCGACTCTGGCCTGGCCAGTGGCTCCGGGCTGGCGCCCAACTCCGGCCCCCAGCTCTGGGCTGGCCCCCGGTCCCGACTGCAGGCCGGCCCCCGATTTCAGGCTGGCCAGCGGCTCTGGCCCGGCCCCCGACTCCGGCCGGGTGGTGCGGCTCCGGGCCGGTCCCTGGCCCCGACTCTGGCCGGCCTGGCGGCACGGCTCCAGGCCGGCCCCCGGCCCTGGGCCGGCCCCCGGCCCCCGACTCTGGCCTGGCCAGTGGCTCCGGGCTGGCACCCAACTCCGGCCCCCAGCTCTGGGCTGGCCCCCGGTCCCGACTGCAGGCCGGCCCCCGATTTCGGGCTGGCCAGTGGCTCTGGCCTGGCCCCCAACTCCGGCCTGGCGCCCACGGCTCCCAGCCCCGACTCTGGGTGGCGCGGCCCCCATCTCCAGGCAGTGCGGTAAGGGGGGCAGGGAACGGAGGGGGGTGTTAGATAGAGGGCGGGGGGTGGATTAGGGTCGGGACTCCCAGTGGTCAGAGGGCAGGGGAATTGAATGGGGGCAATGGTCCTGGGGGGGCAGTCAGGAAGGACCAGGGGTTGGATGGGGCGGTGGAAGGCAGTTAGGGGCAAGGGGGACAGAGAGAAGGGGTGGTTGAATGGGGCAGGGATCCCGGGGGGCCATCAGGAATAAGAGGAGGAGTTGGATGGGGCAGCAGGGGGCAGTTAGGGGACAGGGAAGGGGAGTGGATGGGGCGGAGGTCCTGGGGGTGGGGTGTCAAGGAACATGGGAGGTTGGATGGGGCAGGAGTCCCTGGTCGGGGGGGGCACGACCCCCTCGTGGGGTGAGGAGGAGGGAACCAGTTGTTAATATTTTGGCAGCTCATCACTGCATTAAACCAATGTAATATCAGGCTGCTAAGAAGGCAGTCCTGTTCTAATACCACCCACTATCACCAGATAAAGAAACAGAACTTAAGATGGTTAAAGAAAACTTAGTTTGATAGGTTTCTGTCTGGCAAAAAAAATCACTTATCACAGTTATGGTTGTGAAATCCTCATTCCTTTATTGTTTTATCTTTCTGGTCCCCACTTTCCTATTGTTTGTCTGTATGATCTCTGTCTGGTTCTTTGATTGTTTCTGTCCAATCCTAACATATCGTAACAAAATTTTATAGCCAGTCAGACCCCACCACCTGAATTGATTTACACCTAGCAAAATTAATTATGTAAGACAAAAAAATCACTTATCACATTTGTGATTGTGAAATCCTCATTTCTGTATTGTTTTATCTTTGTTAAGGTATATAAACTGGGGTCCAAAAGAAAGTTCTTTGGGTAAAGTGAGGTGCCTTTCACCTAGAGGATAAAAGGGACCTCCCTATGTATATAAACAAAGTCATCTGCATGCCCCTCCCATCCACCTAGCCCAACAAGGGAATGAAAAACAGATAACTCTACCTCTGTTTGTTGTACTTCTCTCTCTTCTCATAAAACAATGAAAAGTCAGTACCTGTGTTTTATTAACTTGAGGCTGGGCTGGGCTCCATCTTTAAATGTAAGCATTGTAAAGAAAACTGCATGCACACCCTTATCTAAGGCTCCTTCCCCTTCATCAGGCTTGTCCATGCTTGGCTGGTGGGACTGGCTAGACCAGGGGTCAGCAACCTTTCAGAAGTGGTGTGCCGAGTCTTCATTTATTCACTCTAATTTAAGGTTTCTCATGCCGGTAATACATTTATTATTATTTATTATTATTTTAACTAGAAGGTCTCTCTCTATAAGTCTATAAACTATTGTTGTATGTAAAGTAAACAAGTTTTTTAAAATGTTTAAGAAGCTTCATTTAAAATTAAACTAAACTGCAGATCTTATCAGTTTTGTGCAGTGGTTCTTAACCTGGGGTGCACGCACCCCCTGAGGCAGGGCCGATGCAAGTATATTTTGCGCCCTAGGTGAAACTTCCACCTTGCGCCCCTTGCACATCAGTTCATTGAGGGACAAATCCCAATGAGCCTTTATAGACCCCAGAGACCAGCCGTGCCCAGGGGCTGCTCCCCAGACCAGGTTCCCCTCTCCCCACCCCCTGATCTCCCCTAGAGGGTGCATAGCCCCCCCGTGAGCCCTCCCCATCCACCCCACCCAGGTGGCCCCCGCCCCGAGCGCACTCACTGGCTTTGCCGGGCTTGGGCCGCTGCAGCAGCTCGGCAGGGAGGAGCCACCTTCCGGAGACACTGGAGAGCCAGAGCGTCCTGCTTGCAGCAGCAGCTAGCCTCAGCCATGGAGGAGCCAGCACGATGCAGGGGGCAGCAGCTCTGCAAAGGCACCGGCGCTGCCACTAGCGGGGAGCAGCTGCGTCTCCCCGCCCAGGCTACAGCTCGGTGCCCCCCTGGGGGCTCCTGCAGGCTGCAGTAGATATATGTGGGCCAGCCCCCATGCGCCCCCCGGCTTCCACCTCACCTAGGGTTACCATATTTCAACAGTCAAAAAGGAGGGGAGAGCCCTGCCCTAGCCCCACCCCATCCACTCCCTCCCACTTCCCACCCCACTAGGGAGCGGAGTTCACAATTGTGAGCACATTGGTCACTTTTGGACATTGTGGGACAGGTGCTGGAGGACTTTTAGGGTCAAAACAGGTCACATTGTCTATGCTTGCATTGCCTTCACCTCAGTGTCAATCATGGCTCCATGCCATTCAGGGAGTTGGTTTTACTGGGTGGCCATAACAGGGCACTTACATTGACTGGAGACAAATTTGAGCATAGGCACACTCACAAATAGATCAATGCAAAGCAACTTATGTTGACCTAACTGTGTAGTGCAGACCAGGCCTAAGTCCAGGCTCCAGGAAAGTGTCTTCTCTTGAGCTCTTGGTGTTAGGTGCCTATGCTGTTTTCGAAGTGAAGTCTGGAAGAAGGTAGACCACCACCCTTGTAACTCTTAGTCCAGTGGTTAGGACACTCACCTGGAGTGTGGGAGACCCCCAGTTCATGTTCCCCCTCAACCTCAGGGGGAGAAGGGATGTGTCACATGTGAGTGCTCTAACCACTGGCCTATAGGATATTCTGATGGGGGGCTCCCTCTATCTCTTCTGTGGAAGCTGTTCCACTGTGAATAAATAATTTAAAAAGTCACTGGCCCAGAGAAAGCGAGAGAAACTGCAAGCAGGAGAATGACTCTGTAGCCTGGTGGTTAGAGCACTCACATAGGAGACCCACAATCTAGTTCCCTTGCTCCAATGGCTTTTTAGTTGTTAATTTTTAGTAGAACAGCTTCAATAGAAGAGACTGAGGAAGCCCCACATGAGACTATCTTATAGCCCAATGGTTAGAGCACTCACCTGAGGGGTGACAGAACACTGTTCAAATCCCTTCTCCCAAGTGGGGACTTCAGCTGGGTGTCTCCCTCATCCCAGATGAATGCTCTAAACACTGTTGAGGTAGGTCCTCCTCTTCCCTCCCCCTGTTTTGTGCAAGTTCATGTCTGGGACCGATCTGGTGGACAAGCTCTGAGCATGCTTATCGGATTGGGCCCTGCAGATGAGTTAGATGGAGAAACCCCATCTTCCCTTGGTTCATGCATCGCTCTGGGGCTTGGGCATCTGGACACCTACAGTGGGCCTGCAGTGCACATGTACAGGGGAATAACCATAGGTGCCTAACTTTTTTGCTGCAAAACCTTGGGTGCTGAGCAAGTTTAGGCACATACAGGGTTCAGTGGCAGCTAAGTTGGGGTTTTATGAATCTCAGTGGGGCCTGATTTAGGCTAACTGGGCTGGTGCTAACCATCTAAAAATAACTGTATAGACGGTGCTTTGACGTTGTGACTCTGGCTGGAGATTGAGCTCGAGCTCTGAAGCACATTTCCCCTCCCTAGATTTCAGAGCCCAAGGTGCAACTTCAAAGCACTGTATAAGCAGCTATTTTTAGAGCACTAGCAGAAGTCTCACTAGCCTGTCTGTTGACCCCAGCTGGTAGGCTAGCTCCCACTCAGTAAAATGTGCTGCATAGACATACCATCTTGTGCTAGAAGGAGTTAATATTGCAGATCTGACTGCACCCAGAAACAGTGCTGACTGTTGTGCCACTTCTGTTATCGTTATCATACTAATTCCCTCTGTTGAAACCACTTTCCTTTTTGTGCTCCTGGCTCCTACCTGCACCATAACATGGCATCACACTCAGTGGTTTTCTTGGGGTTACCACTTTTAGAAATATGAATTCAAGACAAGAAACTGTAATTATTAGTTTCACATACATAAGCATATTGAACACAAAATGTATTTTATATATATATATATATATATATATATATATATATTATACACACATACATACATACACACACACACACACATTTTGTGTTTTTATAAGGAGGGGTCGCACTCAGAGGCTTGCTATGTGAAAGGGGTCACCAATAAAAAAAAGTTTGAGAGCCACTGGTGTAAATGATTTTAGGTGAGTTGCAGCTTGCAAAAGGATAACAATTTTAGATTGAAGCTAAATATATTATTTATATATATATATATATAAATAATATATTTAGCTTCAATCTAAAATTGTTATCCTTTTGCAAGCTGCAACTCACCTAAAATCATTTACACCAGTGGCTCTCAAACTTTTTTTATTGGTGACCCCTTTCACATAGCAAGCCTCTGAGTGCGACCCCTCCTTATAAAAACACTTTTAAACATATTTAATGCCATTTTAAATGCTGGAGGCAAAGCGGGGTTTGGGATGGATGTTGACAGCTCGCAACCCCCCCATGTAATAACCTTACCACCCCCTGAGGGGTCCCAACCCCCAGTTTGAGAACTCCTGATTTACACTGTGTGCCAAGGATTGAATTATTGCACAGTATTTACCCCTTTGATGCTATCTTCATTTTGCTGCTCTGGGCTAAATGTTAACCAAGTTGAAGGATTGTTCTGTAGCAGCAGAGGCCAAAGAAAACAACTGTACACATCCAGCCCTGATAAAGTAAAGCCTGTGTAATGCTGGCAGACCAGGTGCTAGATCATGTCAAGGCCCCTAGGCCTCAGCTGAACACTGAAAATACATAACTGGAACCTGTGTGTTAGCATTGTTAAAATAAGTATTAGAATTACACAAATTTGCTTAGTGTTTAGACTTTATGGAATATTTGTAAATTGCTGCATGTATTTATCTCACTTATATCATCTGTATCCGATGTTATTAGGTAATAATGTTTGTTCTATGACTGTTGCTGTCCATAACAGCAAATCACCAGCCAGAAGGGAAACATTATCAAATATGAAAACTAGTTTGCCACAGGAGGCGTTATCTCTTATTCAACAAAAAAAAGACCCATCACCGGCAGATGAACCATTGTGGAACATGAGGACAAAAGACTTTGCTGATTGCTTCCCCAACCTCTGCCCCATTTCCCCCACCCCCCAATGAAGAGGTAAGGACAGAGCAACTGAAATCCTCCCAGCAACTGAGCTTGCAATGTGAAGCAGAAGGGAAAGAATAAAAGGCTGTAACAAGCAGCAACTATCTTGTATGCTGCTTGAACTCTGAGGAGCCAGGATTACTAAGCATAAGCAAAAGATCCTCAATGCTTGGCCTGGAATAGCCCTAAAGAACATATAGAGCTTGCTTATTAGGGAAGTGTCTATTACTTTTTGTGTTTATACACGTTTACCGACTTTAACTTTGTAAACAAATTCTCTTATTTTCTTTTCCTAGCTAATAAAGCTTTAGATAGGATTGGCTATAATCAACTACAAGCACTGTTTTTGGTGTGAGATCTCAGGTGCAGGTGACCTGGGGTAAGTGACTGGTCCGTTGGGACTGGGAGTAACCTGAATATTGTTGTGATTTTTGGTGTAAGGGACCATCTGTCACAAAGACAAACTTACCTGGGTGACAAAATAGATCAGAGTACCCAAGGGGAAACTATCCGTGACTCCATGTTAAGGGTGTTATAGTGCTTAAAGAATTTACATTTGATAATTTGTTGGTGAAGTCTAAGTATAGAACTCACAACCAATTTGGGGTCTGTGTCCTGTTGCTTAACAGTCTGCCCTGACGTTGGAATCCATGCTCTTGAGCCACTGCAGAATAGCTTGATAACCTGGATGGCTTTAAAGCCCAGATCCTCAAAGATATTTAGGCTCCTAACTTCCATTAAAATCAATGTTGTTTGCAGTATTATTGTAGCCTTGTTGGTCCCAGGACACTAGAACAAGGTGGGTGAAATAATATATTTTACTGGACCAACTTCTGGTCCAATAAAATATATTACCTCACGCACCTTGTCTCTCTGTTGAAATCAAGAGGGAAGACAGAGGGATCAATCTTGACCCCATTGTATGTAATAAATGGCAAAATTCTCACTGACTTTAATAGCAGATGGACCAAAAAGAGAAGTGTCTCAAAAAACAGCAATAGTAAGGTTTCCACTCAAGTGAAAGAAAACCTATAAGGGATTTTAAAGTTGAGTATGCTCATTTAAAAAAAAAACAAAAACTTCAGAAAGTCAAGACTGATCTTTCCTGGTTTTTCTGGATAATTTTTTGTTGTCAAAGGAGAAGTATATTATGAGCAATCAGATCGTAATTGAAAGCATATAGATATTGAATCCTTCCCCCCCCCCATGAGTTACTTCAGAATATGAATTAAATAGGTATTTAAAATTTTGCTTCATATTTATTTTGTTAACAATCTGACTCAAAGTTCCTTTCTCTTGACTGCTCTTATCCTTGTCTCTTGGAGTGCTACTGACATTGACATATCACAAGCCAAAATATGCCAGGATAAACAAGACTTGAATTTCTCTTGTAAAAAAAAAAACAAACAAACAAACAAACAAACAAAACCCAAGCGCGGGGTGGGGGGGAATTAACAGAAACCTTTCAATCATTCTTTTTTTCCATTAAGAAAAGAGAAGCAATAATAGCAGAAACTCACGTTACCCTCTACAGCTCTCCTTTAAAGCTATTCTAGTTTGTAAGTTTAACTACATATTTCTTACCTTGTAGTTAGTGATAACAGTAGTTTCATTTAAGATATTAAATTCTATCACCTGTCCTGTATCTAAACTGCTGCCGAAGCATTTTTTTAAATCTTCTTATGTTCAGAATTTCTCAAGTGCCTGCTACCTTACTCACCCTGACCCTTGGCTGAGTGACTCTAGTACCTTTGATGCTATACCACAGAGCAGCGATTCTCAATTGTTTTCTCCTTAATACAACGGATGCGGTTACTTGGTTGGGTTTCCCTAGGCTGTTTTGTGGCTGAAACAATAATTTCCTCTTCGCGGCTGCGGAGAGGGATTTGCCTCTCCCCACCTGAGCACGCCGGAAGCGTAGCACAGAGATTTCACCACAGACCCGTTTCTATCAGGGACCCCCAGGGAAGAAGGGCGCGGGCAGAGGCGCGACCCGGTGCTGTTCTCGCTACCATCAGAAATCCCACAATTGAGTCCCCGCCAGAGCCCACAAGCAGCAGGCGGCGGCGGAGGCGCAGCTCGCGGGGCGCACCTGCCAGGGGCTGGGCGGCGAGACCCGGGCGGGGGCGGAGAGACTCTGCACCCCCGGCCCTGCCGTGCCTCCCCGCCCGAACCGCCGTGGGGACGCAGCGCCGCCTCCCCCAGTAACGATCCCGCAGGTGCAGAGCCGCGGCCTCGCGCAAGACGCATCAGAACCGCAGGGCGCGACACTTCCCCTCCCCCCCTCAGGTCGCTCCGCTCAGGCTTTGCCTCCAGTGTCATGGCGGAAAGCTGGGGGCGGGACTGGGCACCACGTGTGACCAGCTCTCTCGCGCCAGGCGCGCTCGCCCGGAGTCCTCCCCGTCCCCATCATGCAGCGCGCACACGTTCCGCCGCTCAGACGCTATGAGTTGCTCGCCGAGGAGGTGGAGGCGGGGCTGGAAGGAAGATGGCGACGCTGGTGCTGGATAACGGCGCCTATAATGCCAAGATCGGCTACAGCCACGCGCACGTCAGGTGAGTCCCCCGCCGAGAGCCCGGTGCCCGTGCGGCTTCCCTGCGGCGCTGCGCACGGTAGAGCCGCCGCCGCCGGGTCCCTGCTCCCGAGAGAGCCCGTGAGGCGGCCTGCGCCTCTCAGGCTCCGTTGGTTTATCGGCTCTAGCTCCGGAGGTGGCGGGGCGGCTCCTGCTGCAGGCCCGGCCCCCTGCGCTGCGGGCTGCTGCTCGGCCCCGCCTGAGGAGTCTGTGAGCCCGGGACGTGATCCAGCCCCGCCCCGGTCCTGCCGCCGCTCCGGAGTCAAGCGTGATAGAGTAAAACGGGGCCTGCCTCGCGGCTGAAAATACAAATCCTGCCAGCTCCGTGTTCTGCCCCCACGTCCCAGTCGCTGACGTTTGTGTTTCCCGGTGGCTCCACCCCGCCCGCCCCCTCCCTCCCTCGAGGCTCCCCGCTCCCGCTTCCAGCTCTTTGCCCTCCCCCAAGCGCCTTCCCCAGCTGCCAAACAGCGGATCGGAGACCCTGCCCCCAAACAGCTGTGGCTGGTGGGTGCTGAGCACTCCTGTTTTTTTCCCCATGGGTGCTTGGGCCTGTGCCCCAGGTCATTAGGATTAATTTTACCTAGAAAGTGCTGTGGCAGCTGGGGCTCCTGCTGTCAGCCAGCCCTGGTCCTTAGTCTATCTCTGGTGTCTGGACTGCCTGCTGTCAGCATGACAACAGGCGCCACAGCCACTTGGGGGTGACCGCAGGAATCCCTCCTCACGGAGTCCCTGTGAGGTGAGCCTCCTGCTGTCAACCTGCCCTGGTTGGTGCTAGGGATAACAGTAGGAGCTACAGTCACCCTGGGGCGCCCGCTGTCAACCAGCCCTGGTTGATTGGGGCTCCCTGCTGTCAGCCTCAGCCAAGGCTCCCCAATGTCAGCTGGGAAGTGAGAGAGGGGACCCCACTGTAGACCTCGGGAGGCTGAGGAACCCAAAGAGGAGCAGGGGTGAGGCTGGGACGGTTGAATTATGGCCTGGTGGTTTCAGGGGGGCTGAAGTGAGGAGGGTGAGGGCTGATGGGTTTGGAGGGCTGTATTAATGGTGGGTTCTGAGCAGGTGGGGTGAGTGCTGGGAGGGTGAACTGAGAGCAGTGAGGGTTGATTAGTTAGGGGACTGATCTAATGGGGTGGTGATGATGGGGACTGGGAGGTTGAATTGAGGTGAGGTGGGTTGGATGGGGACAAGATTAATAGCTGGGCAGGAGAAGAATATGTGGGGTGAGAGCTCCTGCAGTGGAGGCCAAAATCACCTTATCCAGTACATGTGGGAGAGTGGGCAACACTACTAATTGTCACATGCACACACCCTGGGGATGGGTAGACTTAAGATTGACCTAAAAACACAATGTCTTCTTTTTTAAAAAACCTCATGATTTTTGGGTCAATCTCATTATTTTCTAAAAAGTACAGTCACAGAATATTATGGAAAAGGAACTATTTATGGAATTGATGTGAAAATGCACAATATGATTTTTTTTTAATATATGATATGATGTACAGGAAAACATTCTTAACTTTTTTTCAGTGTTATTCCCAACTGCCAGTTTAGATCAAAAACAGCACGCTTGAAAACTTTTACAGCCAATCAACTGGATGAAATTAAAGATCCCTCCGGACTCTTTTACATTCTCCCTTTTCAGAAGGTAATTAAGATGCTTTTTAGATTTAGCAATGCAGTCTATTACAGGCTGTGGGTTAAGGGTCTATTACAGGCTGTGGGTTGATCCTGGGGCCGGTTTTGTTCAACATCTTTATTAATGGTCTGGGTGATGGGATTAATTGCACCCTCAGCAAGTTTGCAGATGACACTAAAATGGGAGAAGAGGTAGATATGCTGGAGGGTATGGATAGGATCCAAATTGACCTAGACAAATTGGAGGATTGGGCCAAAAGAAAGCTGATGAGGTTCAACAAGGACAAGTGCAGAGTCCTGCACTTAGGAAGAAAAAATCCCATGCACCTCTACAGGCTGGGGACTGACTGCCTAAGCAGCAGTTCTGCAGAAAAGGACCTGGGGATTACACTGGACAAGAAGCTGGATATGAGTCAGCAGTGCGCCCTCGTTGCCAAGAAAGCCAATGGCATATTGGACTGTATTAGCAGGAGCATTGCCAGCAGATCGAGGGAAGTGATTATTCCCCTCTTCGGCACTGGTGAGGCCACACCTGGAGTATTGCATCCAGTTTTGGTCCCCCCACTACAGAAGGGATGTGGACAAATTGGAGAGAGTCCAGCGGAGGGCAATGAAAATGATTAGAGGGCTGGGGCACATGATTTATGAGGCGAGGCTGAGGGAACTAGGGTTATTTAGTCTGCAGAAGAGAAGAGTGAGAGGGGATTTGATAGCAGTCTTCAACTACCTGAAGAGGGGTTCCAAAGAGGATGGAGCTAGGCTGTTCTCAATGGTGGCAGATGACAGAACAAGAAGCAGTGGTCTCAAGTTGCAGTGTGGGAGGTCTAGGTTGGCTATTAGGAAACACTATTTGATTAGAAGGGCGGTGAAACACTGGAATGGGTAACCTAGGCAGGTGGTCGAATCTCCATCCTTCAAGGTTTGTAAGGTCCTGCTTGACAAAGCCTTGGCTGGGATGATTTAGTTGGTGTTGGTCCTGCTTTGAGTAGGGGATTGGACTAGATGACCTCCTGAGGTCTCTTGCAACCCTAAAATTCTATGAATGTTTATGTTTAATATATGCAATATGCTACAACTGTAGAGGCATAAACAATATTTAAAACAAACTTCAGATAGAGCAGTGTAACTTCAGTATCAAGCCTGAAGTGTGGCTTCCATAACCTGCCACCAGATACTAATTTAGGAAGCATGATTCATATTATAGTAAACTTACTATGCAATAATTTAAACCAAATAATAGGGAACAACAGAGGTACAATATCACTTATCTTTGGATCTTCTTGCTTGTAGCTGCACAACATTTACCCCTTTAAATAGGTTTGGAAGGGCTTCCATTATCTTAACTCAGAAATAAGAGCTTCTTCTTTTTGTTAGGTTATCAGTCCATCTAACAATTACTGATGGAAGCCTGAAATTCTGCAGATGTGGAATAGTTAATAAATATGCAATATTGTCTTATAAAGAATGTCTTTTTTTCCCCACAAACTTCCATAGGGTTACTTGGTGAACTGGGATGTTCAGAGACAAGTTTGGGATTACCTTTTTGGGAAGGAAATGTATCAGGTAACTAAAACACTTAAGAAACAAAAATCTATAAATACAGATTTAAAACAATTACTAGAGGTAATACAAAAATATTCCAAATCATGGATATAATGGTGAATTCACCAATTTATGAATTTTGCAGGAGTATTCAACAAGGGCTCACATCTAAAATTTAGGAAGTTGAGTTACCTATGATTTTGAGCTCAGTTCATTCAGGCCATGACTCTGCAAACTAGAGCCCATGTTTAACATTACTCACACGAGTAGTTTTGGTGACTTGAGTAGGACTAGATACCTGAGTAAAGTTAAATATGTGTTTGCAAGATTGGCGCTTCAGCTAGTAAAAGTTACTTGATAATTTTTTTCATAGACTTAATTAGTATAACTTATTTGAAGAACCAGGTTTTGTTGCATGAAGGAGACAGTTACAAAAGTGGAAGAAGGGCTGAGATTTACATTGACAGTCTTTTGGGATCAAGTAGTCATTTTCTGTGCATGAATTTCTCATTTTTACGATGAATAAGTTGAATTTATAAAGTGTATTAATAGAATATTATTTTGCTCACTTCACCAACATGGTTTAGCATGAAAAGAGCGTTGGCGGCTCTAGCCTTAATTTTTTTTATAAGAAATAAATATGATGATGCTAACTTATAAGGCTGGTCTTTACAGTACTTAAAGGGGAACATGTTGGGAGCCAAAATAACTCCTCGAAATATCTTTGTATAGATCTGGGTGGGGAAATTGGGCTGGTTTAAGATTTTAAACTATTGGGTTCATAAAAGAAACTCATTATTACCATGGTTTTGGTACTGATTTGCAGAATGAGCACTGAAGAAAGGAACTGTTGACTTGTGTGTTCTAGTTCCCATTGAGTCCCATTATGGTGAAAACACCTTAGGGCAGGTCTACACTACGGGGGAAAATCGATATAAGATACGCAACTTCAGCTACGTGAATAACGTAGCTGAAGTCGAAGTATCTTATATTGAATTACTTACCGTCCTCACGGCGCGGGATTGACATCCGCGGCTCCCCATGTCGACTCCGCTACTGCCGTTCGCATTGGTGGAGTTACGGAGTCGACATGAGCGCATTCGGGGATCGATATATCGCGTCTAGATGAGACGCAATATATCGATCCCTGAGAAATCGATTGCTACCCGCCAATACGGCGGGTAGTGAAGACGTACCCTTAGTGAAGGCCTGTTTTAGAAAGTCTGAGAACTGAGTAAGTGCAGAAAGGGCAGGGATGAAATCCTGGCCTTACTGAAGTCGGTGAGATTTTTGCCATTGACTTCACTGAGGCCAGGATATTACCCAGGTTACTAGAAGAATCAAGCTTCTATATAAGTGGCAGAGTTCTGTAGTTAGTAGGACTAGGGTAAAGTTTCTTGTATACACGTTAAATATTCTTTTATTATTACCCATTGAAGTGTAGAGGAAAGATAAAGGGATAGGTTGTTCTTAAGAGCCACAACATTAAAAATGGCGGAATAGGACAGGGAAATGAAATAATTCTATTCTGCCCTGAAAAATGTTAACACATTGTGTGGTGTAGCAGTGACAGTGCACATAGTGTTTCTTATTAATTTTTTTCCCCCAAAACCCATGTGCCACAAGCAGCTGGTAGCATTCATATCTGTAATAGGCCTGGGGGAAATTTTATACAGCATGGTGGTTGTTACATACCACAAAATGTAAATAATATGGATAGTGGTTTCTAAAATGTTGTTTGGGAACAGAACTTTATTTTTTCCCCCTAGGTGGACTTTGTAGATACAAATATTATTATTACTGAACCTTATTTTAACTTCAGTTCAATACAAGACTCTATGAATGAAATTTTATTTGAAGAATATCAGTTTCAAGCAGTTCTTAGAGTAAATGGTGAGTATATATTTTGTTGCTCTGCATTAATGTGCTCCAGGCTAACTTCCCAATTTAAAAATAATGTGCCAAAGAAATTACTTCATTTGTTTCCATGACTCTATAGAGTAGTATTTAACTTTTTATTTCTTTAACCTATATTCAGTTGTGCATACACATCTAATGTTTCTTCTATATTACTCTATATTTATAATAATTTAGTGAGAGGATTCTGATATGTAACAGCAAGAAACACAAAGTGAAATGGGGGGAAATCAGTGTAGGCAGAAAGTCACTTTCGTCTTGACGCTCCTTTCTGTCAAGGTTCTGTTTTTAAGTTGGTTTCTGATGACAGGAATGTTTGAGACTTCTTGAGATGAGGTAGTATGTGAAAGAGACTGCACTACTACTTGTGTTTCTTGGCTATATTTGTATGGAGTTTCTGACAGTTCTCATTCACTTTTTGAAGTGGCCCATGAAATACAGTGCTACAATTATATACTACTTCCTATCCTGCAGAACACATGAAATTAGTGACATGAATCATCATACAGTGCCCTTTCTGATGATGTTATAAAAGTAGGGGAGGGATGAGTTGTCAGTGCACGTGGGGAGGGTCTTTGCAAGCTATTCAGTCAGGTTTTAGATGAATTCTAAACAAATTTTAGTACTGGTAGTGTTATACTGAAATTACAGGAAAGATGTGTTGGTTTCTTTTTTTAAAACTGGCCTTGAAATAATAGTCATCTGTCTTAGACTTGAACATATAAAATAAATGTTTTACCTTTTTTTCTGGGGAATGTTTTATAGTCCCAATTTTCTTTGTTTTTGAAAAATATTTCAAAAATTCAAGTAACTGAACATAACATGAATAGTTTATATTTAAGTCTAATTTTTTATTACACATTGGACACTGTGGGCCTGATCATGCTTTTATTGATATAAATGTGAGCAGAATATATAAATGGGCTCTGTGTTTGTATGCTTCCTCTTTGGAAGTACAGTAGAACCTCAGAATTACGAACATCTCGGGAATGGAAGTTGTTCATAATTCTGAAATGCTTGTAACTCTGAACAAAATGTTATGGGTGTTTTTTCAGAAGTGTTCAACTGAACATTGACTTAATAGAGCTTTGAAAGTTTACTATTCAGAGGAAAAATGCTGCCTTTTATTTAAATGAAACAAGCACAGAAACTGTTTTCTTACCTTATCAAATCTTTTTTTAAACTTGCCCCCTTTTTTTTAGTTGTTTATGTTTAACACAATACTGCACTGTATTTGCCTTTATTGGGGGGTGAGGGGTGGTCTTTGGTGCTGCCTGATTTCATACTTCCGGTTCCAAATAAGTTGTGTGGTTGACTGGTCATTTGTAACTCTGGTGCTCATAACTCTGAGGTTCTACTGTACTTTTTAAGTTATATATACTAAGGAAAACTATGGTTCAAAAGACAGTCTTTCTCATAAAGATAACTTCTGGTTATGATGCACTCTGTTGTCTTTTTTAAAAGCTTCTTTAATCCATTTGTGAGTTTGTAAAGTTTCTTGCTCCTATAGTTCTACAGAATACCCAGCATAATTAGAATTAGAGTGGATTCTCTTTCTTTTCAGGGACGTTGTGTCTGTTTGTGATGTTTGTAGCCAAAACTAAGAAATCAGTACAGCTATAATTTATAATTAAAGGGGCACAAAGTTAATATTCACACTAGTGTAACTAGAAAGCTGGTGGAGAAGGAGAACTATTTCCCTTTTTCCAGTTTGTTTTACCCAGTATTTAAATTCCTCTGAGACTATCAAATCACAAATACCCAATGGAGACTTAGGGGACGGGCAGTGTGGTTCCTCAAACCACTTTTAATTCCCCTTTTTTGAAAATATCATCTTGAGATTGTCAGTTCTTTCAAGTGGGGAAAAATAATATTTTGTTTTGCATGCTCTCAAATGGATTTCTTTACATGTATTTTAACAAGGGAATGCAATGGAACTGTTAAGAGCTTTTATACAAGATCTTAAAATGCCAAATGGAATACCACAATTAAAAGATGGCATAGAGATGTATTTCCTTATCTTGATGGTTTTTAGTTTAAATAAATGCAAAGAAGAATCTTTTTGTATACATAGTGAAGAGCACTTGTAATCTAACTTTTTCAGAATTTTTTTTAGATTAATGAGGTAAATAATTATAATGTTCAAATACTACCTCTAACTGAAAGTGTAGCTTCTTGGTCGAGGAGTATGTGTGGAAAGCTGTATAATTGTTGTACAACAAGCATTTTAAAAGGTATGCTTCCCTTCCAAAATCCCCCTTGAGTTTGTGTAGTGTTTCTATTAGAATTGTTATCACATTCCACCCCAGCAGTGACTGTATTTCAATGCCTGATTAAGTTACTCCTTTATATAAAGCACTGTGGGAATGAAAGATGTTATATAATTGGTCAAAAATAACCTGAAAATTGACTAGCTAGACAAATTGAGACTAGAAAGATGACATACATTTTTAACAGTGAGTAATTAACCATTAGAACAATTTACCAAATGTTGTGGTGGATTCTCCAGCACGGACAGCCTTTATATCAAGGTGTGATCTTTTTCTAAAAGATATGCTCTAGGAATTATTTTGGGGAAGTTCTGACAGGAGGTCAAACTAGATGATCAGAACGGTCCCTTTTGGCCTTGGAATCTATGAATCACCTGGGCACACTGCGAAATCCATCTACTTGGGCTTTTGGGAAGGACAGAGCTGAATAAAGTCTGTTATTTTTGAGAGAAGGTGGGGTATTATGTTTGATTAACTTTGGCTGTGGGTGAAATTGTGCTGCTGGAGCTATTCTGTATTGAGTTACCGAAGATCTGCCAAAGGCACCTAAAATATGGGATAGGAACTATATCTATTTAGATGAATTTTAGATTTATAAATAAATATGGGTTGGCATTTTTGTGTTTCAGCTGGGGCTCTCAGTGCACATAGATATTTCCGGGACAATCCATCCGAGCTATGTTGTATCATTGTGGACAGTGGCTACTCCTTTACACATATTGTACCATACTGCAGAAGTAAAAAGAAGAAAGAGGCAATTATTAGGTAAACTGCCTTATTTCTTTACAGGTGGCTTTTTTGATATGTCTGAAGCGAATGATGACAGAAAATATTTATTTCTTTTTAGGATTAATGTTGGAGGAAAGCTCTTAACCAATCATCTAAAGGAGATAATCTCTTACAGGTAAAATTATGCTAACTGTAGACACTTGAGGCCTGGTTAGAAGCCAATTAAAGTCAATGGATGTCTTTTAATTAAGTTAAGTTTAGGATTAAGCCCTCTTTGAAGAAGAGGAAAGCCTGTAAAATGACATCTTGAGCTTCAGCTACCATTTTAACACCGTAAGACTCTAGTTCAGCAAAGTACCAAAAGCAGTTGCATAATATTAAGGATGTCAGTAATCCCATTCACTGGGATTACTTGCGTGCTTCAAGTTACACATATGCTTAAGTACCTTACAGAATCAGGCCCTGTGACTTTTTCTGTCATTATAGTAATAAAGCTGTAGCCAGATTTACACTTGACCAATAAGATGGCACAGCTCTGAGAAATTGACAGTTTAATTCCACCTGAACAGTGAGTAGAACTCACTAAGCCAGTGTTTGCAGGAAGGGTCTAGATGGGTCATGGAGCCCTAAGTAAACATACACTTCCCCAGCCCAGTGTGGAGGAGATGCCCTGGGAGGAAGGGTGCAGTCAGAGAGTGAGCCTGACTTGCAGTCACCCCATAGTAGTGGCGTCTGTCCCACTGGGCTGGGCCTGACTCTCCGTTCTGGGTGTTGCGACCAGGTGCATGGGGTTGCAGTGCCACTCAGGTCTGGCTTAGCTGTCCCTCATCCATACCACTCGCTCAAATACCAGTTGGCCTGGCCACCCAGAGTGTAGCACAGTCCCGCAAGGCAGGAGCTGATGCTGCAGAGTGTATGTGGCAGGCTCATTCTCCAACCTTTCCTCTTTTGGCGTCTCCCTTCCGCACTGGGTGGGAATTAGGGTTATGGTGATGAAGCGGAGATGTTTATATGTAATGGTGAGTCACAAAAAAAGACAAAAGGCAGTTGGTGAGTCATCTTAGTAAAAAGTTTGGGAACCACTGCACTAAGGCTCGCATCCTGTATTGGGATCCCCTATAACTGACCCTGTGCAGGCATCTTTGCTAGCAGACTGGATGCAAGATCGTGGCCACAGTTCTTAGTGTTGACGGCTTTACGTTGTTTGGATTAAAGAGTAAAAATACCCTCTCATTTCTACATGTCAAAACTGCTTATATATAAGTTAATGTACATATTAAAATGTCAACTTCTTGCAATTTGAAAACTGCAAGAACTGATCAGTAGTGAAAAAGAATAATTATAAATGTATGTTCAGGATGATCTGTTTCTGACTTTTTTATTTTTTTATAGGCAGCTACACGTTATGGATGAAACTCATGTAATTAATCAAGTGAAAGAAGATGTATGTTATGTGTCTCAGGATTTTTACAAGGATATGGAGATTGCTAAGTAAGTTTACTATGTTGCCAAATTTGAAAGGAGGTGGTTTCAAATAATCTAATTGTGTAGAGCCAAATACCACCATCCTTATTCAGGCAAAACTCCCCCTTAAGTGAAAGAGACTCTTACCTGAGTACGGCCTCCAGGATTTGGCATACTTTAGCTATGTTTTATTCCAGGGGCCGGCAACCTTTCAGAAGTGTTGTGCCGAGTCTTCATTTATTCACTCTAATTTAAAGTTTTGCGTGCCAGTAATACATTTTAACATTTTTAGAAGGTCTCTTTCTATAAGTCTATAATATATAACTAAACTATTGTTGTATGTAAAGTAAATAAGTTTTTTAAAATGTTTAAGAAGCTTCATTTAAAATTAAATTAAAATGCAGAGTACCCCGGACCAGTGGGCAGGACCCAGGCAGTGTGAATGCCACTGAAAATCAGCTCACGTGCCGCAGGTTGCCTACCTCTGTTCTATTCTAAGCTTGTTGTCTTTTCCAGGTTGAAAGGGGAGGAAAATACAGTAATGATAGACTATGTTTTGCCAGACTTCAGCACAATCAAAAAAGGGTTTTGTAAGGTAATTATGACTGTCAACCTTTTCTGGAATACTCTCTTTTCGTCGTCTTCCTTGGTAGTGAGGGAGGAGGGGTGGAATTTTTTTTTTTATATGATACTGACTGGTAATATTTTCTGCATTAGGAATTAATTGGTAAAATTTTCCAAAAAAAGTAAGTGACAGAGGGGTTCAAGTTTAACGGATTTTCAAAGTCACATAGCTGCTATTAGATATTTTATCCAACATCTGAAAATCAGCTATAATACCATAGGCTCAGTATCTCAATCTAGCCCTGTATTTCTCATTCCAGTGTAAAATATGAAGTATGTTATGTCCTAATTTTGATCACCTTCTCAAAACTGTCTTACCTGTTGTTTGTTATATGGTTATAATTTAAGGCTATGATTTAGTCACGGGTATTTTTAGTAAAAGTCATGGAGAGGTCACGGGCAATAAACAAAAAGTTACAGCCCCTGACCTGTCCATGACTTGTACTATATAAATACCCATAATTAAAACTTAGGTGCTCGGAGCGGGGACCCTACTGCTGCTGCTCCAGGGGGTGAGGCAGCCTGGGGCCCAGCCCAGGGCCAGCTGACCTGTGGCTGGTGTGGCTGGTCCCAGGTCTGCCTCAGTTGCTCAGGTGGCCCTGGGGTCAGTCACACCAGCCTCTGCAGAAGTCACAGAGGTCACAGATTCTGTGATTTTTTTTTTCCAGGACCTCCGTGACCTCCCTGAAAGACATGCAGCCTTAGCTATAATTAGGCGTGGCAGAATTTGATTTTCAGTTTTTTCAAATATGATTTTTAATGATACTTTTCAATTTTTAACTTTTTATTTTTACAGTTGGGGGTAGGGCTGGAGTTAAGGCAGTGCTGACAGCAGGGCTGCAGGGGGCTCCCTGTGCAGCCAAAGGGCCCAAGACACCAGAGCGCAAGGTGCGGGGGAAGCTGTGGTTGGCCTGGCCTGATGGAGCAGGGACCCCTGCCCAGAACTATAAGCAGGAGGATGAGGCTCTGGCTGTGTGGGAGACCACCCCACTGCTGTGTAGCTCCTGCCCACACTCCTGGCTGGTGAGTGAGCAGGTGGGGCTATGATAGTGGAGCTGCAGAGGGCTCGCTGCACAGCTGTGGAGCCAGTGAGATTGGATCCCTGCAGGCACATGGTGTGGGGAAGGCTCCTAGTGGGGCATAGCAGTCACACTTGGACAGGGCTGCAAGGAGGAGGACATGTCCTGGCTGCAGGGGAGGCCATCTGCTATTGAATGGCTCCTGCCTGGGGATGGAGCCATTCAGCATCAGGGTGACCTCCCCTGTGGCTGGGGATCACAACAACTCCTCCCACTCCTCCTCCTTGCAGTCCTGGCTGGGCATCTCTGCTCTGCAGAGCCAGGACCACAGTTTTCCCTGAACCTTGTGCCTGCAGGGATCCCATGTCACTGGCCCCACTAACTCACCAGGCAGGAACTGCTCCCCTGCAGCTGCCAGCTCATCATACTCCTTGCAGTCCTAGCCAGGGGTCTCTGCTCCGTTAAGCCAGGATAACTGCACCCTCCCATGCACCTTGAGCATGCTGGGATCAGGTCTCACCGGCCCCACTGCAGTGCAGGGAACCCTCTGCAGTTCTGCTGTCATGGCCCTCCTCCCTCACTCCCATGATAGTGGAGCTGCAGAGGACTCCCTGCATGACCGTGGGTCCAGTGTGGGGAAGGCTGCAGTCCTGGCAGGGCAGAGCAGACTCCCAGCTTGTAAGTGAGAGGGGTCTATGCCATTGGGGCTGCAGAGGGCTCCTTTTGCCCCAGAAGCCATTCAGCAGCTGTGTGGCCTTGGCCGCCTCCTCCTTGCAGTCATTGTCGCTAGGAGCTTCTGCTCTGCCTAGCCAGGACTGCAGCCTCGCCACTGCACCTTGTGCCTGCAGGAATCAGGTGTCACCAGCCTTGAGACAGCACAGGGAACCCACTCACTCACTTCTATAACAGCAGAGCTGCAAAAGGCTCTCCTCATGGCTAGTGACAACTGATCTTTGCAGGCACCTCAACTATTAGTGATTATTTTTTTGTTGATTTCAGTGTATCAGCTGAAATGGTGTTTGCTGACAGTTATCAATTTTAAGATCGAATGCTGCCAAGCCTAGTTATATTTAACTTCCTTTGCTGTAATTTAAAAGTTCTATATCAAAGTGCAGTCATAAGGCACAATTCTGATTCTGGTATCTTTCAACTATTTTCACATGCTATCCTGAGAAGTTTTGCTACTTCTTGGAACTCAGACACTTACGTTATAGTCAGTAAGTGTTGTGGATAAATGTTACACCTCTACCCCGATAGAACGCTGTCCTCGGGAGCCAAAAAAAGTACTGTGTTATAGGTGAAACTGCATTATATTGAACTTGCTTTGATCTGCCGGAGTGTGCAGCCCTGCCCCCCCGGAGCGCTGCTTTACTGCGTTATATCTGAATTCGTGTTATATCGGGTCCCGTTATATCGGGGTAGAGGTGTATTAGCATGGTTACCAATAGAAATTGCGATAATTAAAAATGGGAGACTGTCTTCCATTATAGTTTCCTGTTTCTTTTTTTAATAACTCACCTTTTAGAGCTGAAATTTTCCATGCCTGTACTGCATCCTAAGGCAATATATTTTTTGCAAGGATCAAATATCTTTTTTGAGTTAGGAGGGTGAAAAAATATTCTCCTGCTAGAATAACACAAATCTAATACTCAGACTTTGAAAAATTGCTTATTGGTAAATGTGTAATTTAGAGAAATAGGGTAAAATTTTCAGAAGTACCTAAGTGTGCACTAATCTTGCATAGGCAAAACTGCAGGTGTCAGTGCAGAGTCTGGAATGGGGCTCCTTCAAAAATGCAGCACCAAAATGCTTTCATATGCTATTCAAATTGACACCACTGTCTGCTCAGTATGGCAGTAAAAAGTTAACATCGGACACAATTCTCATGTTTCAAGACTAGAGTAAGGGATTACAAAGCATTCTGGAACAGATGTCCGCTCCCTAAGACTTGTGCATGATACGTGACTCAATATATAGAAGATACTACCTTCAGAACCATCCATAACAGGTGAATAATATGTAAACAATGAGATTAGATAAACTTGTTACTCTTGTGTGTGTTCTTCCCTTTTTAAGAGGTAGTTATCATTCATGTCTGCCTAATTTAGCCAAGGGAAGAAATGGTGTTAAGTGGAAAATACAAGACTGGGGAACAAATACTTCGTCTAGCAAATGAGAGATTTGCTGTTCCAGAAATTCTCTTCCATCCTTCAGATATTGGCATTCAAGAAATGGGAATTCCTGAAGCCATTGTTTATTCAATTCAGAATTTGCCTGAAGGTATAGTGGTTGCAATGTTTTGAAATGTATTCTTGAAGTCTGAATATTTTTGTTAGAATCCAAAGTGTATCAGAAGCCTAGCATACTTTATGTGCCAGGAATTAAGGAACTAAAAATTGATTAAAAGTGCAACAGTGTTAACTCCTTGTGAATGTTAGTTACTCCAGAGCTCTTTTGCAGTTTCCTTTAATATTTCCTGTTTATGGAAATACTTGCTTACTCTGGTAAGCTGATTGGTTTCTATTTGTGCTTCAGATAAAATGTAATAGTATGGCTGGAAACCTCATGAGTTCATTTTCTAGTACAAAACACAACCACATTGAATTATTTCCTCTGAGGATGGAATCCTCATGACTGCACTTGAACTTAATTTCATTTTTATTTTAAAATGCCTTTTAGTGTTGGGAGAGGAGGGAATAATTCATGCTGGCAAATGAGGCCACTGAATCTTAAAAATGAAAACTAATAATCACCCTTCTGGCTGTGTTGTATTCTGTGGAAGCAACAATTGTAACATGACAATGCACATGTTACTAGGTATGTAGATACATTTCAAATTAATATGGCCAAACTTCTGCAGGGGAAAATTTTCATGACTATGTGGTGTCACTTCACAGCTGTAGCATCAGAGCCACAAAACTACATTCATTCTAAAAATATGAAAATTAATATCTCTTGTACGTTGATACTATTTCTTTCCCCTAAACTGGGCTGTTTGAGAGCATTCATGAAATCCAACATTTTTAAATAACACATTTCTAAAAGACAAATTTTGAAAGTCTCACAAAGCAGAGGGACGCTAATGAAAGTTTTCATATTTAAAAAGGGTGCAGTTCATCAAATTCACCTGTCACACAAGAAAACTAGTTTCACACTTGTGATTATCACCTAATTAGTGGAGCCTCTTGATATGTGCACATCCTATTGCTTAGTTATCCATGCAATACCCTTTATCTAAATATAACCAGTATGTATTTCATATATTTAGAACATTATCTAAACATTAGTTTTAATTCTTGTCCACTTTAACTTAATGTACATGAAGAAATTGGAGAATCTTAAGCTAAATACATCTATTTTGGTTTTGTTTAAAGAAATGCAGCCTCACTTCTTCAAGAATATTGTACTGACTGGGGGAAATACCCTTTTCCCAGGCTTCAGGGATCGAGTCTACTCTGAAGTTCGATGCCTCACTCCAACTGATTATGATGTTTCTGTTGTTCTGCCAGAAAAGTAAGTCCTAAACAATATAAATAAAAATGCATCTATTTTACTGTTTGGTTCTCGTAACAGAATAGAAATTGTAAAGTAGGATTCCTTCTGCTAATTAAATATTTATATTCCATCATTTAACTTAATCTGTTCAAGTGGCCCAAAACTAGACCGGAAGGATGTTGTAACTCAGTACTTAAAGTGCATTTGCAGAGCTATATTGTGCTTGCTGCAATCCTGCAGACACTTACACGTGTGCTTAAGTTTACTTCTGTGAGTAGTTCCATTGAAATTAATGAAACCATTCACAGCAGCAAAGTTAACCAGTTGCTTATGCATTTGCAAGATCAGGGGGATTATTTTCATCTCTCTTATTTTGAAGAATTCCTGAGTATTATAAACATTATACATACCATATCACTGATACCTGCAGCATTTCTGGGATTTGGTGAGTAGCAGCAGGGTGGATGACTGACAGTGACAAGAGTGCCAGGAGATTCACCTCTCTTAAAATTATTATGGAATCATTAATGTCTGTGCAGAGTAGCGAGAATGTAGGTTCAAAAACTCATCCTAAAGACTCCCCCACCAAATAAATACATTGTATGGGAATTTTATCTACTGTGGAAGGATGGAAGACTGGTCAGTCCAGCTCAGATTTGAACCTTAGGTTTGAAACATTCATTTGAACCAAATGCTTAGATCACTGTATCATACCCACTGGCTCCAAACCAGTTTTGTTAGTACAAGCCATTCACCTTTGAAGAATAACTTAATCAGAATTATTTATTTATTTTAGTTAGCCTTATAAATGTGAACTGTGATTTTTAGAGGAAAACAGTCTCTACCCATGGAAATTAGTTATTTGGCCTCTTTGAGGAACCTCAAAACATGATAATCAAATAACTGATACATGCCTGCTATAATAAAACAGTTTTAAACTGAAGCCTCTATTTCTGCTAAACCTATATAGATCTGTGATATAGCTATATAAAGGTTCTTCTGTTTAATAGAAATCATGCTCTTGTTGTCATCTCATGAGTTCTGATACCAATTCACCACCATTCTTTAGCCCAATTAAGTTGTTCTGATTTCCTTAAATGGGTACTGTAATTTTGAAAATATAACTTGGGTGAAGTATAGCACCAACGATGAACTTGTAAAAGTTTTCATCAAATATTTGTTGTTGAAGCTTAATGCAGGACTCACTTACCATTCCTAAAAAATACATGGTTACCAATTTAAAATTTTCATAAACCCACTAAAAAGATCTGGAATACTCTGAGCCGGGCCCCCTTTGCATCTTTCTAAGGGATGCAATTTTTCAGCAGATTGTCCTAATGTATAGGCATAATGTCTTGTTTTACATTTTATTAATGGCTGTGGCTAATTTCTAAATAAAAGTCCTAAAATGATGGTCTCACTTTTTCAAAATACTACATAATTTGAAGTATTTAAAACTAACTTGTGTGGTAACTTTTTTTTTCCCCCCAGCCCTATTACTTATTCTTGGGAAGGTGGAAAGTTGATTTCTGAAAATGATGATTTTGAGGATATGGTAGTAACTAGAGAAGATTATGAAGAAAATGGACACTGTATTTGTGAAGAGAAATTTGATATTTAAGAGGCACATTTGGAGATATAGTGATACTCCACTATTTCACTTTGAATGGAACTTATTTGAACTACAAACTATTTTATGTAAATTAGAACTGTTCTAACTTTCTTTCCTATAATTAGGAATGTACAATGAATTAGTGTAAATAGCTTTATTTTCACAGATTTTAAACTAGCACTGAAGACTGTTATATATTGTGCTTTGTCATTTTATCTTATTGTATTCCATCCTTACTAATATTTTTCAATAATTGTGTAATTTTACTTTAAAAAAGTGAATTACCTATTAATGGCATGAAAAAAAATATTTGAAGAGTAGTGTAAAACAATTGTATAGAAGCACTAGTCTAAACTTTATTTTCTCTTCCACCATGAATGCTGTTGTCTTTTTACTGAAATAGTATGCAGAATAATTTGCATCAAATACTCTTTAACCTGGAGCTCATTTTAACATGTCCTGGGAGAAAAAATCCTATGAAAGGCTTACTCTGACTTCTTGTAATTATCTCAGTGAATGGTTAAACTCAAAGTGTAATCATTGCACTGTGGAATGTACCCCAACTTTCTGAATATTTTCTTTTTTTTAATAAGTTTAGGATAAATCTATACAACAGAGATTACCCCTTTGCACAGCTCTCACCTGTAGTTTAAAAAACAAAACACAATTAAGTCTTCAGATTAACTACTTTGTTAGCCTTCCAGCACTGACTCTAACTCTGCCCTTTATTTTGAGTAGTGGACTCACCTTTGAATATGAAATGATTTAAAAAAGTTAGAATTATGTAGAGTACACCAACATCTGAGGTCTCTATTTTAATCCTTGTCCTTCCATACTCTTCCCCCCCCCCCCTTGTTCTCCCTTGCTGTTGCACTTAGTTTAGCTAGTAAACTTTGATATAGACCCATCAAGTACCATGAATATTTGTTATTGATGTATTAAAATTAAACATATTTCCAATTGGCCTTTGCAAAACATCTTAATCGAACTCTCTCATGTAATTATTTAATTAATTTGAAATGTATAGCCTGTTTCCTTTATTTAAAAAAAAACAAACTATCTGGGCTAGGCTACACCTTTGCATTTCGCATGCAATATATTGTAGCATTCTTTCCTTGCCCCATCTCTTGAGTATTGTATGTACTGGAAAGGAAGAGAATCATTGGTTACTGAACAAAGTGCGTGTGACTTTACAACAAAATACTAGAAGTGATTTATGGAACAATCCAGTAATGGTAGAATTAGATAATTTAGAGTGAGTTCTACAGATTTAGTTCTGTGTAAAGAACATAAATGTCACTAAGCTGGACTCTGATCTTCAGAGAGATATAGTCCATTTGAGGTGGTGAAAGGGTGGGCTGGCTGTTGGTGGGAATGAGGTGGCAGAGTTTTCAGACTGGAGTGGAGGGTAAAGAGTGAGAAGGAGATAAGAGTTTTGTTTTGAACTGAAGATGTATTTACCATTTAAATAAACTGACATTGGAGGCCAGGGCTTAGACAGTTGTGAGCCAGATCTAATGCAGCATGAATGCTAGACACAAACCCCGGAAAGGCACAGCACTAACAAGTCCAGGGCAGTTTGCCCTACTTCTTACAAGGCTTGAAACAGCCAAGCACCCACGTGGGGTGCAGGAAGTGCGAACCACAGCAGCCATGCTAGGCCTGAACAGTTATTCCATCTCCTCCTCCTGCCTGGGGAGCTGCTGTTTGTTTCTCACCCACGGTACTGGCTGCTGGGCAGGTAAAAGGGAAGTAACTAAGTGATTCAAGAGAGCTCTGAGTAGCATCAGACTATGATTAGTGAATTAAGGGGCAAGGCACTATGAATAATTAGTCAGTGAGACTAGATCAGTTACCAAAAAAAATCAAATGGGTAGGAATCACAGATGGTCATATAAGTATTCGAAAAATTAGACTACTACTCACAGACAGACAATTGCAAATAGGTGGATTAACAAGGCAAACAAACCTTAAAGTCCAGAAGAGTCAGCCAAGAACTATAACATAGGGAGAGGAGCAAAGGTTAAGTGACAGAAGTTTCCTGTCAAAATTAAAAAGTCTAAGTATTGATACAAAGGCCAGAATTTGTCATTTAATGCACTGCCTCTGGGTGGCAAAACATTTTTTGTCCCTCCTTTAAAGGGAAGGGGCAGGGCTCTCTAGAAGATGGAAATGACATGGCAGAGCAACTTGTGGGCCACTAGCTGGGTCTGAAGATCTGGGTTAGGTGTCTACATATTCCGTAGAGTTTCATTGTGCCTTCATTCAGAATTGCTACTTTATACAAGTTGTAGCTAATGCTATTTAAGAGCAGGCACTTGGGGACAAAACAATGGCAAGACAAGAATAGCAAAACCTCTATTTCCCAAAGGAAAGTGGGAATCTAGGCAGGGACATTAGCTTCCATTTTAAAGTCTCTTCCACAGCTCCATTTTGTGTGCAGCTTAAGACTTCATTCAGTTCTGAATTAACAAATTTGGTTACAAGGTGAAGGTTAAATTCTGTATGTGAGAATACTTTCTTCTACCAAGTAGTTACAGAACACAGTCTCACTTAAGATCTTATATCAAGTGTACTTACCATGTTTTTGAAATTTTAAAGTTTGTGGATATCTGTTATGATCTGCATTTGTAAGCTGATAATGTCAGGAGTGGCAGAAATGAGTTTTAGCTGAGACTTTTAAAAAATGTAAAGATACTGTTTCCATAGCAATAGGTATTCAGCCCTCTTGCTAGCAGCAGAACATTATCCATCACTAAGTTTTTGTCATGGATATTTTTAGTAAAAGTCATGGACAGGTCATGGGAAATTAACAAAAATTCATGGCACCCTGTGACCTGTCCCTGACGAGAGAGAGGTGAGTTCAGCACCCATTGCTGCTGCTGGGGCTCCCAGGTCCCCCACTGATGTGGTGCGTGGTATGTCTGGAGTCCCCCTGCTCCTGGAGCTGGGATGCTGTGGGGGGTCCCCTTGCCTGAGCAGCTGGTAGCTGCAGAGTCCCCCAGCCACTGGCTCTGGCTGTAGCTGGGCAGATGCGGGGGGTCCACCTGCCACTGGGCAGCTGTGCCAGGTCCGTCCGGCTGCTGCAGCTAAACTGGGTCCTGCTGCAGCTGGGCAGCTGCACTGGGTCCCCCCCACCAAGTTCAGGGTGAGGGCAGGGCTGTTTGGGAGCTCCAGCCCCAGGGCAGAAAATGTCACAGAAGTCAATGGAAGTTACGGATTCCATGATCTCCATGACAATCGTAGCCTTATCCATCACTATTGAGATAAGCTGTTCCTCTGCATTAAGGTCAGTTCAATCTAATTCTTTCCCTAGCACCACCACAAAACTGCAGACAATTGAAGGGTCCTAGGATAATTACTTTAGTCTAATTAAAGTATTTAGTAGCTGCCATGGTGGGAGTACATTCTCAGTAAAGAGATGCAAAGGCAGTATTCCTTAACTAGGTAGTTCTGTCACAAATATTTGTAAAGATAGTTGAAAAACAAGCACTTAAAGTCTAATGTAGTTCCCTTGAATGCTGGTATATGGTTGAAATTATAACTGATGGTGGAAAAACTGGAAGTATAGTAACTTATTTTTTGCCAGGCTCCCTTTCCCCCCAATAGAACCCATCTTCATACTTCATTTAGAAGAAAGCCTCACGCTTAACATGGAGAGGCTGCTTTTTCCTCCCTCATAGAGGACATGACTCAAATGTTGTAGGACTCTAAGTACCTAACTGGGTACAGGCCTGATGTTTCACAGGCTGAATACCAAAACTGTACTATAAAAGAACAAACAGGAGCTGTAGGAGCTCAACACCTCTGAAAAATGAGGCCCCACTTATATAGCATTCTCATTGGCCAAGATGTTACATAAGATTTGTTCATCCGACTGGTAGAAACAGTAAATTCCTACTAAGGTAAAGCAAACACTTTTGAAATTAAGTGTCAAAGGAAAGCCACTGCAATAGCTTAAGGGAAGAGATTTATTTCATGGCGTTATTATTTTACTGAATTAGTAAAATAGTGTATTAATTATACAAGTAGTAATCTTGCTTGTATAATTGTAAGTGATTTAAATAAATGGCAACTTAAATGCTCCAACCCCTTTTTAAAGTAGCTTAATGTGCTTTTGGAATTTGCAGTGTTTGAGTGTCTTGGAAACAATGTACTTAATTTGTCATCTATCTTGAAAGGTGTTAAGCCTCTGTAGATGATTTGTACTAGTATTAAGTAGGTAATCATTAACTTATTTAATGTGAAATTTAAGTCCTAATATAAAACACTGATTTTTCCCAATCTTCTTACACAAATCTTTATAACAGTGATACATTAACACTTAATTTTTAAATTCCTAAAGCAAGATTATTCCAGTAGATCAACCAATTCAAGGATAAAAATTTTTTAAAAGTGCACATATGCAGTCTACTCAAGTTCCAAAACTTTCCTCAAAACCATCTGTGCTGCAGCTCAAAATGTTAGGTTGTCTCTTAGTAAATTTTAGCCATTGTTATGTATATTTCAAAGTTGATGTGTCTAAATCCTATTTTTTTTCCCAAAAAATGATGTTTCACAGCATTATAGTAGCAGGTAGAGGATAAAGAACTGAAGCTATACCTCACACTCTTCATCCTCCCCGCAGACTACTTCTGAGGTGGTCATAGATAAAGTAATCTACTCCTCAACTTTTACTCAACATTATGCAAGTTTTTAAAATCAGTATTTTACAAAACACAAGCTGTGCATACAAGGCTATGTTTGCAGCCTCAAATACTAAGGACTCAGCTGCCATAGCCAAATCTAAAATAACTGAAGAAAGTTAAACAGATAAAAATCTGAGGTAACAAGAATCTAACACTAAGGGTGTGTAAGACATTTCCACAGGTAAGAGTTATCGCCTCATACTAAAGTGTTTAACTGGTACATGTACACTTTAAATAGATCAGTTAAGGCAATTATTTAAGTCTTAATAGGACAATATAATTTAAGAATTACTCGAACCATTATGGTAACATACTATACACATATACAGATACAATCAGGAATCAAATATTTCTTTGTATCAGACATTTACTACACAAACCTGCCCATCCCTGTATCTATGGGGTAGACCAGAGCTCTGCAGTGGGACTGGGATCCCATGGGTCCCGCTGTCATAATAGCTTTGTGGGTGAGATTGGGTGGGCAAAAAAACAAAAATCCATATAACTGTGGTAATTTGCAATAAAACACTTTAAACCTTTTAATGCTTAAATGTACGTGAGGGATAGAAAGATTTGATGTCTATTATACCAGGAGTTAAAGTATTTTTACATGGTTTAAGTAAGATTTGTTTTATTCGTTTGGTGGTAAAATTCTGGATGAATTCCATTTTTTTTTATATAATATATTTGACAGGTTTTTCCCCCAGTAGAATAGAGGAATCTGTCTCTCTGGATAAAAATGCAAGAAACAATGTATAGATCATGTGAACATACAGCACACTAGATTGCTGCACACTAGTTTTCCATTTGGATGCTGCTACGGTGCATTAAAAGTTCCATAGTCCACTTTGACATACTCCCCAACTAATGCACTGTATGCACACCAACTCACCATGTAGATAAGTCCTAGAACTAGACTAAACTTATGAACTAAAGACATACAAAATTTTAAAATATCCAGAAATTTAGTAACTCTAACTTAGGTCAGAGTAAAAGTGCTTTGAATGCAGAATTTCAGCCAGACTATAAAACCTAGACAACTTTCACAATAGAAATGTCACCAGACCCTAAACTTAGAGCAGCAATAGAGGCCCAGCATTCTTACCTACTGTAGAAAAAACAATGTCTAATACTAGGGTCGTTCAAAAAAATACAACCCTTTAACAATGAATGCTTATGAAAAGGAGTCCTCTTCATAAGCATATCAGCATTATAAAAACGATAGTTGACGAGGCTCATTTACAACATTCTGCTACAGTGCAAAACCGCATTCGGTGTCAAAATCACTACAACAGTGCTACAGAATGATGCTTTTGGAATTCTTTGAATAGCTTCTTTTTCTGCTTAAGAGAAATGGTGGGATTACTGTCCATCTCTTGAATCAACTCCAGAAGATGGTGCCTTGTTTGTTGCTTTTGGTCTTCAAATTCTTCAGGAGTCAAACGCTGACAAAAGGTGAAGCCTTAATAGGAAAAAAAGGTTAGGATTATTTTACGGATATTACACATTTAATAGCAGAATCATATAAATGTAGGGCTGGACGGGACCTCAAGAGATCATCTACTCCAACCCCTGATGCTGTGGCAGGATTAAGTATACCAATAGGTGTTTGTGTAACCAGTTTTTAAAAACTTCCAGTGATCGGAATTCCATAACCTCCCTGTATGTTCCAGGGCTTAATCATTATAGTTAAAGTATTTCTTAAAATCAAACCTGAATCTCCCTTGCTGCAAACTAAGCTGATTACTGCTTGTCCTAACCATTGGTGGACATGGAGAAATTGATCAGCACCCTCTTTATAACGACCATTTGTATATTTGAAGACCTATGTCTCCCACCCTGCCCGCAGTATTCTCTGCTCTAGACTAAACATGCCCAATTCTTTCAGAGGTTCCTTATATTTTCTCTTATTTTTGTTGCTCTCCTCTGGATTCTTTACAATTTGTTCACGTCTTTCTTAAAGTGTACTGCCCAGAACTGGACACAGTACTCCACCGAGGCCTCACCAGTGCCAAGCAGAGCTGAACAATTATTTTGTGTGTCTTACATATGACCCTCCTGTTAATACATTCCAGAATGACATTTGCCTTTTTTGCAGCAGTACCATACTGTTGACTTTTATTCAATTTATGACCCACTATAACCCCCAGATCCTTTTCTGCAGCATTACTGCTTAGCCAGTTATTTCCCATTTTGTATGTGTACAAAGCTGAATAGAGCTACACTAGACAGTTCTTAACTCTTCACTTGGTCATTCTGGCCTCACCACTGGACAGAAGAGTTTGGCATAGGACAGGGGTAGACAAACTTTTTGGCCTGAGGGCCACGTCTGGGTATGGAAATTGTATGGTGGGCCATGAATGCGCAGTGGGGGGACTTTATGGGGTGTAGCATGGGGGAGCTCTATAAAGGATGTTACCAAAGTTGAGGGAGGATGGAATCATGGGGTCGGGGGGGTACCAGGGACTCCTAGGGGACCTGCTGGCAGTGACACCAAGGCAGATGTACCAGGCACTGCCATGGGCAAAGGCACCCTAGCTGGGATGGGTGCGGCTCCTGGGTGGTTTTGAGGCTCTCAAGGGTGGGGCCTTAGGAGACCGGGAGGGAATTGGGCACTCTGCCATGGAGTGGGTGGGTGGGTGGGTGTTGCCATGTAGGGGCGGGGTTCTGATCCTGGAAACAGCATAGTGAAGTCGTTCCTGCGCAGTGTGGCTCTGCATGTGCCTGAAGATGCTGGAAGTGTGAGCTGGGGGCTGAGTAGTGCCAGGCAGGCAGAGTAGGGCAAACCTCTGGCACCGTTCCCCAGCTAGAGCACTGGAGCAGGGCAAGCCCCTGAACACACTCCCTGCTGGGATTGCCGGCCAGGCGGAGCAGGACAAGCCTCCGATGGGAGCTCAGGGGAAAGATAAAAATGTCTGATGGGCCGGAAGCGGCCCTTGGATCATAGTTTGCCCACCCCGGCATAGGATAAGGCCAGTGCTCATCTGTGTCAAGATACTGGTTATAATCCATGGGCTGAAGTAGAGTCTGGATCTGCTAGGCGGATACTCAGGGGCCTAAGACCCACAGAAAAGAAGAGTTCCTTTTGTTCTCCCTACACAAAGTCCATTTAATTGCAGCTTCATAGAGGATTTGGTTAGTAGTGTTAGTACAATTTAATAGTTTTAGTAAATGTCTAATAAATGCATAGAACAAGATAGGGCCACTTATAACCAGATGATAGAAATAGCAAAGTGGTTAAAGTACAATTATGGAGGACGACATTTTTAGAAGCAGGGCCAGAAGCAAAGGAATTAACTGGAAAAAAAAAATCTATTCCCAGACAAATATTGATTAAAATATTTTTTATACATACTCTAGCCCAGGGGTCAGCAACCTTTCAGCAGTGGTGTGCCGAATCTTCATTTGTTCATTCTAAGTTAAGGTTTTGCGTGCCGGTAATACATTTTAACGTTTTTAGACGGTCTCTTTCTATAAGTCTATAATATATAACTAAACTATTGTTGTATGTAAAGTAAATAAGGTTTTTAAAATGTTTAAGAAAGCTTCATTTAAAATTAAATTAAAATGCAGGGTCCCTGGACTGATGGCCAGGACCCAGGCAGCGTGAGTGCCACTGAAAATCAGCCCACGTGCCGCCTTCGGCACCTGTGCCATAGGTTGCCTACCCCTGCTCTAGCCTAAGTTATGCTTAGGAATTAAGGAACTCTTTGCTTCCTGCTCATCAAGAAATTGAAGGACAATGTTCTTGCAAGCAAAAAGGAATCAGCTGGTCTTTGCACAAGACATCTTCTGTTGCAGCAAAAACCCAAAAACCTTTGAGTGCTAGGGTAGTTTGTGCATGCCTTATGGTAGAAGCACAACAGGAACACAGACAAAAGAAATGTTCAGAGAAACCAAATTACAGTAAGTAATTTTCCCTTTTAATAATGTATGTTAAGTAGAAAAGTGAACAAAAAATTCTACCAAAGTAATAGTTTATATGTCTTTAGCCAAATCATATTTTACACTATTTTTTACTGAATTTAACTTTGTGAAGGAAATTACATAATCAATTACGGGACTGCAGAGAAGTTAAATAGAATATGGCCTCGGTCACCATTTAATTTATGCTTTGTTTTAGGTGGGTAATCATTAAATGAATTAATGAATTAAACCACTTAAAGCCCTACTATCAGAATAACAGAGAGGATGAGGCAGTCAGAAAAAGCATTTCACCATAATTTGATATGTAGTGCATTAAACTCATTTACATGCAACTACTCATATAACAATGCACAATATCAGACTTTCTACCTGAACTGGCATCAGGATCTTGTCCTTCCAGCAAGCTCGTAAGTTTATTGCTAATTAGTTCCAACAGAATTAAAGGGGTCTGCACAAGAACAGAATTTTCAGATATTTAGTTGGTGTTCATACAGTTCATTATAAAATGCATACTTACACAATAGGCAAAACCCCTTAAAGATGAAGTTAAAGTTGAGCATATAAATGGGCACTCCTGGTACATGTGTTAAAAACCCAAAGTAAATTGTTGGTGTTTTTTTTATTCAAAAAGTAGTAATGTACAGTAGAACCTCAGAGTTATGAATACCAGAGTTATGAACTGACCAATCAACCCAACACACCTCATTTGGAACCAGAAGTACACAATCAGGCAGCAGAGACAAAAAAAAGCAAACACTGTACAGGGCCCCATGAGAGGCCATGAGCAGGTTTCAGGGGGTCCTTCAAGCAGGGCCAGTGTTAGACTCCCTGGGGTCCAGGGCAGAAAGCCAAAGCCCCACCAGATGGGGCTGAATCCTGGGGCCCTGAGTCCTGCCACCTGGGACTGAAGCCAAAGCCTGAGCTTTGCAGGGGCCCCTGTGGCATTGGGTCCCAGGCAATTGCCCTGCTTGCTACCCCCTAACGCTGGCCCTGGCTTTTATATGCAGAAAATCAGTTGTGGCACAGGTGGGCCATGGAGTTTTTATAGCATGTTGTGGGGCCTCAGGAAGAAAAAGGCTGAGAACCCCTGCTATACAGCACAGTCCTGTGTTAAACTATTAAAAAAATAAAGGGAAAGTTTTAAAGATTTGACAAGGTAAGGACACTGTTTGTGCTTGTTTCATTTAAATTAAGATGGTTAAAAGCAGTATTTTTCTTCTGCATAGAAAAGTTTCAAAGCTGTATTTAGTCAATGTTCAGCTGTAAACTTTTGAAAGAACAACCATAACATTTTGTTCAAAGTTACAGACAACCTCCATTCCTAAGGTGGTTCGTAACTCTGAGGTTCTACTGTATTTTAAACAAAGTAAAGGTCATGAAAATTAGTGACACAAGGACCAGCGTTGTTTTGTTTTAAATGAAACCTTAGGCTCTGATCCTACAAACATTCATATGCTTAACTTCACTATCTCACTGGCTTCAAGGGGTCTACTCTTTATTATAAAGTTAAGCATGCACATAAAATGTTTTCAGGATCAGGGCCATAAGCTGTAAATTAACAGCAATTTCAGAGTTTGGTTTCCTAGTAAGACGACTTGTTAGTTGGAATCATTAATAACTGAGCCTATATTGCACTAATTACATTTATGGTTGTTTTAGGGGTGGTGATAAAAATACAAATTGTTTGGGTAACCTCTTTCTTTTGTTCAGATACTATTAACTTTGTATATCCAGACTGTCAAAAGTTCAGACTGATTATAAAACTGCAAGATTCTTTTAAGGAAATCTGTTCTTAAAATTCATCTGCTCGGTGTTATCTACAGCTTAAGTTAGAGAAACTAAAAATATTTTTTTATTAAAGATTTAAATGTTGGATGACAGGTATCCTTAGAGATAGCAAGCTGGATGGGAACTGTCAGATCAGACCAACTCTACCTGCTAGTGTCACACTTCCATTATGGCCATCTGTATTAGGCTTCAGTAGCTTTAAGAAATGTGGAAATGTCTAAACTAGCTAATCCCCTTCCCCGCACACAGGCCAAGATAATAAATCAAAGGTGAAGTTTCTAAGCCAAACCATTCTGGAGGTATGACAAACCAAATAAATATCTGGAAAGTATCCGAGAACTGAAACATATTATCTCCCAAGCAGCTTTTTTAAAATTTCTCCCAAGGTATCCAGAAATATTCTATCCTGGGCTAAGATCCTGCAAGTGAAATTTCAAGCAAGTTGGTTCTTTTTGGTCAAAGCTTGAGAAGTGTGGTTTCTAACTCAGCTTATCATGGAAAAGTAGCTTCAACCTCTCCCTGTACATAACCTTACACTAAAAAAGTTCATGTTTTTTAAATAGACTAATTCAGTTTGGCAACATTTCAAGATAGCATTGAGTCAGCTGCTTAAGGCCTCAATACTTAAATGAATTGTACGGGGGCAGGCCCATTTGACTTTAAAAGGGCTCTGTGTGGGTGCAAAGGTCCATCTGTGTGCAGCTCTTTGCAGAACTGGAGGCCAAGTTCTCATAATTGCAGCGTCCTAGAAAAGCAAGGGATGTGCTAAAGTAAGTGATTCTGTATGTATGAGGGAAGAAAAGAGGGTTTGGGAGATAAGTACTGATGATCATCCACATGCATTTCCCTTCAGGGGGAATAGATTCCCTGCTTGTGCCCTTCTGGCAAAACTCACAAGGTTTGAAAGTTCTAGTAAACATCCCAAACCTCTACTGTTTATCTAATTATTTACCTGAGAAACACAGACATCTCACATAGAGAGTCTTTCCCTATTTCTAATACTTGATAATTTCAACTGAACCAGAAATAGTGCAATAGCAGCTTTTCCTATGCTATTTTAATGCTTCCATTTCTGACCCCAGCTGATACGAAATAAAAAGGGACATGTGAATATTTGTGTGCCTTAGTGTGTTGGTTTAATATGAGGATTTTTTTCCAATATACACTATCCAGAGAATATTTACCATTTGATTTTCAGGCAGCTGAGATGGAGTTTGAACTACCAGACATTTTCCTAGTTGTCTTTTTTAATTAGTTTTGCAACTGGAAAAATAACTAAAACAAATACTGTAGTTTTAATGTGCGTTAGCTAAAAACTTAAATTAAATAGCTAGAAAAAGTACATCTTTTCATATGCAAGAGATAGTTGAATGTAACTGAAAAAGCTATACAAGTATTTCTGCTTATTCATAATGGATTTATCATTGACAAATGGGAAACATTTGATTTACCTACTGGGTTTATATATTAACTGCCAAAAGTAAGAAAGATTTTAAAATACTAAGTTAATTCCTGGGGCCGAGAGACGCTGCCAGCGTGTGCTCAGCCTCTGCAGAAGTTCACCTTTGAATGACTCCCTCTAGTTAGCACTCAAAGTACATTAGCTGGCTTCTGCAGGGAGTTGTTTCCAACACTGCTTTGCTAGAGAGAGAAGTGCTACAATGAGCCTGAGAATTTGAGGATGGGGACAATGAAAGTAGAGGCCAATGATTTTAGAAGATTTCCCCTTGTAGTCCACAAAAACTGAATTAGTCTGGAACATTTTCTGGTCCTACAAGACTGTGTAGCTTTTACAGGTTGCCATGACATATACAAACAAGCACATTCATATAAAGCTGCTTTTTGACAATTAATATCTAAAATTACACGGTCAAAGTGTGTCAGATGAGAAGGAAATACCTTGAAGAGTTCAGTATGATTCATCGTCAGTAACTGGATTAGCTGTTCAGTCTGTGTTTTTGACAATCCTTTATTTTGTAAAATGGCCTTGGTAAAAGTCTTGATGATCACTGATCTATTATCAAACTATAAAACAGAAGAATAATGACTTGGATTAGATTTGCTTGCAGTTATTCTAGGTGTTAGCTAAATGATTGTTATAAACAGGTGACAAAAATCTACACTGTGAAAAAAATCCATTTAAGTTAGTTTTAAAAGCATCAAATTGAAATGTTGTAACGGGTCAGTTTCTATGGCTGTTAAAAAAAAAAGTCTATTAATGTAACTATGGGGGAGTGAATTTATACACTACGTTTCAATGCAATACTTACTTGTTTTTGTAACTTGTAGCCCCCAGGTTCTGACGCAACAGTCATAAACATCAGTAGCCTACGCAGTTCTTCTCGGATGTTTGGCACTAGTAATCTTAAGTAAAGCTGCGATGCCTCCAGGGCTTGTGCTGTTTTTCCATTCTCTGCAATGTTAGTGAAATATTGTATATAGTGCAGTCTAGTGGTTTGAACAGAATCAAGAAAATGTAATTAAATAGGAATCAGTTTCGGATTCTAGGCTTAAAACCATATAGCCTTTGTCTTAGAGCTAGGCAAGTAATATATTTTTAAAACAACATCCTCTGGATATCATGAAGTCTTACATGTACCAGATGCAGAACCTCCATTTTACCATGTGCGTACAGTTTGTGTTTCCCTACCTTTGACTGAATCCTTAACTGCTCCTTTATATGATGTGATGCAACATGACCAGTGTGCCTCACTGTTGCACCATTCCCATTGCTGATGAGCTTTTTAAATCACCAAGCTACACCCTTTGTGTGGTAAAGGGACAAGGCAGGAATCAAACTCTTATCTAGCATTCTTCATCTGTAGATCTCGGAGCATTTGCAAAGGTAAGTATCTTTATCCCCATCTAACAAACAGGGAAACTAGCAGAGAGATTAAAGTCACAGCAGGTCAGCGGCAGAGCCACCAATCTCTGATTCCCAGTCCTCTGCTCTAGTCACTGGTCCAGATAATTATGTCTAGCAAAATGCAAACTATAATTAAAAGAAGATTGGCCCAATTATTTTCTTTGAAAGAATAAAAGCAACTAGAATTGATATGTAAGCACACTGAGACTTGGAAAAGAAGAAAGTATGAATGAAGGTAGAAAGCAGAGAGAGTGAGCAAATGTAGAAAAGAGAAGAGCATCAGAAGACCAAGGTGAAGGAAAATATGGAGAAGTTGACAGATTAGATAACTGATGAAGGACAGTTTCCAGCTGCCACAGAGGTTTAATCACAGATCAGGAGGAGCTGTTAAAAAAAAAAATAAAAAAAAAATGTAAAAGCTTTATTGGGATGCTTTAAGTGGGTTGGAGGAAAGTGAAAGGAGCGTGTGTGCTAAAAGCAATAAGGGACATGTGATATTAAAGTCTATGGTCTTAAAGTCTATGATGCACTTGACTACTTGCACCTGCATGCACTCACTAACCATGGTGCCCTTTTTATTTTAGGGGTAGTAGTGGTGGGGAGGGGCGGGGTTGATTTATTTGTGTTTGTTATAGTTTCATTTTTAAAAACAGATTATTTCAGCTCTCTGTTGACAGTGAAAATTTTTTTTGAACTTAAGCTGGCTGTGGGTTCATGGAGATACAAGTTTTCAGCATCTGCAGTACACACACAGCAAGAGCAGACTGTGTTCAATTGGCTGCAACAGTGACTGTGTGAGCATGTAACAATCCCTCCCCAACCCCAGGCCAAATTTGCCCTCTGGAATAGCCAACAACTAAATTAGGCCTGGTCCTGCAGTCCTACTGAAGTAAGATCAATGGCATGTTTACCTGAATAAGGGTTACAGCACAGGGCCCTTTGTTCAAAAGCATCAGCCAGCAGAATAAAGATTAATATACAGGCAACCCTAGGCAACTCTATAGCCTGCACTTTGCAACCAGTGGTAAAATAAGTATAACCTCCTCCTAATGTATGCATGAGCTGTGCCTCTTGTATAGACTGATGAGCAGCAGGAGACAATCAAACCTAAAGAACTGGAATGCTTAAACAGAGGTCCACTTCTAAATATATTAATTATGAAGTTAGGACCACCACCAGTCCAAAACTAAGCTGGGCCTACATTAGAAACTGTTCCCCAGGCAGATTTTAGCTGACTAAAGTTTGGGAAGTGACACAGGACTGGCACAAATTAGCGTGGCATGTTCATAGAACATACTGTTTAGCTTAAGAAGAGATTTTAAATAAATGGGGAATAATGAGGGAGCTAAAGCATGGAGTTCTTTCAGTGATTTATGTCACGAGCCTTTCCCCCGCCTCCCTTTATGTGAAAGTATGGTAGGCTAGAATTCCTTAAGTAAATCAACTATTTCTAATTAGTAATCATGGGTTGGGAATTTACTGTAGTCTTACCACAGATTCCTTTTTATGCTCCCTTTATTTTAATTAAAAAGGGTCTCATTGCCAAGTGTCAGTCCTAGGCAGGAACATGCTCAATGTCTTCCGTATCATCACTGAGCTCATGTGGCACTAAGCTCTGTGAAGCATCTCTGAAAACTGAGCATTCAGGTAACATTCCATACATTCTGCAAGACCTAAGGTGTACAGAAAAGACAAACTCATGCTAGAGTTTCATTTAAATCCAAATTTAAGGTAACCCTTGCTGTTATTTTGTTTTGGGAAGATTTGTTTGCCACAAAGGTCTCAGAATCAGGAAGAACTTATAGCCTGAATTGAATCTTAGAATTAAGAGAATTTCTCTGGTCCCTTACCTTGTTAGTTTATTCTCTATTAATGGAAACTTGAGTCCATAAGCTATGAATCCCTCTTTTGGTTGACAGGGAAACTGTAGCATAAAGTGATTCTACTCATAAGATGTCTGTATTAGTATTAAGTTAAGAGAAGTTTTAATTTCCTTAATGTGTAGATAAAGATTATGCACTTACCTATAAGTTCAACAATTCCTGAATGAATATCAAGATCATGATTGCTGAAAAGGGGGTCTCTCACTTGATTATAATATTTTGCTATCACATCAAAAAGTATCTTCTTGTGCATATTCAAGTGACTTGGTTCATTACTGATTTGAAGTAACTGCTGACCAACCATCACTATTAGCTGGTCTGGAAAATACTCCAAGCATTCAATTGCTGCAAAAAGCCATTTGTCAAGCCTGGGGAGAGAAAGTTAGTTTTAGTAGTTACATTTAATGCTAGGTAAAACACTTTATTAAACTAAAATTCAGAAAGAATTAACCAGACACCTACAACTACATGCATATTTGAACAACTGCATCATACAACTTACTTAATAAGCAATTAAAGAATGTAGCTGGATGCTGTAGCTATAAGTCCACTGAACTACTACTGCAATTAACAATTAACTCACCTCCCTAGACTACAACAATATGGCTGAGGTTTGCCTTCCCTCAGACAAAGGAAGCCACAATGGTGCGGTCTGTCACAAACACTTCAGAAATGCAAGTTGTGACAGTACAGTCCTGCCTTGTCAGTTTCAGCCATCACAAGGGAAAAATAGTTATCCAGCTACACAACCAAACACTGGCTGAAACTTTAAAGGAGCAAAGAAACTAGACATTAAATTTAAAAACAAAAACCAAACACTTAAAACCCTGACAAATGAAAGGAAGCCAACAACTAACTAGGAAAGAACAAGAAATAAGCACTAAAGATTGCCACTGCAGGCAAAAGCACTGCACACAGATGGATCCAACACTGTCAACTGCCTGGGGCAAAAGGAGAGCTAAGGTGGGCGAGGTATCAAGGGGTAGCCATCTTAGTCTGTATCCACAAAAACAACAAGGAGTCTGGTGGCACCTTAAAGACTAACAGATGTATTTGGGCATAAGTTTTCGTGGGTAAAAAACCACTTCTGATGCATGGCGTGAAAATTACAGATGCAGGCATTAATGTAATGACACATGAAGAGAAGGGAGTTACCTCACAAGGCAAGGCAAGGCAATCTCTATTATTGGACCAACTTCTGTTGATGAGACAAGCTTTTGAGCTTACACAGAGCTCTTCTGCAGCCCAGACCTGAAGATCTCTTACCAAAAGATGTTGGTCAAGTAAGAGATATTACCGCACCCACCTTGTCTCTTTAATACCTTGGTACTAACACAGCTACACCACCACTGCATGCGGTAAGAGTGGTAGCAACTCTCTTCTTGTAATGTTAGGTCCCACAAACGGACATTTATGGCTCCAATAGGAAATATTCTTCTAGATCAGCAGTTCTCAAACTGTGGGTTGGGATCCCAAAGTGGGTCATGACCCCATTTTAATGGGGTCACCAGGGCTGGCTTAGACTTTCTGGGGCCCAGAACTGAAGCCCAAGCCCCACTACCTGGGGCTGAAGCCCTTGGGCTCAGGCTTCAGACCCCCCTCCTGGGGTCGTGTAGTAATTTTTGTTTTTAGAAGGGGGTCACGGTGCAATGAAGTTTGAGAGCCCCTTCTAGATAGTTCATGGCCAAGTGTGGGTACACACATCCCACATGGCAGCATAAGCAAAGGGAATACCAGTAATTGTTTTTCCAGGCATAAGTAAACCTCACTGTAGGCTGCCAGAAAGCATGCAACCCAGAGAGAGCCACAGAATTGAAAAGGCGCAGCTGAGATCCTGATTTCAGTCCATTCTCTCCAATATCCTAAGACACCACTTCATTGCAGTATGAATCTGGAAAATACCCTTGGTTAGTGGGTTCAGGGATACCGATACTGGAACTGTAATCAACTGTTTGAATATACCGTGAGTTCTCAAATGGAACTGTTGCTGAAAGAAAAATAGCTCGGCTTAATTTGATTTTAAAACTGGATCTATGCTACACTTTAATGGGTTTTAGATGGTTGAAGACACCCATTTTTACAAAACTGGCTTCAAGACCAGAGGTGTTTCTTAGAATCAATTCAGGCCACCTTCAACCACCTAAAACTAATTTGAACAGCTTATACCAGTTAGAAATTAGCAGCAACTGGAGCTTCACTGGTTATCTAACTCTCAATGTATTTTGCTTTGATTCTCAAACATTTTCCATGTGAACAGACTATTGTAATGCAGATGCTTTTTTGGGGGTACACAGACTGACCAAAATTTATCAAAACTGGGATGAATTCTGAAGTGAAGCCACACTAACTTTTCAAAACATGGCTCAGGATAAATACTAGCATAATGGCAGAGTAATTCCTCTTATGAATTGACCTCAGGCTACCCACATGCAAGAGGCTGCGCGTCAACACACCATTCCATGCTACAAAATGAAACTTTTCTACAGTTGTACTGCAATGTGGTAAAGCAACCCAGATGGTGATCATCAGGAATAGTTTAGAAATACTGGAAGGTTTGGAAAGGCAAACAGGCTGGCACTAAATCGCCACATCTTTCTTTCTGTGGTACAATTACCCTTTTGTCACAGCAGGGGCTTTCCCTTGCTATCTGTAATAATGGCTGCTCCATTTGCTTTACACACTCACTGCACCTCCACTTAAAACCACCAAGAAAAGGACTGTATAAACCCCTTTGAGATACCTCAGTTATGAAAGTCCTAAAATAAGACCAAAATTCACATATTTCACTCCCCATATTTGTATAAGAAAGAAGCATTTAGCTGTGAAATATCAAGTCTAGAAGAAGGGGAAGTGTTCACCCATCCTCTCAAGTTAAAAATGTAATTTTGCTTATTTAAACACCTCTTAGCTTCTGAGTGCTCTCAGAGCTGCAGTCTCAGTGAATTCCCTTGCTATTTCTGAAAGGCAGTAGAGAGAAATCCATGCTCATCCTATTCTAATCTAAACGTGTTGCCTCACCCACAAAGCCTACCTTGCCCACTTAAAGCAGAAGTCTTGAAAGCCAGAGTGAAATTTATGTGTGATCAAACAGTGAAATGCTAAATTATTCACGTTTTTATAAAAACATATTTTTATAACTAACTCAGGCAAATTTAGGCTGCACGTGACCTCTCTGTCAAGGAAAGTATTTGAGATAATCAGATCTTCCTCTTTGCCAAGATGATCATTTTTCCTCTTGTCTGGAAACTCCAAAATATTTTCCAGGACTGGAAGATCAATTAACTGCAGTAGCCGTAACAGAGTCTGTTGTTTCCAGACATCATCTATAACTAGGAGTACAAACAGGAAGATGGAAAAAAAAACCAAAAAACCAGAAGTCACGGTTACTGGGAACAAGAGTAGATACACATAGCATATATGTAAATATCAAAAAGAGGAATTTTTGATTGATTTGAAATACAATCAGCCCATCTTACATATACAATATATTCATTAGATGTAAATTATGTTATTTTGTTTTTTAGGGGGTGAGTGTCTTAAAGAAACTGGGCAAAAAGCTTTTAAATACTTTTTGTTTCTAAGTTATTACTTTTTATAACTACCTGCTCTAACAACATTTAATATATACAGTAACAAAATACATGAGAATAAATACATTTTAAAAAGGAAAGAGCCTTATAACCAAAAAAACTCCCAACAGATTGTGTTTTTAAGAAGGGCAATGTAAGCCTGCAAATCATATATCCATCTGAAAATTTGGTATGGGCTATTTTACATGAGTCCCTAAAGTGCTTAGAGAGAATATTCTTTTCAGTTTTTTTCAATTTGATTGCTGTGTGCAGGACTACTCTGCATAGAATCAGTGTCATTGTTTTGATCACAGTTGCACTGTAGTCTTGTATGCTTTTGAGAGGAGTTCACAGGAATGTTCTTCCCCAGGCTCTGCAAGAACTGCTGGTGTGTGGCTTTAGGAGTGTGACTTGGGCTCTTTCTTCCTGGACTCCTGCACAAAGAAGCCTGGGATATGTGCATGGAGCCAACATTTGTTAGGGCAGAAGGGACTAGGAGAGAGAGAGTCTCCCCTCAATCCCAAGACTTCTGGATGGGGCTGGGAGCCAGTCAGGGAGGCCAGGAAAGCCTCTTTCACAGCCAGACTACACAACAGGATTCAGGAGTACATGGTTCCTCAGCTGGACCAGGGAGAAGGAAGTGACAGCACCCATCTTATCCCTTGCGCCCAAGACTGGAGACAGTAGGAATAGGAGCCAGAGGAAATTCCCCAACAAGACCCTCTCTCTGGATTTAGGCTGGGAAAATGTGATGATTATCCTCCATCACCTACATAGGAGGACCACCAGGAAAATAGCAGCATCCTCTGTCCGTAAGCCTCTACTCAGAGGTAGGACCAACCTGGGGCCAAGAGGGAAATAGCAGTCCAGGCAGGAGATAGGAATCACTGAGTCTGGGAGGAGCTGTGGGAATCCACTGGCCTGGCTTCCCCTGTCCTCGAGTGTTCCTAACATGGAGGAAACTGAGGATCTAGGAGCAGTGAGAAGCAGCAGGGATCCTCAGTTTCCTTCATGTTAGGAATACGCGAGGACAGTTGCTTACTGCTAACTCCAAGGACACTGAAAGGGAAGTGGCTTGACAAGCATCAATTGCAGGGAGTTGCGAGGACAGCTCCTGACCACATTTGTTGTTGTCTCTCTCAAGTTTGTCCATTATCCACCATGGAAAATCCTTCAGAAACAGCAGTGTGATCAGAAAAGTGTGAAAAAAACCACCATTTTTTTTCAAAAGCATCCAGACTTGTTACTGAAAGGGTGTTGATTTTCAAAGTCGTCAATTAAAAAGTTCTAGTTGGCAGAGTTCCTTTATGTTCTAGGCTACAACCTCAGAGATCAAATAAGCACAACCCGGAAAAAGACTGGGCATAAGCACATTCACCAGGGAAAGCCTGGTTCAAACAAAGAAGAGCAAAACATTTGATCTCAATGGAAAATATTTCTAGATAGCTTTAGTGTGTTACACAATGTAATCTACTTGGTAGGGATAACTTCTCTTCAATAAAATAAGGGAGCAGGAGTGTAGACTCCATGCATTGTGGTTATAGTTGCTTCAGATTAAACATAGATTAAGTATCTACTTTTTTAAATGAATAGTTGAGGTCTCCCCACCATTCACAAACATCTAGTTGGTGTTATCATAATTTGTTATTTCCTAATATAGCAAGAACTTTGATGGGCCTTTGTTATATGGATTTTAAATGCTTCTAATTTAAAGCAAACAAAAACTGTGTATAATGCTTTTGTAATTTATTAAACTAGGGCCCAATCCTGAAATTCTTATGGAAGTAATCTAGTTATATAAATAGCTACACTGATTTCAATAGGACTGTGTGAGTAAGGGCTCAAGGATTGAGCCCTGAATTCTGTGCAAGTCATTTTAAAAAAATCTTGGTTTCAGTGCAAGAGTCACTTTCTGCAACATCCTGGGCACTACTCAAAAGATTTGTTTCAACTACAAAAGTAGCAAGATACACAAAATTCAAATAATAATGCCAGGAAATGATGTTTCAGCAAGATATGCCAGTTCTCTTTCTAAGAGGCTGGAAAATGGTATATTTCTAATTTTCAAAACATCTATTATTCATTGCTTGTTTCAATAAACAAATTATAGTTTAATGTTCATAAATACCTTGTGATAATATTAAATAGCACAAAATATATTATATTCATAAAATAAAATATAATCACCTTCTTTTGAAAGTAGACAGACTGGTTCATTAACTATGTTCTTTAAAGGTAAAGATGGATGTACATTTATAGTTTGCAGAAGTTCCTCTATCCTTTTATCAACAGCTTCTAGTGCTAAGGGATTTGAAATTGTTTCACATTTTGCTCTGTTATGAAAAAAACATTGATAAACAACAATTATTATTAGTATTATCATAGCATTTAGGTGCTCATTGTGTTAGGCACAGTACAGACACAGAACACAGATTCTAAGCTCTTTGGGACAGGGATTATCTCAGTATAAGACAAGAGACAACAGATGGATACAGACAGACGGAGGAGCCCAAGGAAAAACCAATGACGCTCTGTCTGGATTAGAACAGGCTGGAAAACAAGAATTCCATTTTGTGCAAAATTTTGACATTTGTTTCTGCAGACTGAAACCAAGGCCTTTCCAAGTTTTTTTTATGAAACAATGAGAGCAAGGTACGCATGTGCAGACATACCCCTGCCCCTACCCTGAGAATAGCCAATAGCCCAGTAGTTAGGACGCTCACTTGCAATGCAGTAGACTGAAGTTCAAATCCCTGTGCCAAATCAGACAGTACACCCCTTTAAAAACTCCTCTATTGGTTCTGACAAAACTTTTTCTCAGGTCCAGGACAGAATTTCTGGTAAAAAAAAAATCAGACACACAGAAATCCAACCCAGCATAGCCAACAGTCTAGTGCAGACCTGCACAACATGCGGCCCGCGTGGGCTCACTGTGCGGCCCGCGGGGGGTGAGTAGGCAAGCAGCAGGTGAGGGAAGGGGGCTGAAGGGGCGGGCAGGCAGTGAGGATGCGAGCTGGGGGAGTGGGGGACTGAGGAGGCGAGCAGGTGGGCAGTGGCGGGGGCTTAGGAGACGAGCGAGGAGTCAGTGGCTGACCTGTTCTACTGATCTGGTCTGGCTCCCATCCCCTCTCCAAGGGTTGCAGCTGTCTGGAGGTGTCTGCCTTCCATGCCTTCCTCATTCACACCTCATTCATTCATTCAACAGGGCAATTGATTACAAAGTTGGGGGAAGATCTTATTCTACTAGCAAAAAGACATTTTTCTTTTACCTTAATTATACTACCTTAGGGGCTTGCTAGAACATATTTCCAAGGTTCAATACCGCTGTTTCAGTGGGGCAGCGCTGGAGAAGGAGGGTTTGTTTCCGCGGGGCAGGCGGTGCCGGGGAGGAGTATTTCAGGGGCTAGGCAGCGCTGGCGGGGTGGTGTGTTTGTGTTGCAGCCCTCAGCTGTTTTCTTTGGAGTAATATGGCCCTCGCCACTTTACGAGTTGTGCAGGCCTGGTCTAGTGTTAGGGTACTCCCCTGGGATGTGGGAGACACAGGGTCAAGTCCCTGTCTGACTCAGGCAGAATAGGGACCTGTACCTGCTTGTACCCTAACCACTGGACTATTGGCTATTCTTAGGTCTCTCTTTAGACATTCCACCCTGGACCTGAAATACTTTCCTAGTGAAAATTAGGAAAAAATAATACATTTCTGCAAAGAGTTTGGGTTTTGACTATTCTGCATTTTTTAATGAAAAACATTTGATGAAGAAATTCCTGACAAACTCTACTTTGAATCCTGCTTGTGGGCTGCATTTTTATTAGCCTCTGGATAGTTAAGTTGACTCCCTTTCCATGCTCTCGTGTGGCTGCTGGAAGAGAGGGAGGAGTCCAACTGTTTGTGCTGGAGTCTATGCATCAGTGTCAACTTTTTATTTTTTTTCAACACTTCCAAGGGATTATTTTGTATATGGGATGGGAGTCTCAGGGCTGCAGGAGAATCCTGGTGAATATTACTACCTACATAATGCTTTATAAACATAAATAATCACAACACATCGTGAACATTAACAACTAACATTTCAAGTGGGGAAATTGAGGAAGAGAGGCTGTAATTTGACTAAAGCCAGAGGTCAGTGTTAGAGCCTGCGTCAGAACACAAGAGTCCACGTCACATGCTTAGCCAACTACCCCAACTCCCTTCTGCATTACTGAACTGCCCCACTACCAGAAGGCATATTGGCTGCTCAGAAGAAAAGACTGAAGAAGGCAGTCAATGGGGTGGGAGCTTGAAGTGACTCTAGTATTACCAGTAAAATCCTCAGTGGTATCATTGTGAATTAAGTGTGGCATTTACCCAAAGTGTCAAAGAACGTGTCACAGCACTTTTCACAGGTCTCAAAGGTCTATTCCAAGGGTGGCTATAGAGGAGATTGTTAATAACTTAATAGGAAACAAAAAAGCATCAGAGAATGTTTGGCACTCGCAACTGGTGTATTCACATTCAAGGATCTCTTTGGAAGACAAAGCACTAAAAACATAATTAAAAAAAATTGGAATTAGTATGTACATTTTTAGGTCCCTAAAAATCACAGCTCCCCCAATCTGGGTCTGAACAAGTGGGTCTTTCTAGTCCTAATGTAAATATTTTAGTCACTTAGTATTTTCACAAGGTAACAATCAAGAAATATTTTTATTCTTCCGTAATTAATATACTGCCTTTGAATTGGGTCTCAGATTTTTTCATAGCATGAATGACATCTAAACCGTGTGTCTCATGGAGCACCTCTTCCCATTCATGATTGTGTAAGACGGCATTTCTGTTGTATTTATTGGGCCCACATTTGAAAGACTCTTTAAATGTATACATCTGCATTACTAACCGTGAAAGTTTTTTCGTCTTAAGTTCAAGAATTTTGTCAGAGGACAAATTCTCAATATATCCGTTCTGTTTCAGTAAAAGAGGAGAAAGATGGCTGTCCAGAAATCTATAAAGACTATTACTTGTGTCTTCAAACTCTAGCTCTCTCTCATTCTTGAATAGTTTTGGTCCAACTGGTTCAAAAACCTTGTGATCCATCAGAGCCTGGCAGAGACGGACTCCTTTCAGTCGAGAAAGATCATTACTACTTAGGTACATACTGTGCATAAGATAGCTCAGCACCACATCAACAGCATTGGAGCCAGTAAAGCAGTTTCTGTACGTCCTTAGATGATGTCGTCTTCTTTTTATTTCCACCTGGCTTTGAAGAGCATGAATAATACCATTCCATAACCGAGTTGCTTGAAAAGGACCACTACCTCCTGCAAAAATATTTAAAGCATTCATGTTACTAAAACATTTATGTTTGCATACTGTAAACACTTACTGTAACATTTAAGTGTATTATTTTTAATTTTCTTTTTGAAAGTGCATTGGCTGCATTCTCCAGAAGTGAAATTTAACTTTTCAAAGCACAGCCAGAGATAAGTGGTAGCAAAATAAGCAAACTAATTCCTGCAATGATTTGACACCAGGTGATACACAGGCAAGCTTATGCCAGGAAAGGAAAACAAGAACATGCTAAATAAAAAATTGCATTTCTTTTCATTTTACCCAAACAATCTCAATGTATCTGCTGGAATTATTCTTCTAGATAAAAGTAAGACAGTGCACCATCAGATACTAGTTTAACCATAAATTCCTTTATTAAATCTAAAAGCCCAAGGGGAGTTATACAATTGCTCTAAATGTGTAAAAGCCTAAATCATAAGCATTTACTACATTCAAACAGTAACAAACATTTGTAAGTATTTGATCAAGATACTCAAGAAAGAACTAGATCCATGGGTGCTTAGACACATATTGGTTGGCTCCAACTTGGTTAGGCATATATTAGCAATGAACTCTTTCAAGACCTTCCCACAACTGCTAACAGAGCCACCTTATATGGCCTCCAAAAATATTTTTCTTCTTCAACTATTTTAACCCTTTATATCCTACAGTATCCAGGGGTTCTGGAACAATTTTTACAGTGGGGGTGCTGAGAACCATTTAACCAAACTGTAAACCCTATATATAATGGAAACCACTGCAAACCAGGGGGTGCAGCAGCACCCCTAGTTCCAGAACCTACTATGACAGTATCAAAATACCACTCTAGGTACTGACATTGCAAGAGCAGGCAGCTGCACCCAGAGTTACAAAGGGAGCTCAGAAATGGGTACATTATTTCCCCCAGGACAGGGTGCTGAAGGCAGAAACCATGTATTTGGATGTTATTACCACTTCAAGCCAGGGGTGCTGCCGCACTTCCAGTATTCCTAGTTCTAGTACCCTTGCCCCAGGAGGGCAGTTCCAAAGACGCCGCCTTCACCTCCCTCCTCCCCCACCCCATTGCTGAGAGTCTCTCCTCATCCCATTGAGACCAAAAGGCCTGACCAAGACCAGGACTCTCAGAATCTCCCTGCACCCTTTCCTGAGCAGTGCTCATACGCCCCCACGTGCACACCCAAAGGCTCAGCTGTCAGAGCTCTCACAGGGTGGGCCAGGGATAGGGTGACCAAGCGGCTGGTTTTCGACTGGAACACGCCGTTGAAAGGGAACCCTGGCGGCTCGGGTCAGCACTGCCAACCAGGCTGTTAAAAGTCCGGTCGGCGGTACTGCGGCACTAAGACAGGCTAATCCTTACTTGTCCTGGCTCCGCGCTGCACCCCAGAAGCGGCCAACAGGTCTGACCCCTAGGGAGGCGGACCACAGGGGTCTGCATGCTGCCCCCTCCCCAAGGTGAGCTGGTGCCTGCAGGTGAGAGCAACACATGGAGTCTCCTGATCCCCCGCACAGGACCCAGATCTACTGGCTACTTTTTGTAAAGACTGTGGTGCCAGGGCGGGCAGCCCGCCTTAGCCTCTCTGCTGCACCACTGAGTGGGAGCCACCCGAGGTAAGCCCACGCGGCAGCCCTGAGCACCCCCAAACCCAGAGCCCTCTCCTGCACCCCAACCCCCTCATGCCTGGCCCCACCCCAGCCAGAGCCCACGCACCAACCCCCTGCCCCGCCCCCAGGCCTGCGAGAGTAGGGGACTCAGGGGAGAGTGAGCCACCGAGGAGGGGGAATGTAGTGGGCGGGGGCAGGGGCGGGGCCTCAGGGAAGGGGCGGGGCGGGGCTGTTCAGTTTGTGCAACTCGGCAGCCCTAGTCGAGGACGCGACCCGGGGCTCGGCGACAACAGCCAAACCCCGGCGGGTCTGAGCCGCCCGCTGCGGGGCGGGGCCGGACCGTTCGCAGGGGGAGCCCCCGCCTGGGCCGCACAACCACCTCCCCAGGGCCCACGGGCGGCGGCAGGAAGCCGGCCGGCCCCAGGCCGGGGCTCGCTCACCTCCGCGCCGCCGCCGCGCGCCCAGCTCGCTCTGGCTGTGAATCCTCCTGAACCGCGGAGTCAAATGTGCCGCCATCGCCAGCCACCTTCCTGTCCCGCCTCCCGCAACGTCACTTCCGGCCCCGCGACGGAAGTGAGGCGGCGCTGGGGTGGGGGCTGGTGGCCCGGGCGCTGGTTCGGTCGCCATGGAGTAGCCGCAGGGGGCACGGGGCTGAGCCGCGGCTGGAGAGCGCGACGCGGACGGACGCACGGCGGGCCACGGCCCCCGCAGCTTCCCGTAGGCGCAGGTGAGAGGGGGGAGCGGCGGCGGCCTCCAGCCTAGCGACACCGGGGGCCCAGGAGCCGCTCCCGGGCAGGGCCGGCAGCCGGGCCGCGTTTTGTGCAGGGCCAGAGCGCCGGGCCGGGCGGGGGTGCGGAGCTGCCCTCCACTGCGCCTCTCCCGTCGGGGGCGGAGCCCGTGGGGGGGGGGGTGCAGGCGAGGTGGCGACTGACAGGAGCTCCCCGCGGGGAGCGGTACGTGGCTTGGTGACCAGGACACGCCGGCGAGGAGCACGTGACCCGTTAAAGGGGCCAGTTGATTCCCTCCCAACACCCGAAGGGCCCTTGTGCCCACGTGGCTCGTGTGACAGTTCAGGTTGTCCCCGCTCTCTCCCAACCCCCTGCTGGGGGCCTATAATAAATAACTTGGTCTGTTGTCTGTCGACTTGGTAGCTTGCAGGGTTTGGGGGTTTCAGCCTTGCCCTGTGGCACAGAACTCGTGATGAAATCAGGATGTGCTTTGCCCTGTTATCATTGGTACTTTACATAATCCATAATATTTATACTTTTCAAAAATGTGCTTTGAATTGTTTTTATAAGTAAAGGAAGGCTTGATTGTAAGGAGAATACTGGGAACCACTGGGTATCAAAAATACCTCACTGAGGCCCAGTTTCTCCTGTGCTCCACTGTTGAGCTGGTGGGGCGTAATCTACTTTTTGTAGGGTGCACCACTGTGTGTATCTAGCCAGCTCTGTGGAATGGCACTTATGATAGGGTGGAGTTAGGTTTTTCAGCCCTTTTACTCCATTTGTGACCAAGGGGGATCAGCCTTGCCCGGGGGGTCACAAACCAAGCAGAGCACTGATACAGCCATGGGGGATGGGTGGCATTGGTTTCACACAAACACCCCCCTACATTACCACAATAGAAAAGAGAATAAACTAGCTCAAAGTGATTACTCAACTGAAAACTGAGGAGGAGTTGGGGGCTTATTTGTTTTGGCTTTATTTTTATTTTCAGTATTCTTAATGTTTCCCTATCTTGTGCCACTTACTCACATGTTGCCTTAGCAAAATTGTAAAGCTCCAGTTCTGCAAGCTGATCTGTGCTAGTGTTTGCCTACACAGAGCCCCTGTTGACTGTTTTGGGGTTCCATGCAAGCATAAGGGCTCCTCTACACCCATCAATTTATAGGATTGGGGGCCTGTTTTTGTATGGATATTGTACTCAAATGTCAAACAGGAAGAAGAAAAGTTCTATCTTAAATATTTCTAGAGTGCCCACTCCTTGTTCCCTTGAGTATTATAGTTACTAAGATACTGGCGTTTTCTTGCTTTTCGTCTCTTCTACATTTTTAATTTAAAAGCGTAAAATGCTTTATGCCTTGTGGATGCTTGACATTATTACATCATTGTCTTTTGAGTGTTACTTTTTCTATGTATAGTAGCTCAATTTTAGACTTGAAAATACTGCTGAAGAAGCTGATATTAACTTTAATATTTTATATACAACTGCTTTGACTGTAATTTGTGTTATTGAAATTGTCACTCTCCAGGTTAAAATCTTTTATGTACTTGTCTTTCTAGATATATTATTTCAACTGACATTTAATATGGTGTAATTGAAATTGGTAATAAACTATTTTTATAGAACAAAACCCATTTTAGATTTCAGTCAGATTGTCTACACAAGGATTTATAAAAATATACTGACAATATTAACAGACATTAATTTATGAAAACAATCTGCATGCTGAGAGAGAAAATTGGCTCATTATCTCTTTCCTCTGCTGAATTATTCAATGGTTTAACTTTGTGCAGAGCCAAGTTGAGAAGGAGCAGATTTGATCATACATATCAGGCCTATTTGTAAATTCTCACTCTTTTGATAATGATTTTTTGTTAGTATCCTCCCTTACTGCCTTCTCCAATCTTTTCAATACAGTTACCACATGGAACTGCCACCTCTAGCAGAGAATGCTTTCTGCAGTTTAATTGAAAGCATTTTCATTCATTCTTCCACCTCTCAACAGAGAGACTGTTCTTCAAACTTAAGCACAGATAAGGAATTTGAACATGTAAAGGGGAATATGAACAGGAACTTGTTTACTTTCAGTGTAGTCAAGTTTTTAAAGATGCCCCTCCCATGTTGTGTTTTCAAACACAAAGACCCTGTGCTAGTGGGTTAATACCAGAAAAAGAAACTGACTGTTCTAGTTTCATTATCCATGTTGAATGAAATACAAAAGTAAGTAATATAAATGACAAAAAGGAAACTAGACCTAAATTATTGTAGTTTTAACAAGCTTGAGGTAACACATAAGTATTCATTTAATATTTAATCCCAGTGTCACAGACTTGTTTTACATCAGTCCTTTGCCCACTAAGCCCATTCTGTACCCTGAGATTCTGTGTTGCACATTCTTGGGAGATACAGTTTCTCTGCTTTTGAGCCAAGACCAGTAAACATGGGAGTCCTATATGCTGTCCTTCCACAGTGAGAATCCAACAGGGTGCAGCTAAAAAGTTATCAGTATAGCTCTTACCATATTTCTGTACTAGTAAAGGGTCAAGTTCTGTGGGGTATTGAGCACTGCCACCCTGTTGATTCCAGTGGGGATAGACTGCGCTCAGGACCTTGCATGTTTGGGCCCAAATTTACTTGAAAAGGCATTTCAGAAATGGAGACACTTAGAAGGGATTAAACTGGAATATATTGTTTCTGCCTATCTGAATGAAGTCTTCAGTTACAGAAAAAGCAATATCAGGAAATCAAATACAGTGCTATATATTTTTATCTTGGTATCTGCTTGGGGCCTGATTATGTAGTCCTTTTGCATGCGGAGCACCCATGCAGAATGGCTGTAGAATAAGGTCCTGAAGGACTACAGATACCAGCATCTCTTTATTTCAAGCTGTCCTATGATCTATGAGGCATGGAGTTTTTCCATACTTATCGGGTAGGCAACTGCTTTTCCTTAGGTTGGGGAGTTTAGATATAAGAAATCAGTCTTTATCTTGGCTGACACAACTACAATTTGTATAACATCTTACCTTAACGCAATACACAAGGGGTGTGTGTGTGTGTGTGTAAATTTCTCTAGCTTATTTTCACTAACCCCTCCAACAGAGCATGAATACTTGACAGTTTAGTACATAATTACTGTGAAATAATTGTCTACCTCATCCCTTGGTCTCTCTATTCCTGTTTAGTAGCTGGTTGAACAAGAAATTTCTGGTTTGTTGGCGTGGTTCCATATCATGAAGTTCAGTTGCTTCAGATGAAATGTATTTACCAATAGTTAACTCTTCATACCTAAGTAATTAAGGCTCTGGTCCTGCAAATGCTTACACACATGCCTAACTTCATGCATGTGGTTAGTCCCATTGAAGCCACAGGGGACACTCAGGAACTTAAAGCTTAATGTTTATAGGACTGAAACCTAAGTAGGCAACTCCCTTCCTTTCTACAACATGTTTTCTCCAACCAGCACAAGTGGGGTGAAGTATTCAGCAGAAATTAAAAAACTGAAAGGGATTACAAATATAACAATATATTTTAATAATAAATATATTTAACAATACATTTATAAGAATTTTATAGGGAGTATTGTCATCCAGATGTGTGTGGGTGTTGGTTGGTGTTTTCCCACAGTACCCTCACTCACAATTCTAACCTCTGAAAACAAATTACTTAAACTCACTTACCTGCAGGTGATTTAAATGAAATGTAACTGCATAAAACTGCAATTTTCAATTTAATCCTAGTTAGATATTGTGTCCCCCGCTTATTTCTATCACTTGTTTTCCATAATTTTGAAAACATTGGCTGTATCACCCCCAAAATATCCTCTCTTCCATTTGGAAAACACAGTGGAACTCTTTAGAGTGGTGGGTGAAATGATACTCCGAATCCATGTAAATATGTCTTAAATGTCAAAGAAGATGGTAGGAACTAAATATACTAAACCACCTCATGAGGCTAGTTGGCCAGAAGGTAATGACTTAGTTATTGTAAGAATAATATTGTGGTGACCTAGGTACGTGATCAATAAGGCTATAAATTTAAACAGTATGTCTGCACACTATTTTTCAAGTTTGTTTCACCTTTGTCTGGTGGAGAAATGAATATTCCTCCATACACTCTCTTTGAGATGAAGTTGGAGACTGTCTTAATTTAGAGCAGGGGTCGGCAACCTTTCAGAAGTGGTGTGCCGAGTCTTCATTTATTTAAGATTTCACGTGCCAGTAATACATTTTAACGTTTTTAGGTCTCTTTCTATAAGTCTATAATATATAACTAAACTATTGTTGTATGTAAAGTAAATAAGGTTTTTTACTTTATGTCTCAGTAACAACTTCTTAAATGTTTAAGAAGTTTCATTTAAAATTAAATTAAAATGCAGAGCCCCCTGGACCGGTGGCCAGGACCCAGGCAGTGTGAGTGCCACTGAAAATCAGCTCGCGTGCCGCCTTCGACACACGTGCCATAGGTTGCCTACCCCTGATTTAGTGTTTGTTTTTGGGTGTTCTATGTATGTTAACTGTTACTAGCAATTAATTTCTCCTTGTGTTCCATCTTTACCTCATTTCTTACTGCAGGTAGGGAACAAGACGTGTGTATGTCTCTCTCCCTGTTTCAGTATGAGTTTCTTGTCCTATTCCTCCAATAGCACACTCAGCAGCAGAAAGATATTTGTGTTAATGGTTTGAGCTGCTGGACGGTAGTGCTTTCTTGGTGGCTCTGGCAGCAGTTGTTTGTATTAACTACCTCAGTTAAGTGAGGAAATTATAGTACAGTAATATAGTACAGGTGAAAATGAACTTTATTGGAAACCAGACTTGCATTTCTTAAACTGAATAACCATGTAGAAGCACTAATTCTAAAGCAAAGCATAGAAAAAGCAGTTTCTCCACTTTCCCTGCAGCAGCTGATGAACTCATTAACACATCAGAACTGAAAAGGTTAGTAACATCAGCAGTTATTTTAGGTAAAACACTGAATTTTGAGCGTGGGTTTTGGCAGGTACAGTGAGAGAGCGAGGACTCATTTTTAAAATGTCTTCAGTCTAAATATACTTTTATACTGTTGATGATTTGAGATCTTAGGCAGGTTTACTCTTTTAAGAAAAAAATAAAACTTTACTCTTCCCTTTTAAAATATAGATTTCCCATAGCTGGCTTTGTGTTCTGTGTTTTTAATAATATGAACTAATGTAAACTAACCATTTTCAGTACCTTCCATTAACAGAAATGGAAAGAATTGTGATTTTTTTTTTTCCCTTCACGTTTGTAGGCTAACGTGATAGCATATTGTTGGGACAATGGAGTCCATGCTGAATAAGTTGAAAAGTACCGTTACAAAGGTAACAGCTGATGTCACCAGTGCGGTCATGGGAAATCCTGTTACCAGGGAATTTGATGTTGGCCGACATATTGCTAGTGGTGGCAATGGGCTTGCTTGGAAGATCTTTAATGGAACTAAAAAGTCAACAAAACAGGTGAGATCTCAGGTGAAGGCCTGTGGTTACATTAAAATCATACTTGAGGAATGATAACAATTGCATGTTTTGTTAGGAAAGGTTTAGAAGAACATTTTGTTTGGTAAACTATTGCTAGCGTTACAATTTGTGAAGTCAAACGAAGACAGAAAAGGTATCCAAATGTGTTAATTTAAGGTTCCCGCTGCTCATTTAATCACAACAGACTGGCACAGTTTAATTTCTGGTTCAATAGATACACAGAAATTGAGCAGTAAGAAATGTTAGACGTGAAGTATGTTGACCAAAAGTATGTTGGGGATGGCCTCATGCTAACTGCCGTCACCATGCCTGTTTCAGGTCATTGCTGTTAACCCCTCATTCCCGTAAACACTATATTCACTCAGAGGCGGCAGGTTTGTATAATTTTTGGTGGTGCCCAGAATGGGTCCAAGTCTCGCCACACCCCCACAGCTGCCTTGTAAGCCGATATATATATATTTTTAAATAATGTAAAAACGGACTGGAAACAGTGCTTAATAGATGGGATAACTCTTCTGTTTCTTTCAGTTGCAATGGATGTGACTGCCTTTCTCCATGCCCCCACAGCATGGGTATGGCTGTGGGGGCATGAGCTATGGCACCATGGGTATCTTTCACCTGGTTAATAAGCCACTCCAGACAGGGAATTAAGCTTAAGTACATTTTTCAAGTCTTGATTGGGTCTTCTGACAGTAGAGTCTGCGTGATTTGGCTCCAAAAGTGGTAAAGCAAACCCTGACTAATGTTTCTGCAAACTGTTTTGTCACTGATAAGGCTAAAAGTACACTGCCAGTTCCATGTTACAAGGAGTCAGTATTTTATTGCGTGATGATTAGTTGTATTTGACTAATAGTCACATGATTATCATTAGTCCATATTTTGGCCAGTCATCACGTCAGCATCAGTCTGATGCTGCAAAACAAAACTAATCAGTGTGGTAAGTATTTTGTATGTGAAAGGGCTTCCAATAATTATTTTCATATAAGAATAATTTCTTGAAGGATGTCTTTTTCCAGATGTTTGTGAGGAGTTATACTCTTTGGTAGACTCCTTCTGAACATTGCTAAGATATACAGCGAATTGCAAGATATATTGTGGTTATTATATTGCATGCTATCTGTTCATTAGTAATTTATTTTATTCCTTTGTTCTGCCAGTCCACCCTTCTGGCAACTTGTGAGTGGCCGTTTATCATCTGTGCCAGTGACATCACTAGCTTCCCCAAAATGATACGTGAGTGTCCTGTTTCAAATAGCTCCAATTTTTTTTGTCAGCAGTATCAGCATTCCACTAGCCCACGAAAGCTTATGCTCAAATAAATTTGTTAGTCTCTAAGGTGCCACAAGTACTCTTGTTCTTTTTGCGGATACAGGCTAACACGGCTGCTACTCTGAAACTCTAAGTGAAGGAAACTTGTTACTGCCCTCCTGGATCTGCTGTCTGTCCTGGTTTACAAGGATGTTTATAGTCTAATATTTGATTATCAGGTTTTTGCTTGCTTGCTGTCTGGTTTACACAAATAAATCTGTGAGATAATATAGATATGCATGTATGAATATTTGTGTATATGTGTTATGAATCATCCTATGTAGCTCACACACACACACACATATATATAATATAATACAATATGTAAACATTATTTAGGCCCCAGCATTTTTATTTTTTTGTTGTTGTTCAGCCCATCTTGAGATTTGTTGTTTACTTACTCCATATTGCCTTGAACATCTTTTTATATATATATATTTTTTTTCCTGGCCTAAGGAAGCACTAGTTCCCTCCCTCCCCTCTTCTTAAAATGCAGTTAGGAAGGCACAGATAGGGATGGGGGCACTTGAGAGAACTTTCTTACCAAACCACCTTGTCCATCTCAAGGGTTAGCAAAACATGTAAGGAGATGATCATCTGGGCACTAGAATCCCTGCTACACTTAGTTTCTGTTCCTTGTTCAGAGAATCCGTTAGCTCTCACAATCTTGTTGGAATCAACATTTATTTATTGATTTATTTAACTAGTCAAGTGAGGAAGGGAGATGAGTTTCAGAATAATCACAGTTGAATGAGGCTATTACTAAAACAACCTGGAAGGAAATGTAATTTAAGAGACTCCGACTTTAAAAAAGACTTGTGAAAGACTGGGAGAATGGGGCATCTCTTTTGGAAAAAGAACAGATGACTATTGGAATACTAACCTTGAGGTTCCAGAAAATCTGAGTAGCGCATCATGTAGTCAAATGCTGGGTACGTGTTCAGTTACTGAATGGAATGATTTGCCAAATTATATCTATTACACTCCCCAAAAAAGTACATTGATTAAAAGAATATTATTAAAGTTGCAAAGTCAAGCACTTAAAAGTTAGGAAGTGCCAGAATTAAGGTTGCCTGTACAACTGAAATTTGGTCACCATGTGCATATGCGTTGTGATACATTCTTTAATTACATTATGACATACTATATTTTCCTCACAAGACCGCTGCCTCATTCAGTGCATAGGATGGACAGTTCAGATTTAATGAGTAGATAATCAATATTTTTTTTTCTCCTCATTATTCAATGTGTGGCCCTAGCCCCAGGGGTGGCTCTAGGCATTTTGTTAGTCTTTAAGGTGCCACAAGTACTCCTGTTTTTTTTTTCTAGGCATTTTGCCGCCCCAAGCACGGCAGGCAGGCTGCCTTGGGCGGCTTGCCTGCGGGAGGTCCCTGGTCCCATGGATTCGGCGGCACGCCTGCGGGAGGTCCGCCGAAGCCGCAGGACCAGCGGACCCTCCGCAGGCATGCCGCCGAAGGCAACCTGCCTGCCGCCCTCGCGGCGACTAGCAGAGTGCCCCCCGCGGCTTGCCGCCCCAAGCACGTGCTTGGTGTGCTGGTGCCTGGAGCCGCCCCTGCTTAGCCCTTATTCACTGCGTGCTATTCAAACCTTTTTCTGAAGACAGAAATATTAATTTCCTCATAGACTTCTTTGGCACTCATCACTATCATAGCTGAGTGCTTCATAAAGAGTAAGGAGGTTATTTTCACAACACCCCTCTGAGATGAGGCTGTATAATTATCGCATTTACAGATGGAAAACTGAGGCACAGTGAGATTAAGGTGAAAAGTATCCACTAATTTTGGGTACCCAATTTGAGGCACCTAGAATCTGAGGGGTTTTTTTCCCCCCAGAGTCTTTAGCATTATATTGCATGTTAGGTTCAAAGCACAGTCCCACCAACTTCAATTGTGTCCAAGTGCTCAACACTTCTGTCGTTAGATTCTGGGGTGTCAACTCAAACATTGAGAAAATGCGATACACGCAATTAGTGCTCACTAGTGAAAAGTTTGGTTTAAGTGACCTGCACAGCAACGTATAGGAACTGGCAAAGTCAGTGGTAGAATAACATTCTCTAGGGCAGCATTCAACTGCCCTAACAGACCATCGTTTCTCTCGTTGCAATCCCTTGTCGTTTTCTACATACCTTCCAACTTTCAGAACAAATGAAGCAGGGATCCCACAGTCTTCACTACGCAGCCCTGATTCATCCTCAGAGAGGGTTCATCCTGTACACTGAATGAGGCAGGGATCCTGTGGGGGGAAGAAAAAATAGCATTTAATTACATGATAACATGCTATCATGCATAAGTTTGGGGATGGGGGCAAATTAGAAGCACTTTATATTCATAGGTTTCAGAGTAGCAGCCGTGTTAGTCTGTATCCGCAAAAAAAACAGGAGTACTTGTGGCACCTTAAAGACTAACAAATTTATTTAAGCATGAGCTTTTGTGAGCTCAGAGGGCTCTGGGCTGCCCCAGCCGTGTCCCCGCCTCGCCCGGCCCCGCGCACCCGCCTCCGCCGGCCCCGGCCTCAGGGCCGCCCAGAGGGGGGGGCAAGGGGGGCAATTTGCCCCCGGGCCCAGCAGGGGCCCCCACGAGAGTTTTTCGAGGCCCCCAGAGCGGGGTCCTTCACTCGCTCCGGGGGGCCCGGAAAACTCTTGTGGGGCCGGGCGCAGGAGCTTCTTCTGCTCCTGGTCTTCGCCTGCGGGGGGGGGGTGTCCTTCTGCTCTGGGGCGGAAGGACCCCCCACTGGCGAGTTTCCGCCCAAGCAGGACCCGCTGCCGAAGTGCAGCCCGGTCTTCGGCGGTAATTCGGCAGAGGGGGGCCCTTCCGTTCCAGGACCCGCCGCCGAAGTGCCCCGAAGACCCGCGTCGGGGCCTCCCGCCGCCGAAGACCGGGCTGCACTTCAGCGGCGGGTCCTGCTTCGGCGGTAATTCGGCCGCAGGGGTGCCCGGAACAGAAGGGGCCCCCCCCGCCGAAGACCCCGGGCCCCCGGAATTCTCTGGGCGGCCCTGCCTGGCCGCGCGTCCCCCGGCGCCGGCTGCGCGTCCCCCACCGCCCGGCCCCGCATCACCCGGCTCCATCCCCGCGTCCCCTGCCGCCCGGCTCTGGCCCCGGCCCCGCATCCCTTCCCGGCCGCCCTACTTTGGTCGGCCAGCTACCTGGCTCTGGCTGTCCGGCTCCCGCCACATCCTCCAGCTCCGGGCTCCGGCCGCGTGACTCCTGCCCCGGCCCAGCATCCCGGGGCTCCTGGCTCCAGCCGCGGCCGGACTGTAGTGCCGCCAGCCACATCCAGGCAGCGCAGTAAGGGGGCAGGGAGGGGGTGTTGGAGAGAGGGCAGGGGGGTTCGGGGTGGGGGGGTGCATAGGGGTTGGGGGGGTCAGAGGGCAGGGAACAGGGGGATTGAATAGGGGCAAGGGTCCTGGTGGGGCAGTTAGGATCAGGGGATGGATGGGGCGGTGGGAGGCAGTGAGGGGCAAGGGTTCCAGGGGCTGTCAGGGGACAGAGAGAAGGGGTGGTTGGATGGGGCAGGGGTCCCTGGGGTGGGTGGAGGTGTCAAGGAACGCGGGGGGTTGGATGGGGCAGGAGTTCGGGGGACCATGATCCCTAACCCTAAGAACATTTGCTAATGTTGTTGATTGTTGTGCAGGGGAGAGGGTGAGAACTGTTCCCATCAGTCTCCTTGTTGTCCATTCCTTTTCCCTTCTTTATTTACAGCATAACTACAAAATAGTTTTCAATATTTCTGAGTATATAACATATGCCGTCAAAAGCAGGACTACCAAAAGTGTTAAAAGTGTTAAAAATACTGGTACATGTCTTCCTATTCATTAAATAAAATACTGTTTTACTGTTCTACTAATGTGTATATTTTCTTTAAGTTAAAAAAAGTTAAAAATTTAATTTTTTTAAAATAGCACCAAACTTTAAGGGTGCGGCTTATAATCAGGAGCGGCCTATACTCGGGACAATACGGTATTTTAAAATTCTGCATATTTTATTAGTCAAAATAACACAAAATAAACATGCCAGTTTCAATTATTTTGGTAATTTATTTCAAAATACCAGTCAGCAAGTATGTCTGTAGCAATACAGACGACAAAAAAGATTCAGGAAACGTTTTTTGACAAATAGATTCCTTACTAGGTATATTAATAAAGAACTTTGAGTAATAATTCTTTAGACTACAATATAGAAATGTATTTCTTGCACCCCTCAGAAGCAGTGCAAAGGCTTGGGGGAGTCTGGGGTAAGGGAGGAGCTGAGGGAGAGGGAAGCAATTGCTGGGAAGGAGCCTGGGTGTGAACTGGGAGGGTTGTGTATGGTTGATAGAAGTATGGAACGTTGTTGTTGTTTGTTTTTGAACAGGGGGAATGAGGGGATCGATTGTTAGGGTGCCTTCCCCATGCTGACTCTAGCCTCTCTGAGTCAGACACATCTGCCCCTGTCCCCATCTGGCTCTGCACCCCCACTCAGCCACCTCCTCCCCCTGTCCTCTTGTGTGCCTGCACCCTCACTCCCATTCGTGTGCGCTCCCCCCAGTAGCCCCACGTAGCCCCATGTACCCCACATAACCCTTGCCTCTTGACTTGGCCCTATGGGCAGAGCGCTGTGAGGAACGCAGACTTTTCTCTTCCCTATTCACAGCTTGGGCTGCTCCCGCCAGGGATCGTCTGCTCTCTGTCGTGACACCACAGTGGCCCCTGGTCAGTGAAAGGTGTAACTGCAGCACTTCTCATCAAAATGCATTATCTGCTAAGGAAAACAAATTGTGTGTAGCACATGACTTCTGCGCATGCGCAATGGCACAGAATTCCCCTAGGAGTCGTTCTCTCCTCTGTGTGGATGAACCTCTAGACCAGGGGTTCTCAACATTTATCTTTCTGAGGTGCCCCCCCTCTCCCCCCAGCATGCTATAAAACCTCCATGGCTCACCAGTGTCACAACAGTTGATTTTCTGCATATAAAAGTCAGGGTCAGCATTAGGGGGTAGCAAACAGGTCAGTTGCTTGGGGCCCCATGCCACAGGGAGCCTCGTGAAGCTAAGCTGGTCAGGCTTCAGCTTCATCCCCAGGTGGTGGGGCTCAGGGCCTCAGGCTTCAGGCCCATGCAGTGGGGCTTCGGCTTTCTGCTGGCCCTGCTGACAGCCCCCCTGAAACCTGCTTGCGGCCCTAGAGCAGGGGTCTCCAAAGTGGGGGGTGCGGCAGGAAGAGCACCTTTTTTTACTGATGGGGTGCACGATCAAAAAAGTTTGGAGACCACTGGTCTAGAGGGGGATAGAACACTTTGCCATTGGATTTCACATGCATAAGAGAATGGTGAGACTTAGGTTCCATTCCAGGCTTTGGAGGAGGGATGTGTGCTCCAGTGGGCACAGATTCTTCTGCCCATTCCCCAAGTGTCATCTCTTTTGCCCTATCCCTTCCAACTTGTCCATTTCCCAGTCCTGTCTCTTTCCCACACCAGGCTCCTCTTCCCTGTCTCATTCTCTTCACTGAGCCAGGCCCACTTTCCACAGGCTTCTCATCCCCACTCCAGTCTTCTTGCCCTATCAGTCCCTAGTTTCACCCCTCTGGACTCCTCCTCCCAGTTCCAGCACATTGCCCGCCCAGTCCTAATTTTCCCTCCTCCCAGCTCTCCATCTGATTGTCTATCTCCCCAGTCAACTCCTCTCTCCCCAAGTTCCCTATCCCCTCTGGCTTCCTGTCCGTTTTCCACCCTGGGCTCCTCATCCACTCTCAGCATTTATCCACCCATCTCTTTGTCCCAGTCTACTTGCCAAGCCAGTTTAAATTCTTCTCAGTAGGGTTCTAGTCTCAATCTACCATTTCCATCCCCTTGCCCCTTTCTCCCCCCCCCCCCCCCGCCCTTATCCCAGTCTACTCAATAGGTCCTGCTCTTGTAATCTCTGCATCCGAATCAAGCAGCTTCCTCCTCCAAACTGCCTGAGACCAGGAGGGGAATCCTTAAGAGCACAGGAGAGAGAGGCTTCCTACTCTCAGTTCTGGTGCCTGTGCCTGGACCTGAACTAGGACCCAGCAAGGCCTGCAGCAGCCCAGAGCTACAATTGCAGGGAGAATCTTGTATTCTTACCTAGGTTATTCGTGCATTTGTCACATAATCCTACATTTCCTTTTCTTTCTTTCAAAATATTTTCAGTTCACCTATGGGTTTACTAATATGTCTGTGCAAGGAAGTGTTTTCTAGAGGCCTGTGGTTCAGCAAAATATTTTTGCCTAACGTTTCCTCTTCTCTACTAGAATATTTGGGGGTTGACTTTGCTTGAGTCATTGTGCCAATGCTGATACGAAAAATCAATTTCCATTATGAAATTTAAAGAACTCTGGACAAAGAGTGCTTCATTTTAAATAACTAATAAAAACAAATGTAGCACTTGAATGTGCATCCAGACATAAACAAAGCTGTGCTCATGTGCAGACTGCAATTAATGTGGTTATATACCACTTTGTGTAATGAAGGGGTTTGCTTTCGATTTGCATTTTAATCTAAATGCCATAAAGTTCAGGTTTTTTATCTCCATGAATCTTTAAAATATTCACAATTGCCTTTGCCTCCATGCTATGGTAGAAACAACAGTTGCAGATCTAAAACTGTAATAGTTTTATTATTGTAAAGAAACTTCCTTATTGGTTTAGGAGAGAACTCCTTTGTATGTGCGTTTTGGTTTTTTTATGTCCCTGTAAAGTCCTATAAAGATAAATGTTTTCTATAGCATTTCAGCAAAGAAATTATGTAAAACTGCAACAAGTATTGACTTATTCTGGCAATCAGAGAGTACCCAAAATATTAAGGACAATTCCTTCTTTACCTTTTAAAACACATTTGTTGTTACTAATTCCAAGTATTAATGCTCAGATGTTAAAGGCATCATTAAACAGGCAAAAAAAGAAACCAGAAATGTTGTACTGGTTTGTGTGGAGATCCAGGTTGTCAGTCACTAGTCGTCTTATATATGTTCACACTTGGCTGTGTGCTGGAAAATGGCACACCTATTTATTTTATTGTATTTACTTATATTTAAAAATATTGGGTACAAATCAACATAAAAGAAAAAACAAATGTTTAACACTAGTATTTACAATTTGTTAAAGTGAAGTCCTCAACAAACACCTTGAACAATTTTCAAGACAATTACTTGTCAAATTTCAGTGAAATCTTCCAGAAGAAGAGTATCTGGTGTAGAAGCTGAATTTTTTGAAGCAGTTATACAGCAGCCAAAAAAAAAATTTCAGAAATTATTTTTTTTAATGTGTTGGACTGGGTTTTTCTATTTACTGCTTGAATACTGCTTGTCTCTTAAAAATTAAGTCATCATGCAACTACATGGGGAGATTTAACTTGAAATGACCCTTATAAAATATTTGGCAACTACATTAGAGTCTTTCTGTGGGGACTTAAAACATATCCATCTTCTATTGTATGTTGTTTTTGCCTTTGCTTCTTCACTTCTAGACTGTAGGCTGCTTTATTACTTTTCCTAATATGGTTATAAGAATAAAAGACAGATTGCCAGTTTTGCTTGACAGTAAATTCTTTTTCTCTGAAGGCTCTCTGGTAAAAGCTGGTCATCTTTCTGGATTATCATCCCCTTTGTTGGTTTATTTTGTCTCCTTTCTTTAAATATCCTTTCCCAAGCACCTAAACCTTCTCTCTAATGGCTTGCATTCTAGATTAGACAGACATTTTAGTTATTTAAATGACGGGCCTGGAATATGTATCTGAACTCCTTGGAAACTTCTGAAGCCATTTGTTTTCCCCACTCTGGCCTCTTATTTGTTGCTGGTTGGAAAGAAGATTGGCATTGCTTTTTAACTCTGCCATAATCACTGAAAGTTTTTGTGAATTACATAATTTTATATTAAAGAGAAGAGTCTTCTTTTAAGGAATGCATCCATCTCTGTGTCATGGTGTCTATTATTTAAACATATACTTGACATAACTTGAATTTCCTGTTGCCTATATTTTCTCATTTAATTTTTAATAACCAATTGAAGTCTTCCATTCACCTTTGCTCAATGCAGAAATTCTTATAACAGGAAGAGAAAGTAATAAACAAAGAATTGTATTTTTATTTGGGGCCTAGGCTGACCATTAAATAAAATTCAGTTTATAATTTCTTTTGTGATTAGCTGATGTTATCCCAGTGTCTGACCAAATTTCAGTGAAGTCTGTTATATTTTGCTTACCTACATGTTTATCTAATTTTATAACTGCATAAAATATACCATTCACTTCCTATCCCTGAACTATTGTATAGCAATCATGGTTCCTTTCCAATGGTTACTGCATGTTGGTAGTGGATGAAATTGTCCCTGAATGTGTATAGGATATAATCCTTTAAGTTAGGCACTTTACAAATATATAAGATGATAGGCACCTGTTGGTTTTTAACTTTTCATTTTGAGTCTGGGAAAAGGACTATATGAATAACTTGCTATTATAATTCCAGATCTACTAACTGCCCACATATCCTTGCCCTTCTCATCACTTATACATTGTGGTGTTCTTAATACAACCTGTCCATATTTCATTTTTACATACAGATAGAGTTTTGTGTGACATATACAACTGAAAAAAACAACCCCTAATTTCTGAGCTCAATTAGACTGGACAGTTGCTGGGTAACTGAACCTGTGCTGTATGATGATTGGAGGTGAGGGGGCTCTGTAAGTCAGCGTCTCTGCGTATCTGTGTTCTCATTGATACATCTTGAAGTAAAATAACTACTGTATTTTTGTATAACAAATTCCCATAGAGTTTAAAACTTCATCTGAGTAGCCTATTATAAAAATGCAATAAATAAAATAAAATCCACCATTGCACATTTTTTCCTGTGTAACACCCCCTTCCCCCACTTCCCCGGGAGATGTCTCAAGTATGCATACCACAGTTTGGGAACCCCTGATTTAGAGGAATGTCTTGTACCGCTTTTGCGAAGGGGTTAATTGCTTTGATCAGCTATGAGAAAATCAAGTGTCTTTGGTCTTCATTGTGAATGACACTGAGCTATTGAACTGTATTCCAGAGAAGAACACAGTTGTTTTCTGTCCCTTTGCTTTATGAGGTTAAAAGATGAGAGGCAGTCAGAAAGTAACTAAGGTCTTTTCTACAGATCTGTAATTCTTAGCAGATGTGTGCAAACTCTTCTGGTGGTATCTGCAGTTTAGGCAGAGCTTGGGGGTGTTTACTGCTCCTTCTGACAGTGATTAGAACCTTGTAAGCTCTATGTACACTGCAGTTTCTGCTGTCATTACTGTAGGTGGATCTTGTATGTGTTAGGGAATTACAGGTATGAGAAATCCTAGTGCAAACACAAAATAACTTCTGAAAAAGGAAGTTTTAGGCAAATTTGACTGGTATCATAGCATCAATATTTAATAGTATTGATTTAATATGCGTTATAAGGCTTCTGCTATGTAAAAATTGAAGGCGGCAAACAATGTGTGAATTACTTTAAATGCTTTAAATCCTGAGCTGTTTGTGGCACTGAGGGCTGTTTTCTAATGAGGGATATCTTTCATGATTGAGTGGAAGTAAACTGAAAGGAGATTTAGTCAGAAAAACAATTATACTGTAGCAGATGAGAAGTGGCTAGCATACAAAGATTTGCAGTTGACAAGGATATTCTTGAATTTCTTTTAGTATTAAAAAAAATAAGACTTCATGGTTTCAGAGGGACTACTTGGAGTCCATAATGTTAAACCCCTATGTAAGCCTTTGCAAGATGTTACTCTCAGTTTTGTAAATAAATATAGCACTATTTTTGTCTTGTAGCTTGACTAACTTTTTTCCTAAGAACTTTTCATGAAGAGAAGAAACTGTAATGGGACCAAACAACTATGTTTCAATTTTCTTTAGAAAGAACTATATAGAGAGTGCATTTTCTTGTTTAATGGTAACAGTTTCCAGGCACTCATAATGGCAGATTGTTGAGATGAATTTACTAGATATCTCAAAGAATCATGCTGGATGGAGGAGGAAGATGGAAAAGGCTATCTCATCTTAAATAACCAACACTGTATGCTCTTCCACCCAATGGATTGCGTGAAATAATCTGAACAATGGATGCACCTAAAATGTTCATGCTTGTTTTAGAAATATTAGCAATTCTAGTAGTATTTCCCATTTTAAGTATAGGACATATTGCTTGAACTGTAATATCACTAAAACTCAGGTTAGTTTGTGTTCCCACTGCAGTTCCTTGGAATAAAGTTGACCCTTCTGGAGGGCGGGGGAGGGGCAACATAAGTCTTTACTGCAGTATTTAATTATGCATAAACTGTTTTTAGTTTGGTTTGGTTTTTTTGAGGCCTCAGACTTGGGGTGGGTCCATTATAAATAATTTCCATATGGACAAATAAAATGTAATATTTATTCACATAACTTACTGCAAAGGTCATTTTGCTGCTTTTGCTTTGTCTATATACATAGTGAAAATTGTTATTAGCATTGTGCTGTTTGCATGTGTGACCTCCTGCTGCATAGCAGGCTGACATGCTGAATATGCATATTCATTAAAATAGCACTTGTGCCCAAATTTACACCAACAGTTGCCTCCTTGTCTTGTCTTTGGGCTGAAACCTAGCATTTTTTATACAAATTAATATTGGTAAATAATATAAATTCTAGCTTTTATATTAGTTTATATTTTATGAACATATTTCCTTCTGTACATATATAAAATAGAAGTTCAGTTAATGAATTTTTATTTTATTTGGACATTGGGAGTCAGGAAGCAAAGGCTCAGGGTTAAGTACCCCCCTCACCTTTTAATTGCTGAATACATCACAACTGGAAGCAAGGTCCAGGCCACGTGATCACACAAGAAAAGTTCCAGAGATAATGTGTTCTCCTTATTTCCCCTTAAATTAGGATTTTTGCTCAAGAATATTATCAGACTCCATATTCAACAAAAAATTAAGACCTACCAAATTAGGTAGTCCTCCCCCAAATTAATTTTTAAGATACAGCAAAACATTCTGAAATCAGTAGAATTTGCATTTTCTCTTCTGAGTAATTTTTTAAAAAAGAGTTGAGGGGGAAAAAAACACTGAGGAAAATATTGTTTAGGGAAAGAATTTATTCTTTCCATTCTCTACAATGTGCTCAAGAAAAAATACAAATGTATATCATAAAGCATCATTCCAACAAATAGAACATAGAATATCAGGGTTGGAAGGGACCTCAGGAGGTCATCTAGTCAAACCCCCTGTTCAAAGCAGGACCAATCCCCAGACAGATTTTTACCCCAGTTCCCTAAATGGCCCCCCTCAAGAATTGAACTCTCAACCCTGGGTTTAGATAAATAAGTGTATTCTCAAACTATTTAAATTACCAATACCTGAGCTGATTTTGAGGTGCTGAGTATCCAAAACTCCCATTTATTTAAAATCAGGCCAGTTGCTGTCTTCAGATGTGCTGCTTAGTAATTGCATAAGTAGTGCTGGTACCATTAACCATAGGTGGCAAGTTTCTAATCTGCCAGGGGGTGCTCCCCCAGGCTCTGCCCAGGGCCTGCCCCCACTCCACCCCTTCTCCCAATACCCCACCCCCCACCCTGCTTCTATCCACCCCTGCCCTGCCCCCACCATGCCTCTTCCCGCCCAGTTCCACCCCCAAGTGCACTGCACCCTAGCTCCTTCCCCCTTCCCCCCCAGTGCCTCCTGATGCCACGAAACAGCTGATCTACAAGAGGCACAGGGAGGGAGGGGAAGGTGCTGAACCGTGGGGCCACGGGTGGGTAGGAGGTGCTGGGGGGAGTGGAAGGTTCTGATAGGTGGGCTGCCGGTAGGTGCTCAGCACTCACCATTTTTTTTTCCTGTGGGTGCTCCAGCCTCAGAGCACCCATGGAGTCGGCGCCTATGCCATTAACACAAGCTTGTGATAATAGTCAATTCATTATTTTGTATAAAGTATGTAGCAGTAGTTTACTGGCTCAGGAAAAATATATTCTTGAATTGAGATTAAAAAAAATCATGTTGATTGTAACTGAAATAAATTAGTCTAGCATTTGGCTATGGATGTATAATGAACTACTTTCTGCTTTGATGGATCATATTAACTTTACTGTGTGGTGTAGGTAGTACTGACTGAGTTTTGTTGCTTATTTTTAGGAAGTTGCTGTTTTCGTCTTTGATAAAAAGTTAATAGACAAATATCAGAAATTTGAAAAGGATCAGATTATTGATTCTTTAAAGCGAGGAGTTCAACAACTAACAAGGCTTCGACACCCTCGACTAGTTACTGTCCAACATCCATTAGAAGAATCCAGGTAAATTTTAGTAAAATTGTAAGAATTGTTTTTTTGCTGGAGATAGAGGTCTGGAGCATTTGGAAAAACGTGGTGGAATAATAAAAGATATGGACTTGGCAATTAGACAAAATAAATAAAAATAGGTCATATGCCCCTGTGTTCTAGTTGCACTGTTGCCCAAATGGTCACTTTTTCTGATATTATTCACAGATGTTGAAGGTACAGTATGTGACTGACTTCAACTGCTAAAATATTCATTAAAACCTTGTTTTGCGCAATTATACTTCACTTGAAAGAGGGCTGAAGTCACGGTAACTGCCAAAGCAAAGAGCTTTTCTTGGGTTTGGTTTAGTTTTTTTAGCATTATTTGTGAATTTTTACAAAGTAGAAGCCATGTTTTTCCACCATCATTTCCCCAGTCCTTTTCCACTCTCTTTGCCTGAACTACAGCAGGAGACCTTGCCCATGCTTAAAAAAGTTAAAATTATAGGCAGGTGCCAGCTCCTGGATAGTTAAGGTTGAGAAAACTTTACGGTTTGAGGTCAGTTCTTGTAAGTGCTCTTGTATCTGCATAGTTACTCACTTTCCCTTGGAAGTTAGTGTGCCTCATGGGGTGCTGGGGTAGAGATAGTGATATAAATTTGGGGTTGTTTCATCAAAACGTTCCTGAGATGTAGCCTCCTTTGGGGAAGCAGTATTGAAAGTGTTTAACAAAATTAATCTCTACAGGCTTGAGCCTAACACTCATGCACAAAACTGATTATCTTGTGTATGTGCATGGTACCCAAGTGAGTTACTAGTCAGCCAGTTTTCACATGATCTGGATGGCTGAATGGGAACTGCTATGGCTATTGAATATGAGCAACACCTAGGCATTTTAATCTGGCACCCATCCTTGGTGGAAATCTGGAAATGAAATATAGTCACATTGCTACAATCTGCCTTTGTCAAAGAGGTCTTTTGTTGTTTTGGGGAAATGTCGTCTGAGTACAGCAGAAAATTCAGAAGATGCTCAGACAATTTTTGAAAAGAAAATAATTTTATATGCAAACGCTTGCTGGGAGGTGGCGTTGGGGGCAGAGGAAAAGAGAAGGAATGGGGGAAAGGGGCTTGGGCTTGTGGCGGGGGGGGATAAATTGGGGTAAGTGTGAGGGGAGAGGGGTTGGGAGGTTCAGGTCGGGGAGAAGATGGATGAGGGATGGAACACTGGGAAGGGTGATATGTGGGGTGGGTGCCAAGGTGGGGGGAGGGGGGGACCTGTCAGCCCCACATCCTTCTCTGCTGTGACTGTGCTGTGATTTTTAAGGTGTAACAAATCTAAACCTCTGAAAATCAGAAAATACAAAGTTAAGGTATATGCCATATCTTGCAGGGGAGGGAAGGCTGACTTGCAGGGGAGGTAGACTGGGTGGGTCAAAGGCATGGCTGGGTAAGTCTGGCTGAAGCAGATGGGGACTCCAGCTAGGTGGTGGCTCATAGTGGCAGTATGGGGCCTGGTTCAGTGTACAGCACAGGGTACATAATTCAAGGAAGCATGCATACCTCCAGTAAGCTGCTGCCTGTGATAAATATGCACCCTCAGAGGTCACCAGACAGCAGGGAGCAACGTATTACATGCTAATGGCTTCCCAAGTGCTAGTGGCTTAATGGGACAGGAAGGGGAAGGTGAACTTGAAATGGTGGCCAGGGAGTACAAGAGTAGGGGTAGATGTAGGTGTATTAAATGTTGGCGCAGCTTGGCAGAGGTGTGATAATGATAGGAGATCTGGGGTGGGAGTCATGACTTTCTGGAAGTGTGTGAATCCCTTTGCCTGACCCCTGACTGTGATCTAAGGAAAGAGGTGCCTATGTACCCCGAGGGATCCGGTGTGCCTCATTTCAGCACTGCATTGTGTGGGTTGTGTCAGTAGCAGGGCCCAGGTGTCTTCTGACTATGGGCATTGTCATCAGTTAGGTGGGAGATGAAGGATAAGAGGAAAGGATAGTATTAGATGGCATCCTGTGCATATGAGTAAAGGTTGTAAAATTTAGCAGATATGGTGTTTTCTGTGGAGTAAGCTAGGTGTTCGAGTGTAAGGCAGGTATAGATAGCTCTTGTTCAGTACAATGAAAGAATGTGTGCTATGGGCTTATAGGTCTTTGCTCAACGAGAGTAGAGTTAAGGTTACATGGGCATGTACCTTAACTCCTGTATTTCCTGGTTTATACAAGTTTGAGTTTTGCTAAAGTTGATGTTTTGGAACAGTATTAAGGCATTTAAATCTGTTTTTTGTTGATGAATAGGAATAAAAGATTGAGTGACTTTGTCATCCCCCTGTTCTGGTCTTACCTAGTGGGTCAGTACAAAACTGAGTTTCTGTAGAGGGCATTGTTTTTTATATTTAAAAAAAAAAGTGCAGGGTCAGGAGGAACCACTATGCATTGGTTTAATTGGAAGCCAACTAACACCAAGGTTGAGCATCTTCAGTTGGGTTTTCTGATGCTTGTATTCTGCTTTAGGATTCTTGCGTCTTCACAAACGCAGTGGTAGGGAGAACTGAAGCTATGACTTTTAGTCTTTGAAGGTGATGAGCAAGGATCTTTCATGTTTCATTAGTTTTGTTTCTTTGGCCTTTTTGTGCTTTAGAGAGCAATTTTGTTGGCTTCTGATGTGTACAATCCATTAGGTTTTATCCTACTACATAGTGTTCCCTGTGATATTTTTGAATGACTCAACAAATATTTAGTTTCTTTTCTTGCATGAGACTTCATCACCCTGAGTAATATATTCTGACTGGTTTTCTTACGTTTCAATTTTCCTTGCTCAGGTGGAGGCAGTATTCGTATTTTCTTATATATAACCTGCTAGTTCTTTCTCACAACAGGCTCAAGTGTTACCAGCTAGCTAAAGCTTTTTCCTGTAGACTTTAGAACAATTGAGACTTAACCCACGGTTCTTAAGTTGCTAGGCTGTTCCAGGGGTCTTAAGAATGGTATGACTATGCTACCTGAAGCCTCTACCTGTGAGGCAGTGTGGACAGCAAACTTGCTGGCATCATGAGATTGATATGGAGAGTTAAGAGTCACCATGATCCCCTGCTCCTTGACAGTAGCTGGAAGGCTTGTAATTGTGTACACATACATGTGTACTCCTCTTACAGCCACTAAGAGAGAGGCGAAATGAAGAGCCGTTTTGAGCATAGTCACAGGGAGCAACCTCATTTATTGAGAGGATAGTACGTGAACATTACAACACAATGTTAGAGGAGAAGTGAAACCACAGAGGGAAAGAGGAGATGGGGACATGGTGAGGGATGAAGGGAGAGAGTAAGGAAGACGCAGTAACACTGTTTATTTTGCAGTCGTTCTGATGAGTGTCTCAAGCACCTTTGCCATAAAAAAAAAATTGTATACTTTGTAGTGCCACTAAATAGTCAAGAATTGCTTCATTAATTGTTGGTCAGCACATGTTCTCTGCTCTACTGAATTTTTTATTTTCAGTAATTTTCTCTGCCTTCCACTATGAACAAGGCTCTAGTTTGGTGCTGACTTTTGTCTCATGGGCTTTGACCCTAATATTCTGGTTTATGGCTGACTGGTGTACACAAAGGCTGCTTTACTCAGAATCTAATCAATCCTGGTCCTAACTAAAAGCCTGATCCTGCAATTTGTACGTGAATTCCTACTTTACTCCCGTTGTTGTGTTGGCTCAGTACAGGGAAAATATTTGTATTCTTTACCAAACACTATGCACGCTTTTAGTACTATATACAGAGTAGTAAATGCCTTACTCTGACCAATACCACCTTCAGACTTATATAGTGCTTCTAAGACATCTTGTTACAGAATTAAAATATTTGAGATCTATTCTTCAAAAGCTGACATACAGCATGGTTTAAGTAATAGTGATTATTGTGGTGATATATCATGTGAAAGTTATTTTCTGTCATTCAAAATCATGACTAAGAGCTTATTAAATGTATTTACTGGATATATTGGATACCTCTTCCCTTTTTAGAGATTGCCTGGCATTTTGTACAGAACCAGTCTTTGCAAGTTTAGCTAATGTTCTTGGCAACTGGGACAATCTACCCTCTCCTTTACCATCTGATATTAAGGAATACAAACTTTATGATGTGGAAACCAAATATGGCTTGCTTCAGGTATGTTAATGGTTTTATCTTTATATTTTTTTCTGTATGTCTAGTATTGGCTTACAAACTTAAGCCCTGATCCTGCTAACAGCTATGCACATGTTTACCTATGTGAGTAATTGTGGGTAAAGAGAAACATGTGTGTAACAGTTTGCTTAGGAATTCTGGAATTATTTATCTAAAAGCACAAGACCTTTCTATCAGAGCATTCAGGATTAATAAGATTTAAAAAAAAAATCACAGCTCATGTAAGTGCATTCAACTCCATTTAAGTCTATAAACCCAGTTATATTAGTGTTAATTTTTTTTAATTTTATTTATAGGTTTTTCTATAATGGCCATCACCATAGTATCTGATCACCTTAAATAGATTAATGAATCTATCCTTACAACAGTCCTTTGAGGAGGGAACTATTTTCCCTATGTAAGAGAGAGGGATCTGTGGCATGAAGAAGTTAAGTAACGTGCTTCAGGTTGCTCAGGAAGTCTATGGTGATGCTGAGAATAGAACATAGATAGACTAAGTCTGGGTCTATCCAATGCCTTAACCACATACTGTATTTTCCTCTTGCCATCCTTGGTAAATTTGGTCTATTTTCTTCTCCTTGAGAGAACTGTTTAGTGTAAATCCATCTCTTGGAGGAGAAAGGTGAGGTGAGGGCACAGAACCCTGTGTTAGTTCTGGACAGACTACATTATAGTGGTGCTGCTTATCACTGAGGTATTCAAGGATTTGCTATCAGTTCCATTACATACAGTTTTTCAGGGGATTGTACATTTTTATAATAGTTGATTTTAGGTTAAATACTATCCTACAAGGTTTCAGCCTGGAGTTACCCTTTTGAAATAGAAATTAAAAAAAAAAAAAATCACCTGTGGGCCATAACGTTTGACAAGTAATCTGAACACCAATGATGGTGATCATAAAAAAAAATATTTTTTGAGCCATCTCTGCATTAATATTTGAGAAGGGGTAAGAGATGAACCAAAGAAACTGGAGCAAACACTAGTCATGGATATTTTGCTGTACGGCAGGTCCCAGCTTCAAAAGAGCATATAGTAAATGAAATAATTATGAGGAGAGAGTCCGCAATGCTTTGAAGACCCTTTTATAAACAGAGTGGCGGAAAGGATGAATGCTTGATGGCATGCTCTGGATTGCTACTGTTTCTGCCCAATCTCACTAGAGAATTTAGAACTGCACATTTCACCATTTCCCTTCTAGTCCGCCCCCCACCCCCTGCCTTTCTTTTTAATTAAGAGTAATGTCAGTTCCTGTGAGTCTTAGCTTTGTGGCCTCTTGTCTTTTTTAAATAAAATTGAAATGGGTGGCAAACTTAAATTTGCCTTTTTTCTTTCCCCAGTCATACCACTGCCACCCACATAATTCAATCAGTGCTCTGTCTTTAAGTGAATAGATGATCCCCCAACCTGATGCTGCTCCTGCTACTACAGAGGTGGGCAAACTACAGCCTATGGTCCACATCCAGCCCGCGGGACCGTCCTGCCCGGCCCCTGAGCTCCCAGCTGGGGAGGCTAGTCCCCGGCCCCTCCCCTGCTCTCCCCCCTTCCCTGCAGCTTCAGAGCGTTGCGCCGTCAGCACTCTGGCCCGCCTCTCCTGCTGGGCGGAGTGGTTGGCTCCAGCGGGGCTGCGAGCTCCTGCTGCTCTGAGCAGCATGGTAAGGGGCAGAGGTTCCCGGGGGCAGTCAGGGGACAGGGAGCAGGGGGCATTGGATAGGAGTGGGAGTCCCGGAGGGGCTGTCAGAGGGCGGAGGTGTGGATAGGGGTCGAGGCAGAGGTTGGGGGGGTCAGGGAATGGGGAAAAGAGGGTTGGATAGGCATGGGAGTCCCAGGGGGCCTGTTTGGGGGTGAGGGTGTGGCTTAGGGTTGGGGCAGTCAGGGAACAGGGAGAGTGTGTGTGTGGGGAGGAGGTTCCAGGGGGGTGGTTAGGGGTGGGGGAGTCCCGGCAGAGGGAGGTCAGGGGACAAGGAGCGGGGGATGGATAGGTCGGGAGTCTGAGGGGGGCAGTCAGGGAGCAGGAAGTGGGAGGGGGTGGATAGGTTGTGGGGGGTCAGGCTTTTTGGGGAGGCACAACCTTCCCTACCCGGCCCTCCATACAGTTTCACAACCCCGATGTGGCCCTCAGGCCAAAAGGTTTGCCCACCCCTGTGCTACTACCTTTATAGATGCTCAGGAGCCCTTCTGTCTGTGAGCACTCTATTGCTATCTCCCTCTCCCCTTGTCAATGAGCCCTGGCACAGAGGGTCACCACTCCTTGCTTCATCCTCCCATTCTGTTTGTTAGTTTTTTTGTTTTTTTTTAAAGCAGCCTCCAACCACTCTGCTCTTTCACACTCCTCCTCCCCACACAGGTCTGTGAAAAGAACAAAGCAAACTGCTCTGTCCCCTCTTCTCCTTAAAAACTAGCTATGCATAGGCAATTTTGTTCCCACCTTCCTGTCTGCTAAAGGAGCACAAGCACATATGCTGCTCTGCATCTTTTTTTGTTCCTTCTCTTCTAGAGAAGGAGCCAGTGGCTCCTCATTCAGCCAACTCCTCTGGTGAACATTCTAGTCATCCTTGGGCAAGTGGGTTTTTCAAGCCCTGTGATAGTTAACTTGGCATTAGTAACTCCATGAGCAAGTTCTCAACCTGAATTTGGTTTGCTTGATGCATGTTTAATTTTTTCAAAGATTTTAGTCTGAAATATTTTCTTCCCTTGTGGTAGGTTGGCTTGATGGTTTCTTAACTAACACATGCCAGTTGAGCATGGGAAGTGAGACTTTGCTGTGGCAAATGACACGTGATAATTAATGTAAATATTTTTGCAAGTGTCTTGAAAGAATATTTACAAAAAATAATCTTTCCTTGTTAACAGGTCTCTGAAGGTTTGTCCTTTCTGCACAGCAGTGTGAAAATGGTCCATGGAAACATTACTCCTGAAAATATAATTTTGAATAAAAGTGGAGCATGGAAAATTATGGGATTTGATTTTTGTATTCAGTCAACAAATCCATCTGAACAAGAGGTAATAAGGTTTTATTTTTGTCTGCTTTTTACTTTAAATGCAGATAGTGTCTGAAGCAGTCTGCATGATCTACTAATTCTAGTGCTGTATCACCTACTAATTTCTCTACACCTTTTTTTTTTTTTTTTTTTTTTAAATAGCGGGGAGGCTATATGACATGATAGGTCATCAACCCTTTATTTCTGGAGGTCTAGGTTCAAATTCTGCCTTGGGTTACAACTGAAAAAGAGTTTGAGCTGGCTCCTTAGACTAGGGATTGGGTTCTAATCCTAGTATAGTGGTCAGTGAAAAATTCCTTGTACTTTGAAAACGAGTGTGATTTCATCCTTGAGCCCCATGCACATTTGTTGCAGAACTACTACATGCTTGATAGTTGTTGCTCAAAAGAAACTTAAGAGTGGATTAACAAGGACTAAATAGTTCAGGGAATTAGTATCTGGATGTGGAGTTTGTGTAGAGTACAGCATATACATCTACTGGTAGGTCAGTACAGGAAGACGCCACCTTTTCCCCTAGCAGCAGGTCACCAACCAGTCTTGGCACCAAGATGAACCAACTCCCTGTGCAGCATCCTTGGGATTACTGATGATTCTTATCCAAAAATACATTTAATTTCCTAGAATAAAACGGGTAGCATATTTTCTCTAGCTCTTTATTCCAAAGATGAATTTATGCCTAAATATGTAAAGCATTCTTTGAAATGTTCATCAAGTTTCATAATTCTAAATCATCTTGGTGTGATATCTGCAACATTCAAAGCATACCCATTTAGCTTATATAGCCACTTAGTCAGTTTTGCTTCACTCTGTCCCTGTTGTTTTACTCATGGTGAATTTGACTGTTTGCTGCTTATTGAGTAATTTCAATTTAAATTCTTCAACCACTATATTTTCTTTCACTGTTGTTCTTACAGCTGAAGTTCCTATGTAAAGAATGGGACCCAAACTTGCCATCCTTGTGTCTTCCAAATCCTGAGTATTTGGCACCAGAATACATCCTTTCAGTGAGCTGCGAGACTGCCAGTGACATGTACTCTTTAGGAGCTGTCACGTATGCAGTATTTAATAAAGGGAAACCTATTTTTGAGGTCAACAAGAAAGATATTTATAAAAGTTTCAGTAGACAGCTGGATCAGGTATCTGCTATACTTGGCAATACGTTCTGAATTTGATTTTCACTTTTTAAATGTCTCAAGTTTTTAAAGCAATTGCTACTTTTAAAAAAGAAAAGAAATGAATATCTCAGTGTAGTACACAACATCGAGAGCTACTGTAGTTACAATAACAGGTCACATCATACATGCTACCTCTTTAAAATCAGTCTTTACAAAATACTTGGAATAAAAATAGATGCATAATTCAAAATGCCTGAATAAACTACTAGTGCTGACATTCTACATGGGGCTTCTTATGTCTCCCTTCGTATGCTGCTAATATGGGATAGACATATGATGTGCCACTCTGACTGTGAGTAGAGCAAACAGGATATCAACCACAGGACAATGAACAACTGTGTTAGCCATATGAGAATTGCTGAGTTTAAATAAAAGGTGATGAAATCACCCACAGGTGAGAAATTGTGGGTGACTCCTCCCTCCCTCCCCTCCCATCCCAACAATTGAGTTGGAAAGATGCCCTCCCTCACTTACCTTCAGAGAAAAAGAGATTAACTTTTCTTTCTCCACCTCTTGTCTGCTGGAGGAAGAAAAGAGATGCTAAGTTATACTGATGTTCTTTAGGGCTTGTCTACAGTGGCAATGCTAAAGTGCTGCCGCGGCAGCACTTTAATGTAGCTTGTGTAGTCACGGCAGAGCACTGGGAGAGAGCTCTCCCAGTGCTCTAAAAAACCACCTCCATGAGAGGCGTAGCTCCCATCGCTGGTGCACTGTTTACACTGGCGCTTTACAGCACTGAAACTGAGCAAGAAAGTTAGTGTTGCAAATTGCCAGGGTAGACAAGCCCTTAGTCACGTTTAATGCTCTATCATGACATACAGATCACAATGCACTATTAAAGAGCCAGGGAGCCATATAGTTGAGCTCCGTAGCGCTACAGAACTAGGCTATGTCTATACTACCACTTACCTACCTCCGGGGTATAAATATTCCACCCCACTGAGTGACATGTTACACCAACATAAGCGCTAGTGTGCACGGTGCTATATCAGTGGGAGAGCTTCTCCTGACACCATAGCTTTTGCCGCTCGCAGAGATGGTTTCATTATGCTGACAGAAGAGCTCTCTCCTGTCGGCATAGGGAGTCTTCACCACACACACTGCTGTGGTGCAGCTTTATCAGTATAGCTGTGCCGCTGCAGCACTGTACGTGTAGACATGGCCTTAGTAAACTCAGGTTTTAAACCTGTGCCAGCATGCAGTGACACTGTAAGATAAGAGATAGGAATGACCACAGCTTAAGATTCTCGCATTTATAAAAATTACATTTAATAAAATTTGCCTAATTAAAGTAGAAATAACAAGTCATCAAATCAATTGTCTTAAGATAATGAGTATGCAGAATTTTCTGTATTCATGGATCATGTCCTTGAATTATTTGTACAGCTGAGTCGCTTAGGCTCCACTACACTTCAGAATATACCAGAGGAAGTACGCGAACATGTAAAACTACTATTAAATGTAGCTCCTGCAGTCAGACCAGATGCAGATCAAATGACCAAGGTGAGTGCCTAGAAAATACCGTAGCTGCAATAAACAGGGCTGATAACATGCACTTTTTAAAAAATGCTTAGTTATTTTCTGTTAGTTGTCCTTAAAGGTACTACTTTTCCTTTTGTTTTATGACTGTCACATTCACTTGATGTATCGAAGCAGGGCTGTAAATTCCCAGGGAGGTAACCAAAGGCTGGGTAGTCTAGGAAATAGCCTAATAATGTAGAAGTAATAAGTATACATTACTTCTTGGTAAGCTTGCTCTTTTATTAAAACTTGTATTCATTCTTAGAGCTTTTGTAATGCAAAAAATAATTCTCTTCCATATAAAATAAACCAAGTTAGACCATATCAGCCATATAAATATTATCAGTTTTCCTTTAAAAAGCTAGGCTCAAGCAGTTAATTGTTTTAATGATGAAGTTTACCTGTCAGTCACAATACTACTTATTGTGTAAAAATGTACTTTTCTATTTATTAGATGTAGCCACTTAACTATACAAGTTTTGTTGATTTATAATGCATTTGAGAGGGTAAATTAGATTATTTTACATATGTTACATTTACAATAGCATTGGTGGTGGTTTCTCTCCAAGATCACACTTTTTTATCCTTTATTTTTAGATACCATTCTTTGATGATGTTGGGGCAATGACACTCCAATATTTTGATTCTTTATTCCAAAGGGATAATCTTCAGAAATCACAGTTTTTTAAAGGGCTACCAAAGGTTCTGCCAAAACTGCCTAAGGTTTGTTTTCCTTTATCTTTTAATATTTTTAAATGAAGAGTATTGGCATCTGTGCACCTCTGTTCTATACTGGGCTGCAGTAGAATATAGTAAGGAAGATGAAGTATGACAGATTTGTTTTATGTGGGAATACCCTGCAGCTGCTGATACTCCTGGAGATAAGAAAAAATGGCAACCTTGAACTCTCATGGTAGCGAAATTTTCCTTGAAGAGTTCCTCTGGGTTCATCCCACTCAGAACAGAAGATCTCTTCCGCCCTACGTTCCCCCTTCCCATTGCTTTACAATCTCCATCTTTCAAGGCTCTGTGAAGTAGTCCCCATCCTTCCAGTGGAGTTGGACCGACTGAAGTCTTTTTTTTAGAGCTAGTCGGTGCTTCTCTATTGTTGAATGATGCAAAGCTTCCTTTCCCAAGGGCACTTGGCCCATTGTGCTTTTTGTGCTCACAGACAGCCTGGAAAGCTAGAGACTGTCGGTCCAAATTTCTTCTCCTGTATGGCAGGCAGATGGTATGATAACACTGGCCCCATCCCCTTCCCTTTTTTGTTAAGGAAAAAATCCTTGTTTACCACATAATAGAATAACATTTGTGACCCATGTGATTACATTTCTTCATCTTTAATTAAACTTTCTTTTTGAACTATTTACAAATACAAGTACAATCCTACTGCAGGAAGATCTAATGTTGAGTAATGTCTTTTTTTGTTTGTTTTTTGTTTTGTTTTTTTACTTATCAATTTTCTCCATTGATTAATTAATTTTGTGACATTTTAGAGTTGGACAAAGTTTCCAGGAGTTATGAAAGAGAAGGCGGGAAGACACAGGGAAGCTATTCAGCCTTACATTTTTATTTCCCCCCCATTTCCATTGGTGGTAGTATATCAATGTTAAATACATCTCAATGAATAGGCTTTCTGGAATCATCGCCATCAGTGGCCATTTATCATATGCTTATCCAGGCTAGGTATGTCTGCAAGATTCTTGCAAGCAGAAGTAGAACCAAAGGTTGGAGGTGGCGGTCAGCTGTAGGAAGGAAGCACTTTTCTTTTGTATTGGGATTACAGGCTTCAAAGCTAATAAACCTTGGAGTCCTGCAAAAGCTGAATTTTATGCTAATAACTTTATCTAGTCTTTAGAAAAACGGTATCGTAAGTGGCTTCCTTAATTTGTATTCATGATTTTAAATCCTATATACAGCCTCATTAAATTTATAATAGCTTTTAAGTGGCATTAAAATAAGATGATTGAGGGTCCATTTGGACAGACTGTGTCTTAAATACAAACAGAAAAGAAAGCACTGTAGTATATAAAACTCGAGTTTACTCTTAAAGTAGGGTTCAGAACTGATTGTTGCATTTGTCTACCATTGTATAAACGTGACTTTTATGAAAAAATCTTTGCTGAAATAAAATTAGAAAATAGTATTTTATTGCAATGCAAAGCAACCACACCTCTTTGTCTTTCTCTCTCAGCGTGTTATAGTGCAGCGAATTTTGCCTTACTTGACCTCAGAGTTTGTGAACCCTGATATGGTACCCTTTGTTTTGCCTAATGTTCTGCTGATTGCTGAAGAGTGCACCAAAGAAGAGTACATCAAGCTTATTCTGCCTGATCTTGGCCCTGTTTTTAAACAGCAAGAACCAATCCAGGTAGATTAATGTTGTTTAAAAGTAAATCTCATTTTTTCCTTCAAGGTTTTTCCTGACAAAATCCTAATCAATTTTCTATTCATTTCCTTGTTCCAATCTAACGCAAACTTCCAAACCTCAGTTCTGCTCTGTAGCTTTCCAGAGAGATCAGTCTTGAGTGAAGCAAGGCATTTTGTCACCTGAAATGCACTGAGCCCATTGCCTCTGTAGCACACCTGCCCTTGACTGGTCTGGAATGCAATTTTAACATGCCAGACCATTCCCCCTCTAAAGGAGCAATAGACCTTTCATTAAGCATAATATTGTATTGATACGGTGAGTCTAGAGTTACAAAAATCAGATCTCTAATTTACCATCAGACCTGTTCTGAGCAGGACTAAACAATACCGGATAAATTTGCTACCACTTTTTAATTTTTTTTGCTGGTATTGACAAGCCCAAAGAGGGAACATAGGAATCTATGGTAAAGGTTGGGTTTTTTCCCCCCCTCTTAAGAACTTTCAGATGATTCGGTGGTAGTGTGTCTGGCAATCTGATGGTATATGTCAAATGTCCAAACAGATACTTCCTCAACCCTTTCTGCCTTCTTGAAAAGCTGTTGGGTTTTGGGGGTTTTATTACAAGTTCTAGTGTTGCTTTTCAAAAGAAGAAATGAAGTTACCTTGGTGAAGTACCGTATTTTGCTTGGGGAATTACACATTTTTATGTCAAGTTTGGTTTCACTTTAGGAATAAACCTATTTTGTGCCAATACTGTCACTGTAATGCTGTGCTCCTTCAGTAAGGTCCAAATTCTGCCTTCTGATGCATAAGTACAACTCCAGTTGAAGTAATTGGGAATTGCAAATACACATCAGAGAGCAGAATTTGACTCCAGGTTTCTTTGGAAACTAGTGATTTCCATAATGGCATGTATGTCAAGAGTTTGTTTCTATAGCTAAAGTTTAATAGTGGACTATTTTGTAATTATAAAACAAAAGTCCATAAGCCTTGTTATTTTTTTTTTTAAAGGTCAGTATATTTGTTTTAATTTTTATTTGCTGTTTCAAAAATGCAATAACATGTCTAAGTGTCTTTTTATCTTCCATGCCTTCAGGCTAGCAACATGGTGAGTGTAAATACCATTGACTCTGTTATAAGAAAGCTTTTTTAATGTTTCCAAACTATATTGCTATAATAAACTTCAAATTGAAAGTGTAATGTTGCAGAATTAAAATCTGTGGTATTCATAACATTTTGTCATCTTGTTTTATAGATTTTGTTGATTTTCTTGCAAAAAATGGACTTGCTCCTAACCAAGACTCCACCAGATGAAATAAAGAATAGTGTCCTTCCAATGGTTTACAGAGCTTTAGAAGCACCTTCAATTCAAATTCAGGTGTAGTAACTATGGTTTTTCTTTAATAGTGTATAAAACTTTCCTCTTTGCTGTGAAGGGATACTGTCAAATTATGTATACCCTACAACTTTTCTCGCCGTAGAAGAGGACGTTAAAACTTGTGCAACATACCTGAAGGATTATGCATTAATTCCAGAGTGTGTTGTTGGACTTTCTCCCTCCTGACTAGAGAGATCAGTTAATAAAACATGGATGTTCACCTAATCATGCCAAATGTTGTTTATTCACTGTTTTCCAGTGTATGAAACATTTTGTCAAGCACAGTGACACTTTCTGCTCAGGCCTGTTGCCTAAATAAGTATTTAATGGATCTTTTATTGCTTTGTCTTTTGCCTTTTGGAATTTACTTTTTATGTACTGCCAAACACCAGTTATCCAGAAGTCTCCACCAAATCCTTGGATAAATGGGGGCTCCAGCCCGGCAAAGCTTAGAAATCATGGGGGAAAGTAACTGACCTGTGGCTTAACTAGAATTTTGGATAACTGGAGTTAAATTAACCTGTCTCTATATCTTAGGTTAGTGTTACTATTCATCATTTAGTCTAAGTAATTATTATAATTGGATATTTCTTTACTGCGGAGACACTTTTTATAGTAGTCAGGTGGCATTTTAGGTGCTGTCACATATGTTGATGTGAATTTAATTTTCATGTAACAAATCAAGTGAAATATATTTTAATTCTTTGATTTTCTGTGATTTAAAAACTAGCTCTCTGTAAAGTGCTGCTTTGTGAAAATATAAGACATTTTTTGATCCAGATATTTTGTAGTTATGATACAAATGTAGCTCTTTCCATTCAAAGCACTTCCCAGGCATGAATCCTCAAATTATGCTTTATTAGTAGTAGTAGTAGTAGTAGTACCACCAGTGTGGTTTACTTTAATATAGCATGTAGTAGTAGTAACTGAATGATGTATCAATAATATAAAAACATATTTTTAGTAAATCAGATTATTTGAAGTTTTAGCTTTTTAAAAATAAGTTATGGATCAATTAGGTGACCACGTTTATTGTTTGTTTGAAGAGGATGTATTGAGAATTTAACTAATATTGTATTTTTGCTCTGAACAGTACGTGTGTGTGTGTATTTTTATAAAATACACACATTACTAATTTTACTGTAAAGTGAGGTTTTAAAAAACTCCTATGTTTGTTTATTTACAGGAACTTTGCCTTAACATAATTCCTACATTTGCCAACCTAATAGACTACCCATCAATGAAAAATGCATTAATACCAAGAATTAAAAATGCATGTTTGCAAACTTCCTCTCTTGCTGTAAGTAAACTAATGTTCTTGATCTCTCCATCCCCTACTCCCAAAACATTAAAATAGTGCTCAGGTAATTTTGGCTTTTTTGTTGTTGCTTTAATTATTATCAACATGCTGCAGGAAAACAAGAGCCTTGTTCAGAAAACAGAGCAACCCCTACCATGATACTGTGCATTCTCTTCAGGTTTTTCTAAAAGTATTGCCGTTTGTTCAGTAACCAATATGCAATCACTTGTGTTTCAGTGATGCAAAACTTTCTTTTGTGTTTTTAAAAAGAACTATTCTGGATTTTCCTTTGTATACTTCTTTTTGTTATATGAAAACTCTAGCTAATGTGAAAAGTAATTGTCTAGTGCTCCTTGATATGAATTATATAAACTTTTTCAAAGTAATTTTCTGGGTTTCTCCCCCCAATTCCTGTCAAAAATGTGAATAATTGGAGTGATTAGGTATTCTTGCATTCAGAGTTGAGTCTGTTTGATAAAGTAATATGCCATTTCAGTTAAGTAGATTTCACACATACTTTTTGAGTTGCATTAAGCCTTATTTGATTCTCTGATTAGAATGGAGATATTTTTCAAAATGAAGTACCCATCAAGTAACATAAGTACCTAAATATGGACTTAGGATCCTAACTTTTAGACACCAGTTATAAAAAAAAAATCCTGTCTTTATTAACATTTGTTTGAGCCTTATTTATGTTCAGAAAAGGTTTTTTGAAGCAAAGCAGCAGTGTTTAAGTCATCTTAGCAACCATGGGAAATGTCTTGGGGGGGTGGGGTTTTCAAACTAAGATATGCAACTTCAGCTATGCTATTCATGTAGCTGAAGTTGAAGTATCTTAGTTCGACTTACCTGGCCATCCTCATGGCAGCGAGTCGACCGCTGCGGCTCCCCCGTCGACTCCTCTTACTCCTCCTGCCGAGGTGGAGTACGAGTGTCGATTCGGTGATCGATTTATCGCGTCTAGATGAGACTCGATAAATCGATCCCCGATGCATCGGACACATCCGGCGGGCAGTATAGATGTACCCTTATTCTTTGAGGAAATCCAAGACATAAGGTGTGATGTGTGGGAAGGAGTCCTGCAGGATACTGCAGGTTCCTCCAGTTTCTACATTGTGAGTTGCACCACTTATGGTTCTGTATCACTTTAAGTGACATCTGCTTAATTTAGTAAACTACAGCAAGAGTGTATTGTTCATGATCTCTGCAAAGGCAATATCACAACAGAACACTAAATTCTATCATCGTTTGTCTAGTGTATAGTATCAAGTGTAGAATTAGTTTAATTCTAATACACTTTCTGTTGGGAGACTATATCAAACACATGTTGATGAACTGTACTGAAGAGTTGTACAGTCTATATGTTCCTACTCTAAATTTTTTATAATGGAAAAGAGCTAATATTAGAATTGGTCTCTTGCAAAATGGAAGGTTTTCAATGTGTTGTTTTTCCCCAAGCAGGTTATGTTTAGTACTGGAAATTAAAATAAACTTGTTCTGACATTTCAGCAAAACAAATGGGTTGTGGAGAATATACACTGCATGGAACATGAAAATATTCAAAACACAAGACCTGGTAGTAATGGGGGACTTCACCCACACATCTATTGAAAAGTAATAAGGCAAAACACAATTTCCAACAAGTTCTTGGAATGAATTGGGGACAAGTTTTTGTTTCAGAAAGTGGAAGTAGTAATGAGGGAGACAGCCATATTAGACTTGATTGTGACCAACAGGAGGAATTGGATATGAATCTGAAGGTGAAAGGCAATTTTGGTGCAAATGATCATGAAATGATAGATTTTAAGATTGTAAGGAAAGGAAGGAGTGAGAGCAACAGATTAAGAAGACTGAACTTCAAAAAAGTAAACTTTAACAAACTCAGAGAATTGGTAGGTAAGGTCCTAAGAGAAGAAAATCTAAGGGATACAGAAGTTCCGAAGAGTTTGCAGTTTCTCTAGGAGATTTTATTAAAGGCATAACTGCAAGTTATCCCAATGCGAAGGAAAGATAGGAAGAATAGTAAGAGGCAATATGGCTCCATCAGAAGCTCTTGGATGACTTGAAAATCAAAATGGAAATCCACAAAAAGTGGAAACATGGATGAATTGATAAGAAGTAGTACAAAAAAAATAGCATAAGGATGTAGGAACAAAATCAGAAAGGCCACACAAAATGAGTTACACCTAGAAAGGAACAAAAAAGGCAATAAGAAGAGCTTATTGAAATGCATTAGGAGCAAGAGAAAGATGAAGGAAAGTGTAAGTTCTCTACTTAGCGGGGAAGGAGAGCTAAGAACTGATGACATCAAGATGGCTGAGTTGTTTAATGCCTATCTTAATGCTGACTGGATACTCAACACAATTAATATTAACAAGAAGCAGGAAGGAACGCAAGCCAAAATAGGGAATGAACCAGTTAAAGAATATTTAGATAAATTAGATGCATTCAAGTCAGCGGGACCTGATAAAATTAATCTTAAGGTACTTCAGGGACTAGCTGAAGAAATCTCTGAACCATTAGTAATTATCTTTGAACACTCATAGAGGATGGGTGAGGTCCTAAAAGACTTGGAGAAGGGCAAACAGAGAGTACCTATCTTTAAAAGGGGGAGTAAAGAGGACAGGGAATCCAGTCAGCCAAACCTTGATACCTGGAAAGATACTGAAACAAATTATTATACAATCAGTTTGTAAGCACCTAGAATAAAATAAGGTGGGTGGATGAATGGATTTGTCAAAAACAAATCAGGCTAAAAATCTACTTTCTTCTTTTGACAGGGTAAATGACCTAGTGGTTGGGTTGAGGTGCAGGAGAGAAGCAGTAGACATGATGTATCTTGATTTTTAGTATGTCTTTTGACACAGTCTCAAATTACATTCTTATAAGCAAACTTGGGAAATGTGACTAGATGAAATTACTATACGGTGGGTGCACAGCTGTTTGAAAGACCATTCTCAGAGTAGTTATCAGCGATTCACTGTCAAACTGGGAGGGGATATGTAGGGGAGTCCCACTGGAGAGTCAATCCTGGGTTCCAGTACTATTCAGTATTTTCATTAATGACTTGAATAATGGAGCAGAAAATGTGCTTACAAAATGCAACATGGACAAATTGGAGAATTAGTCAGAAATCTACAATTCAAAAAAGAAATTCAATAAAGACAAGTCCAAGTATTTCACTTAGGAAGGAAATATCATATGCGCAACTACAAAATGGGGAATAATTTGTGAGGTAATAGGACTGCTGAAAAGGATGAGGAGGTTATAGTGGAGCACAAATTGACCATGAGTCGACAATGTGATGCAGTTGTGGAATGAAAGCTAATATTTTGAGGTATATTAACAGGAATGTTGTATGTAAGACATGGGAGGTGACTGTTGTGTTCTGCTTGGCACTGTTGAGGCCTCAGATGGAGTATAGCATCCAGTTCTGGGTGCCACACTTTAGGAAAGATGTGAACAAATTGGAGAAAATCCAGTGAAGAACAATAAAGTGAGAAAAGGTTTAGAAAACCTGACCTATGAGGAAAGGTTAAAAAAACCCAGGCATGTTTAGTTTTGAGAAAAGAAGACTGAAGTGGGGACCTTAATAATTGTCTTCAGACATAGAATCATAGAACTTAAGATCAGAAGGGACCATTATGATCATCTAGTCTGACCTCCCGCAAAATGCAGGCCACAAAAGCTGACCCACCCACTCCTGAAATAATTCTCTCCCTTGACTCAGCTGTTGAAGTCCCCAAATCCTGATTTAAAGACTTCAAGTAGCAGATAATCCTCCAGCAAGCGACCCCTGCCCCATGCTGCTGAGGAAGGCGAAAAACCTCCAGGGCCACTGCCAATCTACCCTGGAGGAAAATTCCTTCCCGACCCCAAATATGGCGATCAGCTGAACCCCGAGCATGTGGGCAAGACTCTCCAGCCAGACACTCAGGAAAAAGACTTTCAATATCCCAACATTGACCCTCGGTACTAATTACCAGTGGTCGCACGTTATTGACCTATTGACTAAGTCACGTTATCCTGTCAAACCATTCCCTCCATAAACTTATCAAGCTTAATCTTAAAGCCAGAGAGGTCCTTCGCCCCCACTGTTTCCCTCGGTAGGCTGTTCCAGAATTTCACTCCCCTGATGGTTAGAAACCTTCGTCTAATTTCAAGCCTAAACTTCCCGACTGCCAATTTATATCCATTTGTTCTCGTGTCCACATTAATACAGAGCTGAAATAATTCCTCTCCCTCCCTGGTATTTATCCCTCTGATATATTTAAAGAGAGCAATCATATCTCCTCTCAACCTTCTTTTGGTTAAGGAAAAACCGAGCTCCTCAAGTTTCCTTTCATACGACAGGCTTTCCATTCCTCGGATCATTCTAGTGGCCCTTCTTTGTACCCGTTCCAGTTTGAATTCATCCTTCTTAAACATGGGAGACCAAAACTGCACACAGTACTCCAAATGAGGTCTCACCAACGCCTTGTATAACGGGACTAGCACCTCCTTATCTCTACTAGAAATACCTCGCCTAATGCATCCCAAGACCGCATTAGCTTTTTTAACGGCCACATCACATTGCTGACTCATAGTCATCCTGCGATCAACCAGGACTCCGAGGTCCTTCTCCTCTTCCGTTACTTCCAACTGGTGCATCCCCAGCTCATAACTAAAATTCCTGTTAGTCATCCCTAAATGCATAACCTTACACGTTAAAGGCTGTTACAAAGAGGACTGTGATCAATTGTTCTCCATGTCCACTGAAAGGAGGACAAGAAGTGATGGGCTTAATCTGCAGCAAGGGAGATTTAGTATACGTATTAGGAAAACATATTAACTCTAAGAGTAGTTAAGCAGTGGAATAGGCTTCCAAGAGAGGTTGTGGAAGGCTTTTAAGAACTGGTTGGACAAACACCTATCAGGGATGGTCTAGGTTTACTTGGTCCCGTTCTAGCATGGCGGCTGGACTTGATGACGTCTCAAGGTCCCTTCTAGCCCAACGTTTCTGTGATTCTGTGGTTCAAGATATTATTTTTACAATAATGTTTAATCATAACTCTATTAGAGGACTTTGGGTTCTGTCTGTTTCAATCTTGTAAAAATGTAGTTTGTCCAGTTATTTTAGTCTTTGTCTTAACACTTTTGTTAAAATAGAACTTAAGATTTTTGTATTTAATCTGTTTTTATAAAGATTTAATATTCATGTCTTTCAAAATGTTAATTTTTAGTCAAAAATAGAGGTTAGAGATGTTACTTAACTTCTGTTACATATTTAATAGGTCCGTGTGAACTCCTTAGTGTGCTTAGGAAAGATTTTGGAATATTTGGATAAGTGGTTTGTACTTGATGACATTCTACCCTTTCTACAACAAATTCCATCTAAGGAACCTGCAGTGCTTATGGGAATTTTAGGTAATGAATATTTAATTTCCCTTGTTGTTACGGTTTTGTTGTAATCTCTATATGGCATATTGGTAGTGCTGTATGTGTTTCATAGCTAACAATTTATGTAAAAGCCTATTAGCTGTTTTGGACTTCTCAGAGATTTCCTTTTTGTATTCCCAGTGCTCCTCTGTTCTCTATTAGATGTATTTGTAGTCTATGGGCTCAGTTCAGCCACAAGTATTCTCCACAGCTGTTGACCTATGGAGCTTCTATGGGTCCTTTGGTTTCCACAGCTGCAGGGGCTATCTGAATCTGCCTGAGAGCACTATAGATCACTGTCACCTCTGTTTCCTCTTCAGTAGTTAAACTGTAAAATCTGACTTTCCAAATAGCTTTGCTGTCCAGTAAAGAATCCCCTTACACCGCCCAGTTGCATTTCTCTTAAGCAGTTTCTTTCTGGATGCTAATGGGCTGGGTTCTTTGATCCACCAAGTTTACTTTGTGACACTTAGGTTACACAAAATGAGCTGAAAATGACTGGAAAATGTCCCAGGAGAATTCCTCCTCTTCAGAGGGGAATCTCCATTGCCATGGGTGGCTCCACCACTTATATCCCCCAGCAAGGGGAGGGGGCAAGTGAGCAGGGGCATATCTAGAGGGGCATACAATGAAGCTCAGCTATGACTGATCTTGGCTGGCTGAGAATAAAGGAGTCATAATTCTCTCCCTGTTGATATCCCATCTGCACTGTGCCCAAGCTCTGCTCAGACACCGTGGAGAATAACTCCTTAATTTTGGAGTGGTGTGCAGAAATAAACTGTGCAGACCTCTTGGATTATGTAGTCAGACCTCTTGATTAATACAGGTCAAAGCTTCCAGAAGGAACCCCTCCAGAAAGCAAGTAGACCACAACACTTTCACGGTTGCCAAGAGCAGGTCATGAACTCTCAGTATATGGGTGTCACTTGGGTTCAACAGCCACAAGAAGTTACCTTGAGCCACCCAGTTACTCCTTTCTTCTGTTCTGAATGTTAGGAAGTCAAGGTACCATTTGAGGGGGGCTGGGAACCCTTCCCCCCCAAGTTCTGTACGGGAGGTGTGCAAGCTCTCAAGTGGAGCTCTTAACTGCAATTAGAACAGAGGTGAAAGTGGGCCAGTACAACATACTGGTAAGAAGTGGCCACCAGAACAGGCCACCAGAACACAGCTGACGACAGCGCTTTAATGTCGCTGCCTCTTTTGATCCCCGCTGTCGGCGGCCCTGCCAATAGGGACCCTAAGGACAAGAGGGGCAGCTGCCCCAGGGCCCAGTGATTTAGAAGGGCCCAGGGCGACCGGCCACTGCTACCGCCGCAGTGGCCGGAGCCCCAGACCCTTTAAATTGCTGCTGGAGCCCCAGGGGGCATGGGCCAGGCAGCACTGAAGGGCTGGCTGTAGGAGGCTGACCCCCCCACCCCGCCCCTTCTGCCCGAGGCCCTGCCCCTTCCGGGGGCCCAGAGCTGGGCCTCTGTACTGGTAAGCCTTTTATGTTATTTTCACCCCTGAGTTAGTGTGAAATGTAAGTTCTACAGTGGAGAGGTGCCTGTGGGGCAGAGAGTCAGTATTTTATTTACAGAGGCAGGGTGATTAAAGATAAGAAAGGGCTGGTGATTAAATTAAGGATCTGGAAGTTTAGCCTGTAAAACAAGGGTCCCTGGGAAAGTGGGTGGGTGGGAAGGAGGAGGGGTTGTTTTAGAGAGAACATAGCCAAGCCCTTGGAGCCAAGGTTACATTCGGAAAGGGGGGAGATTTGGGGGCATAGGTGAAAAGAAGGGCCCAAAACCCAAGGGAATGGATAGCAGTGGTATAGAGAAGTTCCCACTCTACCTGTGGTACTTATGTGGTCCCATCACCATAGTATCTGAGCGCCTAGTTCTCCTCACAGCCCCTCGTGAGGTAGAACAGTGCTGTTGTTATCCCCATTATACAGAAGAGGCAAATGGTCCCAGGTGATTGGGATGGATGTCATGGTTGACAGCATGAAAAACAGCACTGAGGTCAGGAAGGATGGAGAATGAGAGTCAGATGAGTGGAGATCACTCAACTCCCAAGGGGTGACAGGTTCTGCCCCATGCTGGGTTGTAGAGCAATGACTGCTGTGCGGTTTTACATTTTAAAGAAAAAACATTTTGTTTTGTCATTTTTTGTTCTGAGTTCAAGAAAAGGAAGGAATCAAAAAGTGTCATAAGTATCAGATGTGTTTATGCCTCAAATTCTTAGGGTTTCAGCTGTATTCAGGCCAATTCCAGAACAAAGAACAGAAATTGCATCCACAGAGTCAAAAAAGTTGACTATTATTATGACATTGATTTTGTATTATTCACTGTGGACCATGTGTGTGCTCAGCAGTGTTCAGAATATGCCAGAAAACGTAGTCCCTGAGACAATGTGTATTAAATGTGTAGCCCTGGATAAGATGGGTTAGATATTTAAGTATGAAGTGTGTAGTTATTAAGCACATGTTAATATCTGTGAGTGGAGGCACTGGTGGCAATAGAAGTTTTACTGGATGAGGACTAGAAGGTTTGACTCTCCAACTTCCTTTCAAGAGGAAGAGTTGCCCAGAGTTCTTGTGCCTGTTTATTTTCTTTTCCTGCCTGCAGTGGCCCTGATATACCTCAGAAGTCTCAATTTTTTTCTCAACTTTAAAATGTGGATTTTTCTTGGTGTTTGGTTTTACATATTCTCCTGTGAGAACTGCAACTCAATCACGGTAGTGTTATATAGTGTTGTGTTTAAGAGCCTTCTGGAAAGTAACTAGCCTTTAAATGGAAGTAGAACCCCTAGAGCCCAAGGCACGTGCAGTATAAACTCGTAGGGCCTTGGCCTAGTAGGTTGTTTCCAAAGTTAAATGATCTATTCCAAGCTTGGTGAACTGCAAAAAAGTGATAGGAAGTAATCTAGATTTTTTCCACAATTGTTTCAATTGTATTCAAGAGTTAGTAACAAAGTAAGACTATATATTAATTTTTTTAAATCTAACCAGTGTCTCTTAAGTGACTTGACACAAGGTGTGAGAACATGTTAGTATTAGAGCTGAGTGGGTCTAATATTTATTTCTTTTTTATATATAGGAATTAGATACAGTGCTCCTATCAGCTAACTTCTAAGTTATCTGCCCAAAACCCCCCCACAAATCCTAGAGTTTTCAGGTGCCTAAATAGCCCCTGGAATCATGGTTAAAGTCCCCATCTCCTCCACCACCACCACCAAAAACTGAAATGCTGCCCCTGTTAGGAAACCCTGTCTTTTTGTGCCCAGATTACACTGGATTTCAATACTTCAGTCCTTCACCTTTTGTTTTTTCTAGTTTTGTGTTTAGTTGCAAATGAATCAGTTTCTTTATGTACAGATTTTTCCCTGGTACTCTGACTTTTGAGTCCTCTGTTCAGTTTTATTATCAGTACGTATAGTATGTATAGTTTTCTTGGAGCTCATTCACAATATTAACTACTAAACTACCGATCTTGCTATTTTAACCTTCTATACCAGGTATTTACAAATGTACATTTACTCATAAGAAGTTGGGAATTACCAAAGAACAACTTGCGGGAAAAGTATTGCCGCATCTTATTCCTCTTAGTATTGAGAACAATCTTAATCTCAATCAGGTACGAACACCGTTTTAATTGTTTTTGCACACTTTTACCTAATGAGCTGGTCTAGAAGGAAATACAAAATTAACATAGTTCTCTGACAAAATAGTTTATATGTTAGTGCATTTCAATGTGACTATAAACAATGATAAAGGCTTCCAGTGATCCTGTCAGAATTGATCAGCTTAAAGAGCAGTGTTTGTATAGTGGATCTGGTCAGTAATTCTAATTTAAGATTCTAAATGTGATGTTTTCATCTTTAAACATGTTGCATCCATTAGTTATCACTAGATCTTCAGTTTTCCTCTCACTCTATCTTAAATTAAAGTTTATCCTAGAATATTTTCACTAATATTTGCCAATAAAATCCAGTATAGCTTAGTAACTGAATTACATATCTTCAAATGTAAGAAATTGTCAGCTGATAGTCTTGACTTATAGTTAATAGACGCATGAGAGAGTATGTAGTTCAGAATAACATCTAAAAGACCTACATTTACTTTCTGGCATTTTAGAGCATTTCTGGTTTTCTAGCCATAATGTCAGCACTCAAAAAAGTAAGTAAATATTTCAAACTGTGGGACTAAAAATAGAGGAACTGAAGTCAGCATGTCACTTCCCTGATCCATACTCCTTCTGCTCATCTGTTGTTTTTACACTATAGACAATGATTTAATCAAGAGACTGACGAAAAACTTGTCTGAGTTTGCAGATGATGGATGTAGACTATAATAAACACTATGGAAATATTTAAACAAGATTAACTTTACAAGGCTGTTGGAAAATTTTACATTAGCAAACATATGATACCATTCAAATATGCCACAAAAATAATCAGGACAAAATGTAATGGGATTTAATCAAAGCATCAGAAACAAAAGGGCCATGGAGTAATACACCTCTACCCTGATATAATGCTGTCCTCGGTAAAATTTCTTAGCTCCCGTGTTATAGGTGAAACCACGTTATATCAAACTTGCTTTGATCCACCGGAGTGTGCAGCCCCTCCATCCCCCCCCCGGAGCGCTGCTTTACTGTGTTATATCCAAATTTGTGTTATATCGGGTCGCGTTATGTCGGGGTAGAGGTGTATTGCAAGGTCTTCTAAATGTCCTGGTAATGTAATTAACCACCTAATATTAATACAATACAAATCAAAAGCTAGAATGCATTCTTAATGTTTCCACTTGCAGCTTTGTTTACAAGTGTTGCCAGTAGTGTAGCAATGCAAATATATTGCTGTAAAAAAAAAAAAAAAAAGGTGAATTCCTAAGAGGAAATTTTTAGAAAGTAAATTGGCTAAGTAACACCCAATCTTTTACTTGGAGCTGCTTGAGAGACCCTGTCACTGGCTACTTGCTGTGATGTATTTCAGTTTCAGCACCACATTACTCTGCTCGTAGTGGGGGTATACCGCATGCAAAGTAGCAAAACCAGATAAACTTAACAGGCTTTTAGAAAAATTACTGTATCTGTGCATACCTAACATAGGTTTTATTAACATACTGAACAGTTGTTTAAAGTTCTATATAACTGGATTTCTAGCAATAAATGATGTTAGAACACAATGCATTTTTTTATATATTTACCATCACAATGCAAATCTTAACTTTTCACCCATTTCCTTTATAGTTCAATTCCTTCATTTCTGTCATAAAAGAGATGCTTAGTAGATTGGAGGTTGAACATAAGACCAAACTTGAACAACTTCATATTATGCAAGAACAGCAAAAGTAAGTGTGTGTGTTGTAATGCATCTCAGTTCCACCTGTATGAGCAAATGTGAAACATCTCTAGCTGTAGCAGCACATGCAGTAGAGCAGGGATCGGCAACCTTTGGCATGCAGCTCACCAGGGTAAGCACTTTGGCGGGCCGGGCCGGTTTGTTTACCTACCGCATCCGCAGGTTCGGCCACGGAGCTGCGGAAAGCGACGGCCAGCACATCCCTTGGCCCATGCCGCTTCCTGCAGCCCCCATTGACCTGGAGCGGCGAACTGCGGCCAGTGGGAGCCGCGATCGGCTGAACCTGTGGACATGGCAGGTAAACAAACCGGCCCGGCCCTCCAGGGTGCTTACCCTGGCGAGCCGCGTGCCAAAGGTTGCCGATCCCTGCAGTAGAGCCTTCAGTCATACAGTCATTGATCACTCTCTCACAAATGGGCAGTCTTATCTCACCCCCCCCCCCCACCACCACTTTCTCAGCAAAGATTTGAGTCCTGTATTGAGGTCTTGTATTGTAACTAAAAATTAATTAGTTTTATAAAATATAATACTGTACACTTACTGCAAAGTGTTGTAATAAAAATAAAACATTTTTGTCAGATTTTTTTCTTCAGTTTCTTAGCCTCTTCATGCAATATGGTAATCCACTATAGAGCTCCATTATTTAATATAGTTCTGGAATATGAAAATATATTTAAACAGTTGGTTTTCAGTAATAGTTGAGGACTGAAAAATTACATTGGAGAAAAATTGAGTTCTTTCAAAAACAAAACTTACTGAAGACTCTAGGGCAGTGGTCCCCAACCTTTTTCGTCTGGCGGGCGCCAGACGACAAGCCACAGAGGACCATGGCGGCGGACTAGCATCTGCCGAAATTCCGCTGACAAGCAGCAATGTCAATAGGCGTCGCCGCCGATTTCATCAGCGATGCCTCTGGATGACGCAGCTTGTCGGCGGCATTTCGGCGGATGCTCATCTGCTGGCCAGTATGCGGGCACCATGGCGCCCGCGGGCACTGCGTTGGGGACCACTGCTCTAGGGATATTGTATGGGATTTACCATGGGTTTAAATCAAATTAAGCTAAACTAGCTATACATATCTACTCCTGTTTAGGAGAGAAACAAAGAGTATTTGAAATTGGCCTTAAATAACTCACTACAATTTTAAATACTGCCTTTTCTAATCTGTCTCATGCATGCGTGCTCACTCTAAATACAACAGTGTTGTGATAAGAAAAGTTTTCTTTGTTAATTCTCTTTAGAATTATGAACTTTGCTGAATTAGGGTCATTGCTTTGACTGGGAGCCATCTTTTTGTAATATTTGTACTCTGTACTACAGGTCTTTGGATATAACTAATCAAATGAACGTATCTGAAGAGTCAAAATCTAATAGTACAGGTAATCAGGTAAGAGACAACATTTTGCATTGGCTACACACAGGCATCAAATTTGAAATTATCTCTGAAATATTTGGTTTATCTTTATCATAAATTACAAAATTTAAAATTGTTCATGGATAATCTTTTTCAATTTAAACAGATTGACAAGGTGTTTAACAGTACTGGAAATGACGTTCCAACTAGTGGATCAGATAATAAAGAAAATGGATTGTCATCAAAACAGAAAAAGGTAAGCTCTTTCTGAAGGTGTTTTGTTATGCAGATACCTTGTGTAAAAGGCAAATGTGTTGGAAGCCAAAGGCCTGTGTTGTACGAAAAAGTATGCATGTAAGCACCTATCATATTTTCTTTAAACATTAAAATACAACTGACCAGTTTTGCTCAGCACTGCATTCTGAATGTCCACATGGTGAGGAACATTGAGAAATGTTTAAATTCTTCATTATGTTCCTGAGTCTCTTTGAAACAGTTTTACTGAAAACTGACATTGTTTGTGACACCAGCAGTATAGGCAGCAAGTAATATTATCAACTAGTTTCTTTCCTACTTCACCACCAACAAAACTGCCCAGGACGCCTGCTGCCTGCATAGGAACAGTTTAAACTCAGCTGTTCACTCCCTGGTTCAACCCATGGGATTAGGAGCCATTTCTGGCATCCTTGTTAATTTCACTCATAGTTGTTGGGGCTAGAGGGTAGAGGGGAGGAGAGAAACCAATGTGACAGTGACTTTTCCCCTTCCACTGGCTTTTATTAGCTCTGGATTTAAGCTGTGCAGCCAAATGCCTGTTCTATTCTACCCATGCCTTGGTCTCACCCCCTCCTCCCCCGCCAACTGTGAGTGAAATTAACAAGGATACTAGAAATGGCCCCTAATCCCATGGGTTGAACCAGGGAGTGAACAGCTAAATTTAAACTGTTCCTATGCAAGCAGCAGGCATCCTGGGGAGGCTTCTCCTTCAGCCAGTCCCCCTGCTCCCTTCTGCAATTTAGAGGGGAGCCGCTGCAGCCTCTGCTGAGTGCGAGGGGTTGGGGGAACACGGAGCCTAGCCATGTCGGCAGCCTGACTGGAGGAGGAGGGAGGAGAGAAATGAATGTGACAGTGAGTTTTCCCTTTCCAAGCTTTTATTAGCTTTGAGTTTAAACTGTTTTTTATTCAGCCAAAAGAGGTGAAAGTAAGACAGTACTCAGTGCTCTACTTATTTGCCGGTACGCTGCTGCACCTTTTTTTACCGGTACTCCGTACCGGTTTACTTTCACCTCTGCAATCCACAGATACAAACATAATTTTACAGTAAATTAGTAGTTTAGATTTTATCATCAGATTAAACATACATTATTCTCAAGAAACACCAGTTCTTCCAAGAAACACCAATTACAATGACTTCACAAATTTTTTTTGTCAGATTATATTAGCTGATATTTCTATTTCAACCAATACATGAGAATACCTACATAAAATATGTTGATTTTTTTAAAACCCAGCAAATTATGGGTCAGAGGTAAGGCAGCTGTGTTGTAATGAAATAGCCATTTCTTTATACTCATTAAGAAATTATGTGAGCAGTGTTAATTTTATGATATCCTTAACAATTCATTTCCTTGCTTTTTAACTACTTGGGTTTTCTAAATGTGATACGTTTTTGTGATAAGTTTTTGTCACTTAGCAACATTAGCCAGTTTTGAAATGAAGTTTATTTTTGGAATAAAAAGTATGTACTGTATCATTAAATAGCTAGGACTGTCATTTATATTTAATATACTATAAATTAGGTAACTAGTCATGAGACATACTATCCAATGTTAATGCTAATACTTTTTGTTTTAAAGGTGTCACTTACACTTGAAGAGAAGCAAAAGTTAGCAAAAGAACAAGAACAGGCACAAAAATTGAAAAACCAGCAACCACTTAAGCCTCAGTCACACACAATCACAGCTCCAGTCAAACAGGTGAGAAAAGATCTTTACTGAACAGTTTCCACGGTAACCTTGCCCCTACCTCCTTGCAAGTACTGTATGTGTTATAAAAGTGATCATTTTCTATGTCGTACCTTCTTGATTTACTGACATTCCCCACTCCCCCTTTTCAGTGGTGTCAATACTATAGAGTCAATGTAGCTAAATAATAACAAATTGTGTTATTTTCTGCCTAGTGCCTCAATAGCAATATTAATAGTATTTATTATTTATGACACAGTAGTGTCCAGAGGCGGCAACATGATTTGGAGTCCCATTATTCTAGTTACAATACAAGCTTGCAGGAAGACAGTCTCTGCTCCAAAGAGCTTACAGCCTAAATAGATAAAGATAAAGGGAGAGAGGAGGACAGGAATGCAGCACATAAGCAAAGCAGAGTGGTGGTTTGCATGCTGTTCATTACACCTTTTTTCAAGTTATGTCTGTGTAAGGTAGGAGGAAATGAGTTAGCAAGTATGAAGAATAGGAGAAGAGATAGAAGGATGGGAGATATTTAAGGATAAAGGATCAAAAAGGTGATTAGGAAAGAGAGAGGACAGAAGGGCAAGGAGCATGGAGGGTAGGTAGAGCAAGGCTGGCATCAGAGGGGTTCTGATGAAGATGAGATTGGAGCAAATAGTCACTCAATAAAGGAAAGAATTCCTGGAGTTGAGCCTACAGAAGCAAAGCCTGATGAGATCACTGACAGTGGCAGATTTAGAGTTAGTGGTGTCCTATGCGCAGCTTCATTTTCAGGTGCACCCCCTACCCCTTGGGACTCAGCCAAGAAAAAGAACATTCTCTCTTATGTCTCTCCCCCCTATTTTTCATTCTTTTTTTTCTTCATACTCCTCCTATATTATAAGTAATGGGAAGTAAATGAAAATAAAGTGAGGTACCTTGATTGGGCAGAAGGGGCTGTGGGGGGTGGGCTCTGGGAGAAAGTTGGGGTGCAGGCTCTGGGCTGGGGCAGGGGGTTGGGGTGCGGGACGGGGGCGGTGCTTACCTTGGGAAGCATGGCTCCCAAAGCGACCAGCACACACATCCCTCCGGCAGCGGCTCCTAGGCGACAGGAGGGGTGGGGGGCGGCAGTGGGTCTCCGCGCACTGCTGCTCGCAGGTGCCACCCCCACAGCTCCCATTGGCCACAGTTCCCAGCCACTGGGAGCTGCGGAGTCGGTGCTCGGGGCGGGGGCAGGACACACACACCCACACCCACATGCTGGCTGCTTACGGGAGTGAAGCGAAGTGGCACAGAGGGAGGGAGGCAGAGCAGGCAGGGAGCTGCCTTAGCCTTGCTGCTGGCACATCTCTGTGTGCCCCTTGGTGGGGAGGGGACTGCGGGTCTCTGTGCGCGGGCAGGGGCAGCACGCGGAGTTGCCTCCCAGGCCACGGGCGCACAGAGATGTGCCAGCAGCCGTCCGCTTCCAGGAGCGGCGTGGGGCCACCGGCCACCGCATGCAAGCAACCTCCCTGCCTGAGCACTGCTGCACCGCCAGCTGGGATTTGGGGGCAGGTTGTCAGATATTTGTCCTGCATTTTTGGGAGCACCTTGTCGTTGGGGGCCCCATGCCACCGCATGGTTTATTTCATGGTAAATCCGCTCCTGATCACTGATGTCCTGAGGGATTGTGAAAGCCTTTTCTGGCACAGAAATCTGGTTCCTGGGTGCTTTCAGTATCTCCTGGAAGAATATTCATGGTCCCGGAGTTGGGGTCCCATTCTCATCCTGGTTCTGGCTTGGGGAGTCTGTTCTGGGGTGCTGTTTCATCCTCTGTCAGTTCACATGACTCCAGAAAGTTAATTTGTTGTTGTCTGGTTATGTACAACAGAGGGAAAAAATCCAGCTTGATTTTTAGATACAAGAGGAGCTTGCAGTGTTGATATTTGAAAAAGTTACATTGATTTGTTTGTGGCGGCTGTTGATGGTAGATACACACAAAAGATGTTTTCTGGCTACTATCTTGCTTTAAGAATATTACAGCAACCTTTTCTTCACTTTGGTGGGATAGTCAGAACATGATTTACATATTAATGTAAATATTTTGTGTACCTTAGTTTTCTTTAAAAGTTTGATAGATCTCATTACAGTAATTTCACTTAAACGTGGCTTTGCCTTTTATGTGAGATTAATTTAAACTCTGTTCAAAGTAGGGTTGGTCGTGGAAAAACTTGGGGCAGGAGGACTTGTTTCCTTCCCCTTTTTTTCTAAAATGGGGGAGGGAAGGAACGCAGAGAGGGGGAAAAGAAGGGAGAAGACTTTGTCTGTCTGTCTGTCTGTCTTTCTCCACACACCTTCCTGTGGGGCAAGTGGGGAGGAGAAGGTAGTGGGGGGGAAAAATGATTTTTTCCTTCTCACTCTATTACAAAATGAAAAATAATGTTGTTGTTGTTGTTGAAAACCTTTCTGTGCAGCACTAAACTAGGATGGACTTGTTTTTTTACACCCTTTAATCTGAGTATACCCACTTTGCCGATCAGTGAATGTCTCCCATATTTACAGCAATGGGTGTCAGCGCTCCTTTACCTATGGTTAAAGACCATAAAACCACATCTTAGTTATTCTTCATATTTGAAGTCTCTGTGCAACTTTTATGATTTCAGACCAATATATATATTGGTGCAGCCCAATACATTTTGAAGAGGACAAAATGCCTGTCCTCAGATAGGAGCATGCAACTTTCAGTGACCTCAGCAAGAGTTGTACATACATGTGAAGGCTAAATTTAGACCCATATATGTAGAAAATGTGTAATTTATAGTATAGAATATTGATTTACTGAACATATGCTTAGTGCATCTTCTTCAAAATATCAAAGGATCTCAGTGCACATATTTCATAGAGAGATTTTTCAGCATGATACTGTGTGAGTATTTAGTCATGTGACTCACTTTGACTTTAATGGAATCAATTGTGTTCAGTTCTCTCAAGCTGTGCTGAAAATTCTTCTCAAGCAGTCTTAAAAGTGTTAGTTTAGAAAAACAATATTTGCCAGACTCGGATGCCAAATCTGTGGAACAACTCAAACACCTGAATACCAAAATAACCAAATTGTCCTTGTATAAGGTAAAGAAATTAACTTTTATGCCAAGTTTGAGTGAAACATGGAATAGAATTAATTTCAGCTTCTGAAAATTGGGGTTTAAAAGAGTGCCACCTGTATCTTAACTGCAGAAGCAATGTAATAAAGTGGTGTTTGTGTGTCTGTAAGCATCAAAAGCATGTAACTACACTTGTATGTTTTGCAGACAAAGGACTTGACAGATACCTTGATAGATAATATGTCGTCTTTGACCAGCCATTCCATCAGCAAACCTAAAGTTGCTTCTTCAAGTAGCTTCTCTTCTGTCCCATCTATGGGTGTTGGAATGGGATTTTTATCACCTGTTGACAGCACAAAGAGAAACATAGCAAATGGACTAAATACTAATATGGGATTTCAGACTTCTGGATTCAGCCTTGGGGCAGGTACTACAAACCAGAATTTCTTCAGTAGTCCAGCTGCAACTGGAATGACCAAGATGAACATGGTACCAACTGCCAACGTGCCAAACTACAGCCCTGTGAGTGCTACCTCTGGAATCTCACAGCCGACACAACACAACAGATCCCCAGACATGTCTGCTTTAGATAGTCTTTTTGGTCCTCAAAAACCCAAAGTTAGTATGAACCAATTGTCACAACAAAAACCAAACCAGTGGCTTACTCAATTTGTACCGCCTCAAGGTTCCCCGGGTGCAAGCAGTTCTGTTTTGGGACCACAGATGAACGCTCTAGGACAACCTGGTTTTGGTATGCAGGGTAATCCTTTCTTTAACCCTCAGAACTTTGCACAGCCAACAAACACCATGACAAACAGCAGCTCAGCTAGCAATGACTTAAAAGATCTTTTTGGGTAAAATGTTTTGCTTTCTTTTTCAAAGATTGATACAATTTGAATGATGGGTAAGCTGATTAACATCTTTGTATGATTGGTAAAAATTTGACTTGGGGAAACTTTCCACCTAGCAAAATAAAGACTTGTACTGGAAAAAGATTTTGTTTTCAGGCTGACCTGGTAATGCAATAGAATCTCATAATTGTCAAGTTGTCTTATGTGATAAATAATCTTGGACCTTTTCCCCCAACTTCAGGGTTTTAAGTCAGTGTACATCAATCTGCATACATCCATGCACAAAAGCAGAAGCTAAATATTTCATAATTGTTCAGAGATTTGTTCCAAATAGCTTTTGGATTTGTGTAGTTTTACGCAAATTGAACAAAAATGGTTAAGTTGTAATAAGCTAATTTATATTGTTTAGTGCCCCCACAATATGCAAGTCTCTGTTCAATGTGTGCTAAATCCTGATGTGGTATTGATTTGGACAGCATAAATTTGGTATGACCCTGAGTTGTACTATGACACACCATGGGATTACACTGCATCCAATTGTCTAGTTTTTTTTAGCCATGTTGAATGAAAATGTCTCTAATCATGTATAAGAGACTAAGGTTTTGAAGGGAAATGTTTTGGCTTTCACTTTATCTCGTTAGAGAGTAAGAAGGGTTAATACAGCAGTAGTGTTCAACAAGAGTAAAGTGATAATGGTGATCATTCTAATTCTCATTAAAACAGAATGGAGATTTTGGGGGGTGAAATTGTGATATTAACTCCTAAGCAATATCCAGTTTAGGACACAGAAAAGCACTGCTCCAATAGTCATGCTAGATTATAACTTGCTTCATGATTTTTGATTCCCGATTTTCAGCACCAGAGCAAGAGCCGTGTACCATTGATGTTAAGCCTTTCTAAATCCTGCTTAAAACATGGTGGGTAACTTAGTCAATCATGTATATTGTAAGTGAAATATTTCTGTGTTTTAGTGGCTAAGACGATCTGCCTCAAAATTGGATATAGCTTGCATAGTTACATGGAAACATTTTGGTCACTTAACATTTTCTATATATATTAGAGGAGACTGAAGAGGACTGCTCAAAACTAGTGCTGTGTATAGTTATGTGAAAAAGCAGTCTGCCATGATTGCCTTGATTTAAAATAAACAATTACTCAGATTTTTTTTCTGCCAAACTCTTATGAAGGACAAATGCATATGAAGTGAATTCTCAAAAGCAAAACTGTAAGCACTAGATTTGGTGACTAGATAACTAAATCCTTTTAATGTATTGCTCCAAATTTAATAAAGTTCTCCAAAAATTTAAGCAGTAGTTTCTTCTGCTTCCAAACAGGTAGATGTTCAGCTTGCCCATGATAGAATCTTTTGTCTGACAGTTACTACAGTTTGTTTTTAACTCTTTCCTAGGAAATTCAGGAACCTTCTTGTGTAATATTTAGAAGACTATTTAGAAGACTGACTATTTTGAGAAGGAAAGAACTAGTTCACTTTTTTTTATAGAAAACTTGTACTTTATTTTTCAAAGCCTTTCGCTGATGAAATTGTTCTTTCAGTTGCTGCTTAAGAAACCAAAGGGCCTTATGCTGTAAATGTGACTTGTACTTTGTTAAATTATATTTCCACAGTTTTAAGCAGTAAAAACGTTAAAATGAATCTTTTTAAAATACCTGTGTATTATAGCTACTGCCTTAGTCCTTTTGTTTTAAAATATCTGGGACCAGTGGGGGAAAAAAAAAATTTTAAACGCACATTGTATGTGCTGTTGATATTTTTGGTAGATATTGTAGGTTACATTGAATTAGCAGCATAATTTAAATGCGATACTAGGACTACTAAACGTTTTCGATACATATATGGTTAATGACATTCTATACTGTGGGTGATCCTAATGTCTTTTTTTATATAAATCAACTTGCACATCTGATTTCTGCGAGATGTACTTTATTAGGGCAATCTAAGGCAAAACTTTGAAGAATTACTTGAGTCTGCATTCTCCTGAATTATGTGGGAAATAAAACAGTGTTAAAAAATGACCACTGTTAATATAGCTTGTTGTAAAATCTGTCATCCATGGAAGAGATGCACTCAAACCAAAAAATTCTAATCTGGGTTTTGACCACTCCTGTGCTCGTGACCGTCCCACACATAGAGTTGGGGGGCATTCAGGGCATTAGGATTTTGGTTCAGCCTATTAGAGAGAGGGGGGACAGTTGAAAAATTTGGAATTTTGGGTCCATGATTTTAGTTGGGCCAATCTCCAATTCCAAGTATATAGGGTAGTTCTTTGTAAACTATTTTTATGCCCTGAAGGGTTTATTTTCGAGAGAGAGAAAGATTGTACAAGAGGTAATATACTGGATAAATGTTTCTGTCTGGCTTGAATAATTTGGAATTTTTTTTGTGCAGCACTTTGGTGCAAAATTTGTTTCCCTGTGAAATGAGGCATAGCATCCAAAATCCAGAGTTCTATGCCTACGTAATGCTTCTTGGGCTCTGTAACAAGAGGGATTGTTTACGAAGCTGACTCTATCTCCAGGTGCTTTTGCTCACCCCCAAGCCACAATGATGGGTTGAACTGCAGATAGTAGTATATCATGCAGTCTAAGTTAATACTACTGGATCAGCAGTAAGATATATATCTGGAATCTGCAGAGGTATTAGGGAAAGGATAGGGGAGAAATACAGAGACAATGTTACAGAAGATGGCCATGCCTCAGGCCTGCCATTTTCCTAGTAAAGGAGGGAATTCCATGGGTTCAGAGGTAAGTCGGGAAGATGGGTCACACCTATACTGCCCCTTCTTTATTTTCTGTATCTGCTATTTTTTTCTCTCCATGCATTTAGCCCTCAAATGGAATGGAAATTTGCTTTGAAATTGATATTAGCTGTAGGCAATGTGTAGAAAATATTTATATTTGTATCACCAAAATAATCATGCACTGTAAAATTAATGGTGTTGTGTTGTCTTGAACAATTAATGCAGGTTTTACGTTTCTGCCCTTCACGCTGAAATGAACCTTAAAAATATGTGCAAACATTGCATGCATCAAGTACATTTGTTTATGTAACGCCCCAATCCTGCACTTACATCTATGCGATCAGACCTCCATTGACTGCAGTAGAGTTCTGTGTGGGTCTGGCTCTTAGTCAAGGATTGCAGTCCAGGTGTGTTGTAACTCGTATTTGTTAGAACTGAAAACTGGAGTGAATATATCAAAGCAAAAAAGGGATAAGGGAGCAAGTTTCCCTTTGATCCACTTCACTGCCACTTTTTTAGTGTAAGACAAAATATAAACACTGGGGAAATATAGATGCATTTCCTCTGTGTGCGAGCATTAGTTGTCCTCCTGCTGTTCTGCCATGCAGTATAAATTAGTGACTATAAGCCTATTCATAGGCTTCTGGCTCAGACCCTTTTGTACTCTAAAGTCTGGAGAATTCTGTGAAAAACAAACAAAATCAGTAACACAAATTAGCCTTTTCAATGGGGCCACAGTATTTAGCGGCTTGAAGAACCTGCTCGACTAGGGCTGATAGAAAGTTTGCCTGGACAAGTGAGCTGAGGGGGGGCCATGGAACTGCCGACTCCTTTCCTGGGAGGGAGGGAGCTGAGTAGCTCCTGAGCTGATATCTTTTTCGGGAATCCAAGAGTGGAGGAGGGGAACAGAGCTGCTGCTTTTCCCATAAGGGTGGAGGATATGGAGTGGAGTTGCCTATGTGGAAGACCAAGGACTTCTTGCATATGCAGAAGGGTAGTAGCATCAGAGCCTTGCAAAAAGGTACTGAGCATCCATTATTGAAAAGGAGGGCAGATTTCATTGCGGGGGTGGGTAGGGTATCAGTTGACTATTGGGGGCACAGTTGGTTATCATGAGGGAGGGAAGATGTGGTAACGTGAACAAAACAGGTGTGACCTTGGGGTACCAGGGTCTTGAGGGGTTTGACAGTACAGGTACTTTACACTGAGGCTCAGCAGGCTTGGTCTTTGGACAAATAGGTGTCACATATTTCAATTTCTGTATTGAAACAGTTTTTTCTTTAAGTCTTGTCTTCCTAGTGACCTACACTGTTGTGACACGTTACTGTTTTGGAGCTTTCTTAAATACTGCGTTTGTCTTTTTAAGTAAGAAACAAAAATATGGCAAGGGAAAGATGCATTTGCTGATTTTTGTATCATGCTTTGTACGTACGTGTATTTAGATGCCATGATACCACTTGTCTTGGTTACATTTCACAGTGAGAACAAAAATGAAATGTGAGAGTTTAGATTGAAGTCAAATTTCACCCATCTTCTATGTGGAAAAAGGATGATTTTCTTTGTGTTATGATTTGTGTGTGTAAATGTGTTTAGTATGTCTATATCTACCTGAATTGCAGCAGAAAGGGAATAGAGTTTCTTCCTAAAATAAGCTTATGAACACTTGATCTCAGTCGGACTTCAGAAGTAACTTCTTTGTGGGTGTTTTTGAGTTGATTGGCTTGTGCAGTTCAAGGTTAAAGAAATGCCCTGTAAAAATGTTTGTGTGTGTGTGTGTGTGTGTGTGTAATCCGGTGTCCATTTTATATTTGTTCTCTGCAGTGTGAGATTAATTTTATTTACTGATAATTTCTGTTTTGAAACAGCTTTCCGGGTAAATTCTCCCAAATTATCTGATTTGCAATGAGATTCTGCTTTGTACCTCTCATTCCAATAGGATTTGACTGATGTACAAGGAAGTCGCATGAGACATTAGAGACTAGGATTAATACCCCCAAGTCCCCTTATCATTCCAGTCCTGGAAACAAAAATCAATAGAATAAGTGGGTCCCCGATATTGAATTGGAAGTGGTTTGTTCTCATAAGTGCTAAATTTCAGGCTGTTCTAACCACTGTACAGATCTTCAGGCTTGAAGTTGTAAATCGAAACTGCTTTAATGTATTATAGGGAACTCAGGCCTTGGGCAAGATATTTAATAGAGTATTTGTTTACTTGTCTAATTGTACAGTCTGTATTTAGTGGCAGTTTTATGTTTAGAGTGTAAAGCATTAAAATTCTCAAGTGTGTAAAGTGATGTTACTATAGTGTCAGCTGCAATTCACGATCAGCAGAACTGACATAGCATGACATTGTATTTTGGTTTATTGGACATCCGTTCTTCAATAAATTTATTCTTGTATCAACTTTTAGATCAGTAATCTTAAAAAATGTAAAATGCACAATGAGAGTTTAAAGAAATTCATACCACTTTGTACTGTGAATGAAAATGGTGTAGTTTTGAAATCTGAACAAGGTTGCTTACTAAAATAAATGAATTTTTCATATTTTCATGTTGGAAGTAAAAGTGAATATTTTTATTCCCAGCATTCCATAAAAGCAAGCAACGCTAACCTATGTGGAAAACTTTAATTATCACGTTTCTGTTTGCACTGCCATTGATCCAATAAGAAGGGCATAATTAAACCACGGAATGATTAGTCCTGGATTCAGTTTTCCTTCACGTGGTTGCTGCTGAGGCATCTGTGGATGTGGAGCACATGTTGCACACATGCACAGAATGGACATCATGAGTTTCAGCAAAGAGCCAGAAAAGAAGTTTGAAGAATCACAGCCAATCTTTGGAAAACATTCACGAATATTAAAACCTAAAAATTAGCATTTAATTTTTCTGTCTCCTCTCGCCATCACTGCGTATTAATAAGGGCCATATTCTGTCGTCTGTCTTCCCAATGCAAAATTTCTGTTGATATTGTAGCTCCTTTTGATCTGAGCAGTTAGCCAGTATTTGGGTCCTTGGGGGTTCTTTCTGATATCAGGAGAAATTAATGAAAGTCCAGGTATTTGAGTATATTCTTTATAAATAACAGGATTGTACCAGCAATGTCCTATTTCCCTAAACACAGTGGAAACAAACGAGCCCATTTGATTGCTTACAGTTCCAAGCCTCTTTCCAGCCAGCACACTGTGCAATAAAATCTCACTCAGTGGCTTCCTCCCAGGGCTTCTCTGGCTGTCTCCTGGCTTTGTCTGGTGGCTTTCTGCTTCTCACGTATACAATCCCTGGCTTTTCAATCGGCCCTCAGGAAAAACCTCTCTTCTCCTGTTGTGTAGACAAGCCCTAAACATACAGCTGCAACCACTGCTGATATATTGTGTTCAACTCTGATGTCCGCAATTCAAGAAGGATGTTAATAAATTGGATTAGAAAACATGCTTTCTAGAGACTCAGTAAATTCAATCTATTTAGCTTAACAAGGAGAAAGTTTAAGAGGTGACTTCATTACAGGCTCTAAGTGCCTACAGGGGGGGAAACTACTTGATAATGGGGTCTTCAGTCTATAACAATCCAATGGCTGGAAGTTGAAGCTAGACAAATTCAGATGGGAAATCAGCTGTAAATTTTTAAGTGTGGGTAATTAACCATTGGAACAATTTACCAAGGATCATGGTGGACTCTCCATCATTCACAGTTTTAAAATTGAGATTAGATGTTTTTCTAAAGGATATGCTCTAGGAAGTATTTTGGAAAAGTTCTATGGCCTATGTTATGCAGGCAATCAGACTACTCGGTGGTTCTCAAACTGTGGGTAGTGTCCTCATTTTAATGGGGTCTCCGAGACTGGTGTTAAACTTGCTGGGGCCAGGGACTCAAGCCCCAGCACCACTACCCCAGGGCTTCAGTCCTGGGTCTCAGGGCTCAGGCTTTGATCCCCTCTCCTGGAGTCATGTAGTAATTTTCATTGTCAGAAGGGGGTCACAGTGCAATGAAGTTTGAGAACCCCTGGATTGATTATCATAATGGTCCCCTTCTGGCCTTGGAATCTATGGTCTAGTCTACACCTAAATATTAGTTCTTCGAGTCTTTGCTCATGTCGATTCCATTCTAGGTGTGTGTGCACCCATGTGTGCAGTCGTAAGAGTTTTTTGCCTTTGTGGCGCCCTCTTGAGTGCCATGCTCATGCATCAGTATATTAGGCACTGCCGGCCCTGCACCTTCTCAGGTCCTTCTTACTACCAGTGGTGGTTAGTCGGAGCACCTTTTACCTTGCCTAGATGGGTTAGCAGTTCTTTCTCTTGGTCTTCAAGCCTTAGGACCTTGTAAATAGTTTGATTATGTCTCATTATGTACTTATCCAGCAGGCCCAAGATGATGCTGGCTTTGGTAGAGCAGAGTTACAAGCTGTGTGACCGTGAACTCTGAGCGCACCTCAAGGGATACTGCTTGTGAGTCACCTACAATGGAATTGACATGAGCAAGCACTCGAAGAAGAAAAAAATTGTTACCTTCTTTTTGTAACTGTTATTCTTTGTGTTGCTCATGTCCATTCCATTACCCGCCCTCCTGCCCCTCTGTCAGAGTTACCAGCAAGAAGGAACTGAGAGGGTATAGGACAGGTGGCACCTATTATATCAACACACAAGCATGGTGTGACGTGCAGTCTATATGGGTTTATAAAAATATGGTAATAAGTGAATATAATGTAACTGGAATATGCTTCATGCAAAAGGTCTCTTGTAAGGTATCATTACAAAGCTTATAATCTACTGAGTGTGATCATCCTATTTGTATAAATGTACCACTCTTGCATCTGGGACTAGAAATATAAAATATAACTCTGAGGGCCTATTGTAATAATGTAAAGTGTGGACCATTAATGGTGGTTTGGAATCTTAATGGCTCCCATCAACCAGGACAATTGACTGGGGTTCTGTTTGCTTGCAGGCCTTCCTGTGAGTCAGACTGGGAGGAATGAAGGCTTGGGGTATGGCTACACTGGCGATTTGCAGCGCTGGAAAGCCTCCACCAGCGCTGCAATTAGTAAGTGGCCACACCTGCAGGGCACTTCCAGCGCTGCAACTCCCTGGCTGCAGCACTGGCCATACACCTCACTCGGCATGGGGAATAAGGATTCCAGCGCTGGTGCTGCAGCGCTGGTCATCAAGTGTGGCCACACACCAGCACTGTTATTGGCCTCCAGGGTATAAGGATGTATCCCAGAATGCCTGTTCAGCCACTCTGCTCATCAGGTCAGACTCTACTGCCCTGGCCTCAGGTGACCCGCCCTTTAAATGCCCCAGGAATTTTAAAAATCCCCTTCCTGTTTGCTCAACCAGGTGTGGAGTGCAATCAGTGAATCTTTACAGGTGACCATGCCTCCACGTGGCAAACGAGCCCCAGCATGGAGCAATGGCGAGCTGATGGACCTCATCAGTGTTTGGGGGGAGGAATCTGTGCAGGCACAGCTGCGCTCTAGTCGTAAGAATTATGATACCTTTGCTCAGGTATCAAGAGCCATGCTGGAAGGGGCCATGAGCGTGATGCGCTGCAGTGCAGGGTTAAAGTAAAGGAGCTGCGGAGTGCCTATTGCAAAGCACGTGAGGGGAACCGCAGATCCGGCGCTGCCCCCACGACCTGCCGGTTTTACAAGGAGCTGGATGCGATTTATGGGGGTGACCCCTCTGTAAATCCAAGGACCACGATGGACAGTTCAGAGCCGGTAGAGGAGGGGGAGGGGGAGGCAGACAGTGAGGCTACTGTGGTGGGGGAAGACACCCCGGAGTCCCAGGAGGCATGCAGTCAGGAGCTCTTCTCAAGCCAGGAGGAAGCTAGCCAGTCGCAGCCCCTGGGGCTTGGTGCAGAAGAATCACAGAAGCAGGTCCTAGGTAAGCAGCTTTTATTGCAATGCAAAGGTTTTGGGAGAGGAGGGGGGGTGGTATGGCTGCATGCCTGCATGCCTAGACATGGAATATCCCATTGATGTGGTCTATCACGTTGCGGTAATCTGCCTCTGTAATCTCTTCAAAAGTTTCTGCAAGAGCATAGGCAATTCGCGTGACCAAGTTTAAAGGGAGAGCCAGTGTGGTCCCTGTCCCAGTCAGGCTAATGCGTCCGCACCACTGTTCCAGGATGGGTGGGGGAACCATGGCTGAACACAGGCAAGCTGCATAGGGGCCAGGGCGGAATCCGCATTGTTGTAGGAGACCCTCCCTTGCTTCTTTGGTAACCCGCAGCAGGGAGATATCTTCAAGTATTAACTCCTGTGGGAAATGGAGGGAGTGTTTCAGTGCTGCTTGCTGCCTGCCTTTAACAAAGCCCAAAAACAGGCACTGTACCCATGAAGCAAAAAGCACCCCTGCCCAAGCAAACCACGGCAGGAACCCCAGGGTTAATTCCTGAGGGACATGGCAGTGCTGCTTTCCCCAAGTGCTGCTTGCTGCCTGCCTTTAACAAAGCCCAAAAACAGGCACTGTACCCTAACTTACCATTTCTGGGAGGCTGTGAATTCTCTAGCTGTGTTTGAAATGTCTGAGGAATGCTACAGTGTGAGACTTGAAACTAACTTCAGATTATACACAATGCAGGCTCTATTAAAATGTATCATTTGCTGATTTTTTACAGTGTCCTTTCCTTGACTAGTCCTGGTCCGGTGTTATCAGTGACTGAAAGAAAGCTTCAGAACCTGAGAAGGAAGCCTAACAAAAGCAAAGAAGATTTGGTGAAGGCAGTTATGAACCAGTGTGCAGCAGAGAATAAAACTGCGCAGGAATGGAGAGAAAAGATGCAGCACTGGAAGGAAACAGAAAGCAGGAGAAAGGCGTTGACGCTGAAGAAAACCACGAGGCAGCTTATAAACCTCATGGCGCGCCAAACAGACTGTATGCAGTCAATGGTAGCAATGCAGGCAGAGCACTATCGTGCCAAACCCCCACCCTTCCAAACCTCTTTCCCCTATGCACCAATGTCAGCTCCAAGTCCCGTTCCCCAGCATCCAGGTTCTTACCTACACCATCACCAGCTGCCCCCGACACCTGTACGGTCACCTATGAGCCCAGAGAACTACGACCCTTACCCTCTGCACTCAACCCCCATCACCATGCAACAGTACAATCCTGAGGTGCACAACAGCACTCCTGGCAGTACATATGCAAAACTATGAATGTACAGTTCAACAACCAACCCCCCTGCCCGTTTATTTGTTTTTTTTAAATAAATGATTTCTTTGATTATGAAACAGTTTTTATTATTGCATAAAGTGAAAGATAACATACCCCAAGGAAAACACAGGCACTTAAAAGCACTGTAACCAGTGCACGTCACTCCTGGTCAAGGCAAAAAACATTACTGTTGGCTTTCAGCCTCAAATTCCTCCCTCAAGGCATCCCTAATCCTTGTTGCCCTGTGGTGGGCGTCTCTAGTAGCCCTGCAGTCTGGCTGTGCAAATTCAGCCTCCAGGACTTGCACCTCATTGGTCCATGCCTGACTGAATGTTTCACCCTTCCCTTCACAAATGTTATGGAGGGTACAGCACGCGGATATAACCGCAGGGATGCTGCTTTCCCCCAAGTCTAGCTTCCCATAAAGCGCCCGCCAGCGCCCCTTTAAACGGCCGAAAGCACACTCCACAGTCATTCGGCACCGGCTCAGCCTGTAGTTGAAACGGTCCTGGCTCCTGTCCAGCTTCCCTGTATAGGGTTTCATGAGCCAAGGCATTAATGGGTAAGTGGGGTCCCCAAGGATCACAATGGGCATTTCAACATCCCCTACTGTGATCTTTCGGTCTGGGAAAAATGTCCCTTCCTGCATCTTCCTGAACAGGCCACTGTTCCGAAAGATGCGTGCATCATGCACTTTTCCAGGCCAGCCTGTGTAAATGTCAATGAAACGCCCACGGTGATCCACAAGCGCCTGGAGAACCATAGAGAAATACCCCTTGCGATTAATGTACTCGTAGGCTAGGTGGGGTGGTGCCAGAATAGGAATATGTGTCCCATCTATTGCCCCTCCACAGTTAGGGAAACCCATTTCTGCAAAGCCATCCACAATGTCCTGCACGTTCCCCACAGCCACGGTTCTCCTTAGCAGGATGCGATTAATGGCCCTGCAAACTTGCATCAAAACGATTCCCACGGTCGACTTTCCCACTCCAAACTGGTTCCCGACCGATCGGTAGCTGTCTGGAGTTGCCAGCTTCCAGATTGCAATAGCCACACGCTTCTCCACCGTCAGGGCAGCTCTCAATCTCGTGTCCTTGCGCCGCAGGGTGGGGGCGAGCTCAGCACACAGTCCCATGAAAGTGGCTTTTCTCATACGAAAGTTCTGCAGCCACTGCTCGTCATCCCAGACTTCCATGACAATGTGATCCCACCACTCACTGCTTGTTTCACGAGCCCAAAAGCGGCGTTCCACGGTGCTGAGCATTTCCGTTACCGCCACAAGCAATTTCATGTCACCCGCATTAGGCAAATCCAGATCATCGTCGGACTCCTCACTGTCACTTTGGAGCTGAAGGAATAGCTCAACTGCCAAACGTGATGTGCTGGCGACAGTCATCAGCAAAGTCCTCAGCAGCTCAGGCTCCATTTCACACAGAAAGCGTGCTGCACTCACAATGGCTAGAAACGTGGACGGGGAAACTGTACTGCTGGGAAGTGAAGCGATGCACCACGGGGCGTTGGAACAGGAAGCGGAATGACCCACACACTTCCTTCCCCTTCCCACAATACTCAGCGGCAAAACGGCGCCAAAACAGGACGAGGTGCTCTGTGGGATAGCTGCCCACAATGCACCTCTCAGTACAGCGCTGCAAATTCTGCAAATGTGGCCACACTGCAGCGCTGGTAGCTGTCAGTGTGGCCACACTGCAGCGCTGGTAGCTGTCAGTGTGGCCACACTGCAGCGCTGGCCCTGCACAGCTGGACGACCAGCGCTGCAAACTACCAGCGCTGCAACTCGTCAGTGTAGCCATACCCTTGGAGTTTTACAGTGACGTGATCATGTCGCAATGAACTGGAATCCATCTTTAACCTGGTGCTTTTCCAGTGGGGGGTGGGGGGTGGAAACCCAGAGAGAGACAAAGGATTCCCGCCTTATGCAAAAGATCTATAATGGGGTGGAATAGAACAGAGGAGGAGAGTCATCATGAAGAATCCCCTAGCTACCACCTGAGCTGGAACAAGAGCTGTACCAGGGGAAAGAATTGTGCCCAGTCCTGCAAGGTGTCCAGTCTGAGGAAAAAACTTACTGAAGCATCTCTGAGGGTGAGATTATGTGTATTCAGTTTGATTAGACATAGATTTGCGCATTTTATTTTATTTTGCTTGGTGACTGATTTTGTTCTGTCTGTTACTACTTGGAACCACTTAAATCCTACTTTCTGTATTTAATAAAATCACTTTTTACTTATTAACTCAGAGTATGTATTAATACCTGGGGAAGCAAACAACTGTGCATATCTCTGTCATAGAGGGTGAACAATTTGAGTTTACCCTGCATAAGCTTATACAGGGTAAAAGGGATTTATTTGGGTTTAGACCCCATTAGGAGTTGGGCATCTCAGTGCTAAAGACAAGCACACTTTTTTCAGGTAAACCTGCAGTTTTGAGGCAAGTAATTCAGACCCTGGGTCTTTGCTGGAGCAGACAGGACTGTCTGGCTCAGCAACACAGGGTGCTGGAGTCCTGAGCTGGCAGGGAAGACAGGAGCAGAGGTAGTCTTGGCACATCAGTTGGCAGCTCCCCCGGGGGTTTCTGTGATCCAACCCTTCACACGCGGCACTCAAGAGGGTGCCACAGCCAGGGCTGTCCTTAGGCATAGGCAGAATAGGCAGCCGCCTAGGGCACCACTCTGCTGGGAGCCCGGACAGATGGGAAGCAGTGGAGCACGTAAGAGCAGGCTGCTGGGTCCTAGAGAGAGCCGAATGCAGCACAGTCTGAGGGAGGGGATTGGCTGCTGGGGTCAGTCTTTGAACTGAACTAATTGAATAAACTAATTGAACTGAACTAATTGAATAATTGAACTGAAATAATTGAATAAACTGAAATGAAGAAAATATTCTCTGCACTTGCAGAAGAGACTACTGCTGTCAAAAGCTGGTTTAGCACTTCAACAAACTCTGGTTCTAGGTGCTTAGCCAGTGACTTCCATCAGTTTAATGGTTTGACTTTCTTTAAAATTTTGGCAGCAAACATATGCTGTTTGATGTGATGAAGTGGGGAATTTTTAATATTTTTGAGGCCTACATTTGCTTCAGTTTCCCCTTACTCTTTGCATTGCTACCCAGGTGTGTGTGTGTGTGTGTGTAGGATTGTTTGTTTGCTCTCCAGGCAGAGTAAGGCTTTGTCTACACCGGCAACTGAATGACAAAACTTTTGTCATACAGAGATGTGAATAAAACACCCTCCTTGCCCCCTGTCTCCATCCCCCTGAAAGACGCAAGTTTTTGCCAACGAAAAGTGCCAGTGTGAACAGCGCTTTGTCGGCAGGAGTGCTCGCTTGCCAACAAAGCTACTGCTGTTAGTTGGGGGGTGGAAGATTTTTGTCGGTGGGAGAGCTCTCTCCTGCCGACAAACAGCGGCTACACTGCGACTTTTGGCAGCATGGCTGTAGCAGCACAAGTGTGTTGCTAAACAGTGCACAGTGTAGACAAAGTCTAAGAGACAGACGTGTGTGTCACTTTCCCGTCTGGTTGGAATGAATAGAATAAATAAAACTGCCTGAAACCGATTAACCGGGGGCCAGAGAGACAATGCAGGCTCTAATGATTCATTGATTGACACACTCAGCAGGGAAGCTGAGCAGTGACACCAATTTGAGAAAAAGGGCCTGAGAGGTGTGAGGTGGGGGAATAAAGTGTGAGCTCTGGAAGAAGCTGGGAGCTCTCTCACCTGGAAACTGACTAAGGCTATGGTCTACATTAGAGAGCTTACAGTGGGCCAGCTATTCTGATGCAGCTGTGCCACTGTAAGATCTCTCATGTGTCACAGATCCTGTGGCTCTGTGACACATGAATATTCACTTTTTATGTTTAATTTAAATGATTTTGATAGATTATAATAAGTTTAGGCCTTAACATAGGTTGTCAGAATTTGAAAAATCATTTTCAATAGCCTGATTTTTTAAAAGAAAAATGTATTTAATTTAAATTAAAAATTTAAAAACTCATTGATTAAATTTTTTTTAAAATTCACCTTCAGCCCATGTTATTGTGAACTCCCTTAATGAAAAAGAACTAGATTAATACTCCAGTCAGTGCCATTTCTAACCTGGCCCAGGTATAGCCTCAGAGCAGCACAAACAAGACTCCACAATGGTTCTTAGATTTTCTTTAAGGCTAGATGAGATCATGATGGTGATCTAGTCTGATTACCTGCAAAACCCCCGGCACAGAATTTCACCCAGTGATTGCTGTATCAATTTTAATTTGTGGGTGAACCAGAGCATATTTGTTAGCAAAACATTGAGTCTTAATCCTCCATTATAAACTATGTTTTGGTGCCAGTTCAGGATTCAAACCACAATGTCTCACTGCAATAAAACTTCCGAACCCTGGGGCTATCCGTACTTCCTTATGCAATAGCTGGTTTGGGGATTTTGTTTAAGTGTATCACGGTTTTCTTTTCTCTAGCATTCAAAGCACATGGATGCTTTACAAGAGCTGTTGCAATGATATACACTTTAAAAGACCCAGATCTGGGATTGGAGGAACACAGTGAACTAATATACAGGGGGTTGGTGAATCATTCAATTGACTTCCTGTATTTTCAAATAGCAGCTATGGGTACGTTTGAATTGAGGACTACACCTGCATTACTTAAAATAAATTTTCTAATAATCATGGGCAGACGTCCGTATGGAAGACTATTTTCCCTTTGAAACATTTCCCCAGGGTGAGGGTGAAGCAGAAATCGTAGGCAATTCTGAAGGAACCAGAATGAGACCACATTTTGCGTCATCTAAAAACAAAAGCTTTTCAAATGCACAAAGACCTGTTCCTTAATTATATTTATTGAATCTGGGAAACAATGACATGTTCTGTGACTTCAATAGAGAACAATAAAACTACCATGAGATGTCACTATAACCTAAACAATTAAGTGAGGATGCTGAACCTAATGCAGCAGAGATTTTCAATCATGTGCAGTGACTTTGTAGAAATTATTTTATCCAACTACCGTGTCTTGTTTGTGTGGCTGAAAAAGGCCATGTTTTAAAATGTCATAGGAGAAAGAAAGTGTGTATATTTATACAGAAAATATCCATCCGAATTTGTGAACTATTTTGATCTGTTACCTTTGTCACTTTTCACCCTAACCTAACATGCAGGTCTAGTGTCTTGTGAGGAACTGCCAAACAGATATAACTTACAGATAGTCACACAGAAGGTATGTCTAGAATGCGTACTTCTTTTGGCAGCATGTAGAGGGGTAAGTACATGGGTAGCCACCCTAGCATAGTTATAAATAGCAGCCTAGAAGGTGATGCACAGTTTAGATGAGTATAGTAAAGACATGCCTGAAGCCTGTGGGTACGTACCCGTGTGTGTACCCTACACTGCTTTGTACACCCCCAAGCAGTGCATCTCCATCTATGCTGCTACTTTTAGCAGGGCAGTGTCTCGTCTGCCTCCCCGCTCCAGGAGCCTTTTCCCACTGCGGGGAAAGACTTCAGCAGCAGAGAGAGGCTCTGGGAGAGGGGAGATATAGAAGGCTTTCCCCACTGCCTCACCCTACCAGAACCCTTCACTGACATGTAGTTACACACTGCAGTGTGGATGCATTTTGCTTTTCACTGGTTCGTGTAGTTAAACATACTCTAAATGCTGCCACTGCCGCTGGTGTGCAGTGTAGACATAGCCAGACACTATGATTCTAGTGTGCTGTGGGTCTACATTTTCAAGAATGATTAATGATTTTGGATATTGAACTTGCCAGACCTTAAAGGTGGCTTGATTTTTCAGAAGTGTTGAGTAACCGCCTTCTGAAAATGAGTCTCTTTTTTTAATGTCTCAGATTGGACAACTCAAAAATTGAGGAACTATGAATCTCATCACTTGAAAATGAAGGCCATGTTTCTTCATATACTGTAGAGGTAATTTGCTTGCCTCCTTTTTAGCTGTTTTACAGTATTTGCTCAGTATATTTGATTACATTGCAAGGTCTTAAAACTGCTATAAAACAACAAAGAATATGTCTTTCTAGCATACATGTTTAGCATCTGTAAATGTGATTGCAAGTTATCTGCCTTTAGAAACAGGATAGGGAGCTTTTTTATTTTTGAGGAAGTTGAAGTAGTCTATGTAATAGCATCCACATACCTTTGGAAGAGTACCTTTGGAGATACTTATTAAAAACATCTCACACACCAGCATATAAGATGCAAGGAACTTAGCATTACATTAGTAGCTTCAAGTAGGTTAGTCAATATCCTATTTATTATATATTTGTAGTTATTAATTTATTGTTAATATCATGGCACTTTCTGTTTTCCTTGGATAACTATGGCTGAATCTCTGATATTTGTGATCTGGTCAGGAAACAGATGCTAGAGCCTAGGGGTGAAATCTTAGGGGCTGGGATTTCATCTAAAATTGTGACTTGGGTTGAACCCATGCAGGAAGCATTGGTCAAGTTGTAAAAATAAAAGATCTAGATTCTGATCTCAGTTACTAGAGTAACCTAGAGATCCAAATCCCAGTTAAAATCCATCTTCAGATAGTGAGCATTTGTTCCAAGAGAACAGAATTTTTGCATCAAGCTCAATAACTTTGGAATCCATTGTGTACGTGATTATTTATCAATGTTGTGATTGCACATAAAGGACCCGCAACTGAGATAGGGGCCCTTAGTGTCAGGGCTGGCTTTATGAATGGTGGGGCCCGATTTGAATACCCGGCGGCAGTCTGGGTCTTCGGCGGCACTCCAGTGGCGGGGGGTCCGCTCTCGGTCTTCTGCAGCACCGAAGGACCCCCGCCACCAAAATGCCGCCGAAAACCCGGAGCGGACCCCCCCGCTGCCCGGTGAGGAAAAAAAATAATTAAAAAATTAAAAAGACGCCTAAGGCGTAGGGCTTCTCAGGTGTGGGCGTGGGGCCTGATTCCGGGGAATCGACTTAAAGCCGGCCCTGCTTAGTGTGTTGGGTGCTGTACAGACACATAGTAAGAGACTGTTCCTGCCCCAAAGAGCTTACAATGTAATAATAAATGTAGTTAGCACATAAATAGAGCTTTACATCTTCAAAAGACTAAAACAAACAAACTAGCCCTCATAGAACTCCTCTGAGGTAGGGAAGAATTATCTCCATATTACAGCTGGGGAAACTGAGGGCAGGTCTACACTACAGTGGGGATTGACATTCAGATCGATCCACCAGTGGTCTATTTAGCGGGTCTAGTAAAGACCCACCAAACTGACTGCAGATTGCTTTCCAGTTGACTCCTGTACTCTACCCCCAATGAGAAGAGTAAGGTAAGTCAACAGGAGATTTTCTCCTATCGACCCTGCAGTAACTTGACCAGCTGGAGTTGCATAGCATAAGTCGACTTACCATGGTAGTGTAGACATAGCCTGAGATACAAACTATGATCCTAATCTCTAATGTCCAAGAACAATATTACTATTATTTCTGGTGGTTTTGCTTGTGTTACAGTGGCTGTTTTGCTGATGCAAGCTCCAGCAGGCAGAGACTGATATGGTTTGTGATGTTAGAAATATTTTCACTTAGGCTTGACTTTCAAAATTCAGAAGTAGTGGGGCAGGCTACTTGACTGAGTGTCTCGCATTCTACTACTTTTATGAAACTGCTTCTAATGCAGTAGGTCTGAATATGTGCTCTTTCTCATGTGATGTCCCCCTCCCCTTGGGATTTCATTTAATGTCTTTACTCCTGTTCTCTCTCTTGATGGCATACTAGTGAGTTCTGCTGTTGAGCTGTGAGATTTCTCCCTTGGAATTGATGGCTGCCATTTCTAAGAATTTCTTTTGTTAAGTACGTGGTTTGAGAAGAAAAATAAGGCTCCCCCATTCATATCCAAAAGGATGCTCTAGTGGGTTTTAATTCCCCATAATCTACAAGGCAAAGGAAAGAACCCACTTAGTCATGCTCTGCACCTGCGGGGTGACTAACCAATTGTCTCCTGGCCAGAGGATGTGCAGCTAAACCTTATAAGTAGACTGACAGAGCTAAGTGGGGGGAGATAACAGAGGAGACAGCAGGTGTCTCTCACAGAGAAAAGCTCTGGAATAGGGTTTAATAGGCTGGATACAATGGAGAAAAAACACTACAGCAGCAAGATAGGCTCCTGTAGGGGAAGCCTGGAGGTAGGGCCAGTAAGGGAACTTTAGTGAAGCCTGAGAAGGGCAGAAGGTCTATTAGTTTGACGATTAACTTGGATTTTCATTAAGGATTTGTTTATGCTATGCCTAGACGGGTTTTAGACTTTTATGCAGGGGCGGCTCTACGTTTTTGGCCGCCCCAAGCAGTCATGCGCGGGAGGCGCCCCGGAGCCGCGGGAGCAGCGGACCTCCCGCGGGCATGACTGCAGAGGGACCGCTGGTCCCGCGTGGCTCGGCTGGACCTCCCGCGGCTGCGGACGGTTCGCGGGTCCGGCGGCTCCGCTTGAGCTGCCGCAGTCATGCCTGCGGGAGGTCCAGTCGTCCCGGGACTCCGGTGGACCTCCCGCAGGCATGACTGCGGCAGGTCCGCCGGCCCAGCCTCCCGCCCCCCCCGGCGGCAGGGGACGCCCCCTAGGTTTTGCCGCCCTAGGCACCAGCTTGTTTTGCTGGTGCCTAGAGCTGCCCCTGCTTTTATGTGACTTGATCGGAGGAGGGCCAAACTATAGAACACCCACAGGGGGAATTGGGAGAGGACGCAGGCTTAGAGAGATCATTGCAGGCCAAGGAACTGGCCACCATGAGTGAAGAGATGAAGTCCCTCACAATGCTGCATCCAGGCAGAAAGGGGCACCTAGAGGTGAGAACTCATGCTTACAGATGCAACTGGTCAGAAGCTTAAGATCAACTATTTCCTCCTTTCCCCTGACTTAGTCTGCCAGGAAAATGCAGTGTTGCCAACTCTCAAAATTGTACTGTGAGTCTTGCAGTGTTTTGATGTCTTCAGAAGCAGGGGCTTTAGGTAAAACCAGCGGGTTTCATGAGAATCCCAGCTTTCACATAAGAAAGAAAGAAAGTGGGGGTGGGTTCTGGTCAGCCTTGTTACTGAGGAAAGCTTGAAAATATGCCCTGAATGCCCCCAAAGGCTCAAAAACCAAAAGGCAAACAAAATAACAGTTAAAAAACCCGCATGAATTTTAAGCCAACCTAATGAATCCTTGGGACCTAATTCATGATTTCTTTTAATGTTTCTGGTTGGCAATACTGGAAAAACAATAAATGTAGAAAATTTGAATCAGTGAAATTCAGCTTTTCTTGCTTTCTGTGTTATTTAATTTTTTCTTCCATGTTTTCTCTCCTTTTTTCCAAATCATTTTTTCTACCTTTTCTCTGCCTGCTCCCCCTCAAGTCTTTCACGTTTTGCTGTGTTTCCCACTGTTTGACATTTTCCCTTTGCTCCTCAACAATTCCATGCACTGATTCCAATATCCTTCTCTTCCCTTCCTTTCTTGGGGCCCTGAGGGCTGCCTCTGTTCTGAGCAGAAGATGTGGAGCTGTGCTCTGGCTGAGTAAAGTATGTAGCAGTACAGTGTGCTGCAAAAAGTGTAGATGCATCATCCCTTAGGAGTAGCTCTCCTGATTCAAAAGGTACTATTTTTATGTAGGAACTTCCCAAGCAAGAACCTCAGCTTTAGGTTCAAGACACTCATTTCTCTCTCTGTGTGTGCAAACTCCCTCATTTTCATGTATCTGTGTATGGTGTATAGGCCATTGGTACTCCCTCAAAGCGACTGCAGAGTGATCCAACAAGCAGCCATCTAACTGCAGGTACCGGTGATGTCACCACATGCTTGGTCACAGAATTCAGATTAAAACAATCAAATATCAAGAAAGTTAAGTTATTTTGTTCTTAATTTAAATGTTTGTTACAATTTGAATAATACTTAGCACTCAGACAGCACTTTCCATTGGAGGCCCTCAAAACCTTTTATATATATTAAAAAGACTCATCACACTCTATGAAGTGAATTAGTATTATCTCCATTTTACAGATGGAGAAACAGAGGCACAGAAAAGTTGAAGTAACTTTTGCACAATCTCATTGTGAGTCAGCGTCAGTGCTTGGGTTGATATTACAATTAAGTATTTATAAAATCCTAGAACTTTGTATATTTTACAGAGATGAAAAAAGTACCTGCCTTCAAGATATTATAAACTACAGCAAACAAACACAGAAAGTGAACATAACAAAGGATGTCAATGGAATTGCACCTACCTACACATTGGGGTGAAATCCTACCTCCACTGAAGTTAATGGAAAAACTCCCATTGAGCTCAATGGGGCCAGGATTTCACCCGTGGTCTGAATTTGATTTGATTTTTTTTTTTAAATCAGTGCTCTCAGTGTGAAGAATTTTCCAGTCCTTTCAATGAACACACTTTTCCCCCGCAACAAATACGATAGCAAAGTAGCCAGCCTCTAGGTAAGTATTACATAAGAATGGCCATAGTGGGTCGGACCAATGGTCCATCAAGCCCAGTATTCTGTCTTCCCACGGTCACCAATGCCAGAGGCTTCAGAAGGAATGAACAGAGCAGGGCAATTATAGAGTGATTCATCCCCTGTTGTCCAATCCTAGCTTCTGTCAGTCAGAAGCTAGGGACACCCAGAGCATGGGGTTACATCCCTGACTGTCTTGGCTAATAGCCATTGATGAACCTATCTTCACAAACTTATCTAATTCTTTTTTGAACCCAGTTATACTTTTGGCCTTCACAACATCCCCTGGCGATGAATTCTAAAAGTTGACTATGCATTATGTGAAGTAGTACTTCCTTCCAGTTGTTTAAAACCTGCTTCCTATTAATTTTATTGGGGGACCCCTGCTTCTTGTCTTATGTGAATGGGTAAATAACACTTCCTTATTCATTTTCTCTGCACTATTCATGATTGTATAGACCTCTATCGTATCCCCCCTTAGTCATCTCTTTTCTAAGCTGAACAGTCTGTTTTTTTAATGTCTCCTCAAATTGAAGCTGTTCCATGCCCCTTATCAATTTTGTTTCCATTCTCTGTACTTTTTCCAATTGTAGTATATCTTGTTTGAGATGGGGCAGCCAGAACTGCATACTGTAGTCAAGATGTAAGTGTACTATGGCTTTATATAGTGGCATTTTGGGTTTTTTTGTCTTATCTATTCCTTTCCTAATGGTTTCTAACATTCTGTTTACTTTTTTGACTGACACCGCACATTGGGCAGATGTTTTCAGAGAGCTATGCATGATGACTCCAAAATCTCTTTCCTAAGTGGTAACCGCTAATTTAGACCCCATTATTTTGTATGTATAGTTGGGATTATGTTTTCTAATGTACATTTGTTACAGTCTGTAGCCCTATACTCACCCTTTTAATAAAGGTATACTGGATTTTTCACAAAGTATGTCTTGTTAGTAGGGCCCTACCAAATTCACAGTCCATTTTGGTCAATTTCACAGTCATAGGATTTTAAAAATTGTAATTTTTGTGATTTCAGCTATTTAAATCTGAAATTTCATGGTGTTGTAATTGTAGGGGTCCTGACCCAAAAATGAGTTGTGAGGGTGATCACAGGGTTATTGTAGGGGAGGTTGTGGTATTGCTACCCTTACTTCTGCGCTGCAGCTGGCAGCAGTGCTGCCTTCAGAGCTGGGTATCTGGAAAGTGGTAGCTCTGGCCGGGTGTCCACCTCTGAAGGCAGAGCTGCCGCCAGCAGCAGTGCAGAAGTAAGGGTAGAATGGTATGTTATTGACACCCTTGCTTCTGCGCTGCTGCCTGCAGAGCTGGGCCCTCAGTCAGCAGCCACCTCTCTTTGGCCGCCCAGCGCTGAAGGCAGCAGTGCAGAAGTAAAGGTGGCATGGTATGGTATGATATTGCCACCTTTACTTCTGTGCTGTTGCTGGCAGGGCACTGCCTTCAGATCTGGGTGCCCTGCCAACAGCTGCTGCTCTCTGGCCACTCAGCTCTGAAGGCAGCACAGAAGTAAGGATGGCAATACTGCTACCCCCCTAAAATAACCTTGTGACCCCCCCCCACTGCAACTCCCTTTTGGGTTAGGATCCTCAATTTGACAAACGCTAGCCTCCCCTGTGAAAGCTGTATAGTATAGGTTAAAAGCACACAAAAGACCAGATTTAATGGCAGGAGACCAGATTTCATGGTCTGTGACACATTTTTCATGGCTGTGAATTTGGTAGGGCCCTACTTGTGAGGTATCATTTGAAAACAAATAATTTGCCAATATTTGTTATCCTGGTAAAATATGTGTGGCAACATTGTATGTAAAGTGATGAGATTTTACTGTATGACATTACTGAGACATATTCAAAGTTCAGTAAAGCTGGTTTCTTGAAGACAAACTGATGCCTCAGCCAGGTGTCAACAAAATCCAATGGACTATCACCTGATTAAGCAGCTATTCTTTGGCAGGAAAAAGGGTGTGAGTGATTGTTTTACATCTTGGCAAAAAAGCAGCTGGAAGTTCCCATCTCCCCAGACTGTATCCTGAACCCCAGCTGGAGATAATTCTCAAATAAGTGGAAAAGGATCAAAATGAGGAACAATGGCCCCAAATCATCTCTACTCACCGCATCGACAACACATGAAGGACAAAGGAAGCATCATTAGATTGGGGGAAGATCCTGGCTGAGAGGATTCCAGCCAGTAAGACTACTAGTCCATGTGGTGAGAGAAACTTTGCTTTGAATTTACGTAGCTTGTTAAATTAGGTGTTAGTTGGATTTTACTTTTTATTTCTTTGTAACCAATTCTGACTTTTATGCCTCATTACTTGTAATCACTTACAATCTATCTTTCTGTAGTTAATAAACTTGTTTTATTGTTTTATCTAAACCAATTTGGTTGGGTTGAAGTGTTAGGAAAACTCCATTTGGGATATGAAGATTTGTGCATATTAATGAAATGATAGATTTTTATATGAGCTTGTATTGTCCAGGAGGGTACTGGGCAGTACAAGATGCACATTTCTGGGGGAAAGTCTGGGCCTGGAAATTTGCTGGTGTGGCTCTGCAGTATAATTCATAAGTGACTGGCCATAGCACTCATACAATATAGCTAGGAGTGATTTACATGCTGGAGGCTCTGAGAGCAGACCAGGAGTGGTTGCTCTCACAGCAAAGCAGTGTGAGAGGCACCCTAGGTTGGTAAATTGAGGGAACACAGCTGTCCATCAGTCCAGATTGTTCCCTTGGAAATGTCACAGCATTACTTGGCAGTTGAAATTCAATGTTGATAAATGCAATCATGTTGCCCAGTCACCCAGTTTTGTGAGATCCCTTTATAACTCATTGCAGTCAGCTTTGGACTTAACTATCTTAAATACTTTTGTATATCTGCACATTTTGCCCCCTCACTGTTCACCCCCTTTCAGATCCATTATGAATATGGGCAACAGCACTGGTCCCAGCACAGATCCTTGGGGAAAACACTATTTATCTCTCTCCACTGTGAAAACTGACCATTTATTCCTACTCTTTGTTTCCTATCTTTTAACCAGTTACTAATCCATGAGAGAACCTTCCCTTTTATCCCTTGACAGATTACTTTGCTTAAGAGCCTTTGAGGCACCTTGTTAATGGTTTTCTGAAAGTCCAAGTACCCTATGTCAACTGGATCACCCGTGTCCATATACTTGTTGACACTCTCAAAGAATTCTAATAGATTGGTGAAGCACGATTTCCCTTTATAAACAAGGTACAAAGTATGTATACAGCAATGCGGTATTTCTTATTGGTGGTTTTGACATTCCCATGCCCAGTATTTTTAAGGGGATCCCACCATCCTGAAATCTAGTCAATTTTATAAAACGAGTTAGAAGTAATTTCAATATTAAAAACTGATCCTGAATCCCAGTGATAAATGTTGTGGTTTTACAAAGATTCTTGAAAAATGTCTGCAGGAAAAAGTTGAAATTTGGAAGCACCTGCATGAATTTATGCCGTGAATTTTAGCTATGGGGGATGTTCATTTGCTGTGTGGTTCTACCTGTAGTTTGTCAATTTTGGGGCTGATTTGCTGCATCCCCTACAGCATAAGTATTTGGAATGTGCTGGGGGCTGGCTGACTACTAGGCCCCTCCTGTATTGCATGTTTGCTTGGGGGCTGATACATGATATTCTGAGCCTGGGGTTTCCTGTCATTGCCCTAGAAGCAGGAAAATAATTATTTAAAGGGCAGAAGGAGACTATAACCAGGAAGAGTGAAGCAGTTAGTTCTGCAACAAAAACCTTTCAGCCAACAATCTCTTCTTCCTGAGGCTTTATTTTTTTAGGTAAAAGATGTCTAATTGATGGCAAAGGAAGCAAATACCTTATATGAATATGAAGGTCAAAAAAGCTCATCTCAGATTACTGACTGGCCTTTTAACAACTGAGTGAGACTCTGTCTTCCAAGAGGCATCTTCTCCACCAACTACGAGAGCAGCTTTTGAGGCATTCCATGACTTTCCTCAGAGATTATGGGTCTTTAGTCATCATTTGGCACCTAGAGGCTTTAATGGAAATCAGGATCCCATTGTGCTAGTCATTGTACAAAGAGAGAGAGAGCTTACCGTCTAAATAGACAAGACAGACGTAAGACAGGAGGGAAAGTGAGGTGACTTGCTTAAGGTCATATAGCAGGTCCATGACACAGCTGAGAATTGAAGTTGAACCTGGTTCTCCTGAGTCCTAGCCCATTGCCCTGTCCGTTTGACCACACTGCCTTTTGTGCTACTCTTTACACCTGGGCAAGATCTAATCTGGAAGTTAATTCCCTGTCTGCTGATCATCATGCTGCGGCATCGACCATCAGTCACAGAGGCTGCTCATTTAACTTTATATCTCAAGGGAGCAGGGGAATCTTGGAATGTATAAATCCACCTATTTTCCTATTGATTGTGAATTCAAAACCAGGAGTGTTTTGGGTCCCCCCACCCCACCATCACCAGGAAAGCAAAACATGCAGCATCCCAACACCAACTAAAAAGGGGCAACATTTTTGCCTTTGTTTCCATAACCAAAGCTTGACAACTGAGGCATTGCCAAAAGCCAGGCTGTCTCAGGTCACCCCAGCTCAATGCCTGTAGCATGCAGGCGTTAGGGGTTTGCCAGGTAGTTGCGTTTTTACAAGAGCTTTTGTTAAAAGTCTGAACTCAATGCTAGAAAAGACATGTTGTCATAGCAAAGCCATGCTGAGTGGGAAAGGGTCATCTCCCTCACCCTCTTTGTGTTAAAATAAAAACAACAAATTAACCCAATTTACAGCCAATCTTTTATTGCCTGTTCAAAGAGCAGCACTTTAGAACTCTTCTGCATTTGCCTGCCTGAGGCCCTAGTGATATCAATAATAAATGACATGTCTTGGGAAGACATTTCTGAGCCTAGATCAGGCAGGTGCATGTGGGCAGGGGGCTCATATGGACAGGGGGATAAACAGTGACTGGGAACTGTAGCCTGTAATTCCCATCCTGCATCAGAGAGAACTTGTAAATGTTTAATAAACTTTGCTTCTTCCCTTTGCTTTGGATGAGATCCTATTAATAAACTTGAGTGGCTTGAGGACAGGTTTTGTGTCCGTTACTATAGCATCACCTTGCATAGGATCTCAGCATGAGAGAGGCAGCGAGAGGAGGGAGGGAGAATGAGACTGAGCAAGTCAGCATGAGGTGCAGGCAATGACACCAGGTCCAGGAATACGAACCTCAGCATCTCCAGCTCCTCCAGCTGCAGCCCTTTGGACTAGCCGCCTCCTTGCCAGGTGCCAGCCCCTATAGCACATACACAGTGAAGCTGCAGCAGTTGTGCTGCTGAGCCCTTACTTCTTAGAAGATTTCACACCAGAGCTCTGCCTGCCTGACTTTCTTGTTCTGGAGGATCTGCATTGAATTTTCCCTTCTGGGCTACTTTCTAGCGCAACTGGTTGTTGTCCCAGAGATCTTCGAGGTGACTAACAGGGACCCACAAGTCTGAAAACAGCAAATATGACTGCAGCAGTGAATAACTGTTAACCGAAAGGATTTATTTAGAAGACAGACAAGATGCCTTTTGAAGGGTTTAGTTCACTGAAAGACAGATTTTTGAAACCAGGGAAGGAAGACGTGAAGACCACTGTTAGTGACTCTCTGGGGAATCTGCAAAGGTAAAATCTGATGGAAACATCCAAGAAAGATTCATATTTTGTTTTAGTTAAAGAAATTTTTGGGGTTATGTTTATTAAAAGGAAAGATGTGAAGAAAAATCTGTTAATAAAAATAGGAGTTAAGGTTGCAGAAAAAATAGCTGCACACACGAGAAGATACAAACATTAGTACATAAAATAACGTTACAGCATTGACTCTATATAGACTATAAAGTGTGTTATGCTGAACAAGAGTTGAAAGTAAATTATGAAACATTACTCTAGTGTTATGTAGAGCATGAAAAAGGACCACAGTTAAACACAGTTTTAAATATTTAACGGAAGTGATTTCTACTTTTGACTTGCATGAGAAATGATGGTCATATTGCAAATTATGACATGCAAACTTTATGGGTAGATGTTTAAAAAGATTTAGGGTAACATTTTAAAAAATGCCCAATTGACTTAGAAGCCTAATGACTTTCAATGAGATTTAGGCTCCTAAATTGCTTAGGTACGTCTGAAAATTTTACCCTTGATCAATAACAGAAAAGCCATCCAGTGAAAATGGTGTGTGTGTGTGTGTGTATTTTAGCTAGGGCAAACAGGAGTTTGAAAGAGAAAAAAGAGAATCCGGGGTTTATTAGGGACAGGAAAAAAAGTTCACCATTTTCACCTTAATTTGGAAGTTTAAAATAAAACAAAAGCTTGAACATTTTTACTTTTGAAGAATAATTACAACCCCCCCCCCAAAAAAACCTATACACACAAAGGAATCAAATTGATAAGTAAAGGAGAAACATGGATATCAGTACAAAATAGTAACATTATCAGTAAAGGCCTCTATCCTGCAAACCTTTACACACACGCTAACTTTAAAGACATGGATAATTCCATTGGCTTCATTTATTTACATATTTTATGCATAATAAAGTGCCAATAACTTTAATAGTGCTACTCACATGCTTAATGTTAATCACATGCTTAAATGTTTACAAGATCAGGCCACTGTTTGCAATTTAATTTATTTTTAATTTATTTTATTCTATTCAATTTGTATGTGCTTTTACATACAAAGATCAAATTTCTGCTTTTTCTCTTGGGAGTGCTGGTCCAGGTATAATTCTTGGTGCATCTGTGCTTGTCTTCTATTCAGAGAAAGAAAGAAAATAGAATTAATTTATATATTACACTGTGGTGTGTGTATATATATGCAGAAGAGTGGGAGAGAATGCTTTTTTTTTTTTAAGGAGTCACTAATATGAATTCATATATCTTTTGCTATTGTGAGGACTTCTACACCTTGTAAACACATTGAAGCATACTCAGTATTTATTCCCTGCATAGTTTCTCCTTAACTTTTTTCCATTTACAATCTTTTATACAAAGCCAGGCATTTGCTTTTTGACTTGCAAATTATATAAACCGTGTACACACACACACACACACACAACCAAGGAGCATGGCTGTACAACTAAATCACAAGGCATTTTGCTGTGAATCCTGCTGGTCCATATGAACAAATGTACTTATGGTTTATAGTCTAACATTCAGGTGGCATATCCATGTGGCTTGTTGGCAGTGCATTTGGTTGCCATGTGGAAAACTCATGCAAGCTTTGAATTGTCTTTGTTACCCAAATGTTGCTGAACTCTAACAAGAGCTGGCAAACTGGTTCAAATATCCATCAGTAAGAACTGGCCCCAAGCTTTGCCCAAAACTTGTAGTGAGCCAAACCAAGCCATATTTGACAGAGAGAAAAATCTGTTAAACTTTTTCTTTTTAAATGTTCACATGCTTCTGTCCTTCCCAATTTTAGTGCCGAGGGAGAGAAAGGAAATAGAGAAATACAATGCAAGGCTATTTTCACCATGTCTATAACCAGGCCCAAACCAAGAAGCATTGAAAGTTTAATGACAAAGCCTATTCTTGGGATAGTTGGAGCCCAAACTAGTTTGTTTGTTTGTTTGAAAAACTTCTGTAAACTATTAAAACATGTAGCTGTTTAGCTTGAGCTTCACACTCTGCTACTTAAAACACAAACTAAAAATATGAAATTTGCTTTTATTATGGTAATTTGCTGGGTCAGATTCAGCCTTGACTTTGTTCCCCATCCAACCACACTGACTTCAACAGTATGTAAATCAGCACAGAATATTATACATTTTCTAATATTTGGTTGATGACTGATTACAGGTTGCTATATAGCAACCTGTAAAGAAAATTACGGGCATTGGAAAATAGGATGGGTTAAAGGTGTGATTTTTTTTCTCAAAATAATTGTATAAATAGTATTCTTCTACTTTCCATTTAAATATTTTAAAATGATCCTTGCGATTTAAGATCCATTGACACAAATAATTTCCTCCTATGTGATCTTATGGAAGCTCAAGTTGCTGTTGGCTTGTTGTCAGTTGGAATAACTTTGCTAGAGGTTTTAGAAATGGCTTTAACCATTCCAATTTAGAACGAGCTTAAAGTGCAATAATAGCACATTCTTGATTAGCCTAATATAATGGGGCACCTGAAATTGATTCAGCTGATTCTGGATTTGGATTAATGGGTGTTGGGGCCAGGAGTCTGCAGGCTTTTCTACATTTCACAGGAAAACAGGCTTTCTTCTGCAAAGCTTCTAAGCTCTGCAGACGTATGCACTTAAGGACTTCAGTGTATTAAATTTTCCGAGTAGAAAATGTTATATACTACAGCACAATCTCAGACTTTGTCTACCATGAGGATCTCAGCGATCTTTGACCAGCCACTGGTATAGCTGCACCCCTAGTTTAGACAACCAAATCTGCTATAGTGCTACTCAGTGTAGTTTACCCCTGCTTGAAACAGGGGTAAGCTGCTGTGGTGCAAATCAGTTTGCATAGGGTTTGCCTATCTACACTAAGGTTTTTGCACTGGTGCTGCTATACCAAGAGTTGGCAATCAATGGCTAGAACCTGGACAAATACCACGTGATCTAACAAGACCTCAGAAGTTGTGTTCACCTTTGGATAAATGAGGGTTTCAGTTGATTGATATTTGAATGCTTGAGGTTACATTGAATCTGCTAATTCTTGCTGCCATGATGAAACTGATGAGTGTGTTGAGGATGGTTAATGATGTTAAAGAGGAAGATGTGAGATTTGAATGTTGTGTAATTGTCTCATATTGCTACAGCCCCCTTGTATCATGTAAAAGTTATTCTGAAATGTATCAATCTGATCTAATTTATTGTAGGTATTTATAATTTTCCCATCACTACAGCATCTATGCAATTTTAAATAATTAAAAAAATGAAACTTTAAATTCTGCTCCATCCTTTTATGTGATTGCCTATCTTTGCCAAATGTGGTTTAGTTTCTACACCAAAATAAACAAATACAACAAGGTGAAGGTGCACTTGCTCTAAAAATTATTTTTTTCTTAGTAGTTTTGGGACTTGTTAAAAGTTCATTCAAGCTGTTTCATCAGTAGTTTTAAGTATGAAAAATCGAGAGACCTTGTTCAAGATGAAAGAAAATGACTAGAGAAAGCAGCAATGGATAAATGAGTACAGTGTCTATGAACACTAAATATTGGAGCTATACTGACGTTCTGTTTTGAATAGATTTTCAAATATTTTGTGTATGAACTTTAAGATTGGGATACATATATCCTTAAAATTCTCAGGTAGATTGTGTCCAAAAGTTTAGATGGCTATCTATACGGTAGATGAATGTGTAATAAATCTGAAAGTCTGTGGATAATGCCCCTGAGAAGTGTACACATTCTAAAAGGGGACATTTCTGAACATCTGAAAATAATCCTTCATAAATGATGAAAATCAATCTTTAAGAAGGTTTGTAGGAAAACCCAAGAGACTTTTGTATAGTAAGTCTGACCTATCCTGGCAAATGCATCCCAGCATGCAGCATTAAGCCCTCTTCTGGCTTGGACCCACGTGTAGACCCAGTTGAGAGGAGTGGAACCTTCCCACTGGAGAGGAGATGTGGAGTGTTCTTTGCTTGCTCCTCTCCCCGAATAGGACTATCCACCTATATGGAACAAGTGAGTAAAGCCTAAGGCCCAAGGCTCTGCATGCAGGGAGGTAGGGCAGAAGACAAGGCAAGATAAGACTGAAGGGGTGAAAGCTTGGCAGTCCCTCAAGAAGAAACATGATCAGATCTGAAGATGAATAATTTACAATGCACAACTGGGAATAGCCTTAAAATCCAGGGGCTGTGTAGAGAGAGAGGTCATGCATGCCAGGTGGCCACAAATGTGTTTTAAACAAAGCCCTATTTTAAATTATTGTTGTAACCACCATTTTGTTTCTGAATTTTAGGAAGTACCAGCGTACAAAGGGCTAGTAAGTGCGCGAGACCATGCCTTGTGGAAATATGCCCATCCACGCTCAATGTCCAAATGTTCATTCTCATATTTTATTTTTCAGAACTTAATACCAAAAAGAAAAAAAAATAGTGTGAAGGGCAAAGAAATGGAGCGATATATGGGATGATCATGGACAGTATGAGCCCAGGTGGAACAACATCCTACAGCACACTCTTCAAATTAAACTAGACAAAATAGGGCATTGCATGTATTCTGAAGCATCTTGCAATATACCTCAGATGTAAGGCATACACATATTTTTAAATTATGCTACTGTGCTATAAGGGAGTTCTGAATATTCTACCTATATCTTCTCAGGGCCCAGTCAGGCTCTCATTAAAGTCCATAGTAAAAGTGGAAGCACCAAGGTCCTAGTTTTCCTGGTTCACTAAGCACTACTTTTAACACTGAGTCTTGGGTCAAAGGAATGTTTTCATGTCTATGTCAGTCAGCTGAAAAGATATAGGTGTGAACAGATGGTTCAGCTTTGCACATCTCATCTATGCCAGCTGCCCAAAATACTGCTGTTACTTAAAATCTTACCTCTTCCAAGAAAGTAGAGCGAGAGGCAGGCAAAAGAAAATTCCTTGAAATATTTACTTTATTGATCAATAACTTCTGACCTAGATTGTCAAAAGAAGATAATTACATACTTTGAAAGCAGCAAAGAGTCTTGTGGCACCTTATAGACTAACAGACGTATTGGAGCATGAGTTTTCGTGGGTGAATACCCACTTCGTCGGATGCAAGTGCAAGATGCAAAGCCTATGGAATGGTGTAAATTAGCCATTTCTTAAGCAACCAGACCAAGGTCACTGTGACATTGTCTTGCATCTGACGAAGTGGGTATTCACCCACAAAAGCTCATGCTCCAAAACATCTGTTAGTCTATAAGGTGCCACAAGACTCTTTGCTGCTTTTACAGATCCAGACTAACACGGCTACCCCTCTGATACATACTTTTACATCACAGCAGTCTTAATAATTTAACCTTTTCACTTTCTGTGGTTGTTTACTTTTGGCGTTTCACTCAGCTTGGACAATGAAACCAGGCTGATCAATTTCACTTTTACATACAATTCCCCCAAAAGGAAAAAAGTAATTAAAACCAGTTGCTTAAGGGGCAAACCAACCCACACAATCCCTTAAAAGCAAGAAACTGTCCATTGAATGTGTCCTCCTAGAATATATCTTAATTTGCACACACTGCTTTTACTGACAAACTCTGATCCTTTGTCTAGAAGTCTAAACAACTCCAACATTTACACATCCTACATTCTTTGTGATAGCACTATACAACAATTTTTTAACTCAAACCTTATCACGATCTCTTAGAAATCCATGCAATGGTGGACATTATGACACGTTGTTTATGACATGGGTAAGTCTGAGGCTGGAGTTAAAATTTTGTGTTACAGTGAGAACATGAGCCATACAGTGTGTGATGATACATCATTGCAAAGGGTAGAGACTTCAGAGTTTTTAAATGAAATCTCATGTTTTAAAGGATATGGTAAAATCAATAGGAAACTGCTAAAGCTATTTTTGCATTATGGATTTGCACAGTCTTTTGCGTGGGACACTTCATGCTGGTTAGGGAGGGATGGTAGGTTAAAGTTATAGTGGTCAGGAGGATGTTATGCTTAAGGCATTACAGCTCTCCCAGGATGCTTCAACTAGCTATAGGTAGATCAGCTGGAGACAGCCCACCTGCATGTGTTGTTGCAAGATTTCTCTGTATCTGATTTCAGTGTGGTAACGGAATAGAAGCAATCGGTACGGTTACAGCTATGGTGCTGTTAAAGCTTTGACAGGACTGAAGGTTCAAAAGGGGCCTTGAATTTCTCCAAGATTTAAATGTGTTGTCTCTAGAACAGCTTCTCTGCCACACACCCAGCTAAGAGATGCTATGGAGGTTCCACCGGCAGACAGCTATATTTTAATGCTGAGTGTTGAAAAAGCAACTTCATATTGTTCACATAAGTGACAAAACCATTTCTTTTACATGAGCCCAAAATAATCAGGAAACAAACTCATCATTTAAATATGTAAGATCTGCTATGGCTTTGTTCAGGAATCTCCACTTTTTAAAACTCTGAATTCTACTCTTGTGTCTATTGAAAGCGGGGGCTGGGGGGGGACGGGACATGCCTACTTCTGACGAGCTAGTTTAGTTAGTTTTGAGAAGAATTGATTATTTAAAAAAATGTAGCAAGCTACAGTTAAGTTGAAGGCCTGGTCTACACTAAGCGTTTAAACCGGTTTTAGGAGCGTAAAACCGATTTAACGCCACACCCGTCCACACTGAGAGGCCCTTTATATTGATATAAAGGGCTCTTTAAATCAATTTCTGTACTCCTCCCTAACGAGAGGAGTAGCGCTAGTATTGGAATTACCATATCGGATTAGGGTTAGTGTGGCCGCAGATCGACGGTATTGGCCTCCGGGTGGTATCCCACAGTGCACCACTGACCGCTCTGGACAGCAATCTGAACTCGGATGCAGTGGCCAGGTAGACAGGAAAAGCCCCGCGAACTTTTGAATATTTCCTGTTTGCCCAGCGTGGAGCTCCGATCAGCACGTGTGGCGATGCAGTTAAAAATCAAAATAAAGAAAGAGCTCCAGCATGGACCATGCGGATGTGATTGCTGTAAGGGTAGGCAAATCTGTTCTATCAGCGCTCCGTTACAGAAGACGAAATTCAAAATCATTTTAAAAAAATCTCCAGACAGACGCCATAGCAGGGACTCAGCGCACTGCTGCGTGACAAGCGTAACGGAAAGCCAAAGAATCAAATGGACGCTCATGGATTGGAGGACTCAAGCTATCCCACAGTTCCTGCAGTCTCTGAAAAGCATTTGCATTCTTGGCTGAGCTCCAAATGCTTCTAGGGTCAAACACAGTGTCCGCGGTGGGTCAGGGCATAGCTCGGCAATTTACGCACCCCCCCACCGACCCCCAGAAGTGAAAGGGAAAACAATCCTCTCTTGACTCTTTTACATGTCACCCTATCTTTACTGAATGCTGCAGATAGACGCAATGCTGCAGCACTCAACACCAACATCCTTGCTCCCCCCCCCCGCCATGGGTGGCTGATGGTACAATATGGCTGATATCCATCGTCCTCATCAGCCTATTGGCACATGGGGCAGTGCAAAAGGACTGGTAACCATGCCGACTAGCATCAGTTAGGTCGATCAAGGGCGCCTGCTCCTAATTTTTCCTGGTAGATGGTGCAGTATGGCTGGTAACCGTCTTCATCATAGCAACAGGGGGCTGAGCTCCATCAGCCCCCACCCTTCATGTGTAAAGAAAAGATTCAATTGCCCCTGGACTAGCAGCGAGATGCTGGGCTCCTCTCCTCCACACTGCTTAATGTCCTGTCTGGACTATCATAGCAGCTGGAGGCTGCCTTCCACTCATTTCTCACAAACAAGTCACTGTGTCTTATTCCTGCATTCTTTATTACTTCATCACACAAGTGGGAGGACAATGCTACGGTAGCCCAGGAAGGCTGGGGGAAGAACAGAATCAACAGGTGGGGTTGTTGCAGGAGCACCCCCTGTGAATAGCATACAGCTCATAATTTCTGCAGGATCTAACACAGAGCAGCTGTGCTCTCTGGTTCTATGATACAGTGGTTCTCTAGTACACTTGCCCATATTCTAGGCAGGACTGATTCTATTTTTAGATACCAAAAAGGAGGGATTGACTCAGGGAGTCATTCCCAATTTTTGCTTTTGCGCCCCTGGCTGATCTCAGCCAGGGGCACTTATGATAGCAGCAAATGGTGCAGTGCAAAAGGACTGGTAACCATGATCATCTTATTACCAATTTATGGTATGGTTGATGGTACAGTATGGCTGGTAACCATCACTGCTGTCATGCAAAAGCAAAAGCATGCTGCTGTGTAGCGCTGCTGAATCGCGTCTGTCAGCGGCATCTAGTACACATACGGTGACAGTCACAAAAGGCAAAACAGGCTCCATGATTGCCATGCTATGGCATCTGCCAGGGCAATCCAGGGAAAAAAGGCGCGAAATGCTTGTCTGCCGTTGCTTTCCCAGAGGAAGGAGTGACTGACGACATTTACCCAGAACCACTCGCGACAATGATTTTTGCCCCATCAGGCACTGGGATCTCAACCCGGAAATTCCAAGGGGTGGGGGAGGCTGCGGGAACTATGGGATAGCTACGGAATAGCTACCCACAGTGCAACGCTCCAGAAATCGACGCTAGCCTCGGACCGTGGACGCACACCACCGATTTAATGTGTTTAGTGTGGCCGCGCGCACTCGATTTTATACAATCTGTTTTGCTAAACTGGTTTATGTAAATTCGGAATAATCCCGTAGTGTAGATGTACCCGCAGTTGCCTTGTGCCAGCAGGATGGCCCTCAGCACAGTTTTGTGTATGAAATTAGTTCTGTTTTAATCATTTCCCGTAATTACAGAGGTTATTTGGACTGTGAGTAAACAGTTCTGACAAGCCCCTAAAGCCTATGGAATGGTGTAAATTAGCCATTTCTTAAGCAACCAGACCAAGGTCACTGTGACATCTTATCTGAGAATTATGCGAAATATCAAATACTTTTTTTTACTGTTTTATATGAATGAACATCAGCCAAAGGTGAGTGTGGCTATACAGCCGGAGATATTAACAAGGGAAAATAGAAGAGTGATGTACTGCAAATATGCTACAGACCGGGTACCTGGAAGAAGGAAATAATAGCTCTTATCAGAAAGAGTTAAACCATTTCATAATCTTGCAAAGCACCTCGGAGTTCATAAGTAATTCTGCTCATCATTTCACAGTGATAAAATCCTTCAATAGTAACTCCTCAGCAGATGCAAAGAGAGTCATATTCTGAGTCTCATTTCAGAGCCAATTTCCAGGTGACAAAATAACATAAAATGAAAGGTTTTGTAATGCAAGTGCTGTCTAAGGGCTCAAGATTGGATTAAGCACATGCTTAAGTGTATGAGTTGGCTATTGACTTCTATGTGGATAGTCATATGTTCAAAGTTAATCGTGCATTTAAGTGTTTTGATGGATTGGGGCCCTAAGGCCCAAATCCACCATTTTAAAGCAATGAATAAAAAGTTAATGTTGGGAAAGGAAAAATTTAGCTTACGTACAGAGAGTGCACTTAAAGTTCATTCTCCTCTTAACGTTACTAGCAGTTCTACCACCGATATTCTTATAGGTTGGGTGTGAGGAATATGAGCTGCATGACCACAGAAAAATGAACTTGCTGTTGAAAAGACAAGTACTAGAATGTTATGTGAGTTGGTTTTGCAACTTTTTAGTTTGGCTAAACATGAAAATTCTTGCTTAGCTAGATTTTAAGATTCAATTTTGCTATGTATAGTTTTATGTTGGGTGAATAGCAAGAGGTGCGGAGCTCTGATGAATCCCCCAAAGTAAAGATGCTTTTCCAAAACTTATTCACACCTCTTCGGTCTGCAAAATGTGGTTGGAAATCTCACACTAACAGTATTTTTTTTTCAATATTTCTAAAAATTCCTTCTTCTGGTTGGATTGGAAAGCAATGTCCTATATAACAGCATTGTCTAAATGTAAGAGATTTGACGCACTTATGCTAGGGTCAGGAGTATTATCTGAAATAGAAGAGTGCTTTGAAAGGAATAATACTAACAATAGTTAATGTAAATACAATCATGAGCCAAATGAGGTTTGGTTTTAAAGAAGTTTCTTTTATCAATAGTTTAAGCTGAACAGAAAATGCTCTCTTGTCTTAATGATTTCTGATCGGGGGGTGGCTTAGGGTTGCGCTTCCCAGCAATGGAGGACAGGCCACCTTGGGGAAGAGGAAGGTTTAGCCATGGGGATCAGGGCGTAGGAGAAGAGCAAAGGAGGTGGAGAAAGCTGAATAACCCCAGATCAGCTCCAACTCTCATTGCAAATGTGCTCATGTGATGATAGTTGAAGCAGCAGTTGGCTCCCTGAAAGTCACTCAGCTTCCTTCCCTACTTCCACACAGGGCCGCCCAGAGGGAGGGGCAATTTGCCCCAGGCCCCGGGTCCAGCAGGGGCCCCCATGAGAGTTTTTCGGGGCCCCTGGAGTGGGGTCCTTCACTAGCTCCGGGGGCCCCAGAAAACTCTCGCGGGGCCCGGGCCCCTGGAGCTGCTTCGCTCCCGGTCTTCGCTGGTGGGGGGTCCTTCCTCTCCGGGACAGAAGGACCCCCCCACCGCCGAATTACTGCCGAAGCGGGACCCGCCGCCGGAGTGCAGCCAGGTCTTTGGCAGTAATTCGGCGGCTGGGGGGGTCCCCCCGCCGCCCAAGACTCCGGGCCCCCGGAATCCTCTGGGTGGCCCTGCTTCCACAATGACCCCTAAAGCAACCAGCCAGAGGAATAGTTTGCACGTAGAGTGCTAATCTCTCCCTGGCCCAAGGGAGCACATATAGTCCGGCCCCATGCAGCCACCAATAGCTGCCTCCAACCCAGATAGCATGTTGCCTTCTAGTGAATGGGGATCCAGGAGGGAGAGACAAAGCAACCGAGCAGAAGAAGAAGAATTAGAATGCACATGCACACAACACACACAAATGTAAAAGATGCAAAGGAAAAAGAAAGGACTAAAGGCCAGGAGACAGAAAATGAGATTGCAAGAATGGTGCCAGGGCACAGTGTGAGGAAGCACAGTGGAGGGAGGCACATCTGCCAATCATGCCAGCACGATGGGGTCTCCTCCAGGAGAAGGCTGGGAACCACTGGATTTAAGGGGAATTTTAAGTGAGCTGTGGAAGTGGACCTGTCACCACTAGCTCACTGGGTCAAATCCAGCCCGGGACAATAAATTGTTACTATTTAGTGGTGGTTTATTGCCAAATGTGAATTAAGTTTCAAGCTGGTTGCAGTGGACAGGTGTGTACATCACAAAATGTATCAGCACAACAGGCAATCTCAGCAGAGAGGCTAGGTCCAGGAGATTAAATTATTTTCTTACCCTTCAAAGCACGCTCAAGGCATGATATAGGAACAGTTTGCAGTGTCACTGCAGACACTGGATCTTTCATGTGGCTGAACAGAGGGCTTGGGAGCTCCAGGCTGCCAGTTTGGCACTTTTCACCAGCACTGAGTTCACAGGAAGTGGGGAAAAATATCCCCCACAAGTTGTTGTTGTTTTCTAATACTTACATCCAGAGGTGAATGTAAGCCAGTACGTGCTGGTACGGCGTACTGGTTAGAAAGTGCTGCTGGTACGGGCTGGTACGCAGACAGCGTTAGTGCTTTAAGCAACATACCAGCAGGGTCGCTGACGCGGGGGAGGGTGCAAAAGGGGCAGCTGCCCCGGGGCCCAGTGATTTAAAAAGGCCTGGGGTTCCCGGCTGCAGCCAGAGCCCCAGGCCCTTTAAATCGTCGCCAGAGCCCCTGGCGGCATAGGCTGGGCAGCGCTGAAGGCCTGGCTGAGGAAGTCTGGCCCTAACTCTGCCCCTTCTGCCTGAGGCCATGCTCCTTCCGAGGGCCCAGAGCCGCCCCCCCACCTTGCCCAGGACTCTGGCCGCCCTGCGTATCAGTAAGTCCTTTAAGTTAACCCCTGCTTACATTACTGAAGAACCCAGAGCCTCCATCAGGACAGGGCCCTTATGGTGTTAAGTGCTGTAAGCTGTTGCAGTCATTGCCCAGAAGAATTAATACTTCTGATAGCTATGAATTCATCAGAAGAGATGATGCACTAAATAAAGCAAAGTTGTTTTGTCTGAACAAATAGGGGGATAAGAATGTATTAGAGCAGTGTCTCTCCACTGTTTGGTCATGACCCTCGAGGGCTCAGGAGGGTTTGATAACAATTGAAAGCAAAGAAAATCTTGCTTCCCCACTCCCTGCACATCCTTAACCTTCAGGTCCTAGTATTCCGTCAACCTCTGAAAACACGCACACAAATAAATTGTTAGTATTGATACACTTTTTACTCTTACTTTTATAATAAGAGGGGGAGGGATAGCTTAGTGGTTTGAGCATTGGCCTGCTAAACCCAGGGTTGTGAGTTCAATCCTTGAGGGGGCCACTTAGGGATCTGGGGCAAAAATTGGTCCTGCTAGTGAAGGCAGGGGGCTGAACTCAATGACCTTTCAAGGTCCCTTCCAGCTCTAGGAGATTGGTATATCTCCAATTATTACCTTTAATACATGCAAGGACATCACAAACATTTTTGATATTGAATAAGGGGGTTGCCCATCTGAAAACGCTGAGACACACTGTATTAGAGCAATCTGAGAGTGCCCAGAAAGGTTGTTGTTAAGAGGTATTACACCATTTTTGTATTAGACAAATTATGTATTGGGAAGTTTTTGTAAATGGTATCCAGATATTTGTATAATAGTGTAACCTGAATACTCTTCATGCCTTCCTTCCAAAAAAAAAAATTATTTGAAACTGAAACAGGTCTAGAGAGCTGAGTAATGCTCTGTCATTCTGTTTGTGAGTGCCAATCTCAGGGACGACTGTCAGAAAACAGGGCAGACACCCAAAGCGGGTGGTGTGTTCTATAATGAGTAGGGCCCTACCAAATTCATGGCCATGAAAAATGCATCATGGACTGTGAAATCTGGTCTCCCGCCATGAAATCTGGTCTTTTGTGTGCTTTTACCCTATACTATACAGATTTCACAAGAAGAGACCAACGTTTGTCAAACTGGGGGTCCTGACCCAAAAGGGAGTTGCAGGGGGTGGTCACGGTATTGCCATCCTTACTTCTGCACTGCCTTCAGAGCTGGGCAGCTGGAGACCAGCGACTGTTGGCCAGGGGACAATCTCTGAAGGTAGTGCCCCGCCAGCAGCGGCAGCACAGAAGTAAGGGTGGCAATACCATACCAGGCCACCCTTACTTGTGCGCTGCTGCCTTCCGAGCTGGGTGGATGGAGAGTGGCAGCTGCTAAAGGAGGGCCCAGCTCTGCAGGCAGCAGCGCAGAAGTAAGGGTGGCAATACCCATGGGCGGCTGGGGTGGCTTTGCCTTTCCAAACAGCCCAGCATGGCCCCACCCACACGCCTCCCTGAGTGAGCCACATCCTGCTTGTCCTTCCCCCTGCCCAGCCCAGACAGGCTGCTCCTCTTCAGGGAAGCCTGCTGAGGCTGGGGTGTCCGGGACTTGGGGTGGCTGGGGGCCCCAGGGTGCTGAGGCCATGTCGCTTGGTGCTTGGGGGGGGGCTGGAGGCACTGGGGCTGGAAAGGGGGGCCCACACACTCTGCACTCTGGGAGCCAGGGGGGCCCACGCCCTACCCACTCTGTGCTCAGCAGGCCAGGCGGTGGGGCCGCAAGATGCCTGCCCACCCGCCCTGCTTTCGGGGGCCGCACCACTGGCTCATGCTTGGGGGCGGGCCACGCATCACCCGCCTGCCCTGTGCTCCGGGGCTGGGGTGGGGGGGGCACGCACTATCCGCCTGCCCTGTTCTCAGTGACTGCACTGCTGGCCCACCTGCCCGGCACTCTGGGGCTGGGGCAGGGGCTGGTGGCTGGGGGAAGGAGGGCGGGTCCTCAGGTGCAGGGGGAGGGACCAGCTGGGGGCTAGTGTTCCCCACCTGGCAGTTCACCATCCGCCTATGGCAATACCATACCATGCCATCCTTACTTCTCCACTGCTTCTGGCTGCAGCTCTGCCTTCAGAACTGAGCTCCCAGCCTGCAGCTGCTGCTGTCTAGCTGCCCAGCTTTGAAGGCAGTGCCACCACCAGCAGCCGCTGAGAAGTAAGGGTAGCAGTACCGCAACCCCCCCTACAGTAACCTCGCGACCACCCTCACAACTTCTTTTTGGGTCAGGACCCCTACAGTTACAAAACCATCTGTAAAATGTGGCTAATAACTCCCTCTTTTTGTATAGTACTTTGAGATCTACAGATAAAAAGAGCTTTGTGTGTGCTTCCGGTATAATTTACAACATTTGGTAATTATGGTTAACATGGAGAACATTAGCAATGTGTTTTATTTTCCTTTGTGAAGTTCGTCATTTCTGATAACCTCAACACAGCTGCCATATTTGTGCTTGCAAACAGCATTTGCATCAGCATCTGGCCAGTTAGATGTCCAACTACCTGATGTGGGTCTATGGACTTGGAAGGTTGTACATGCAAAAATTTCAGGCAGCTTTTGAAGATAGAGCCCTTTAAAAGTATAACTGATTTTTAATTCACTGCATTATAGCAAAAATTAAATCTCTTATAAGGATATAGCTGTAGTGTCCGATTAGAGTGTGTTGCTGCCATGCACATATGAAAGAGTTTTACTGACAGAATAATAGATTTTCCTTTTCTCTTTCATATCCTTTTAGAAAAATTGATGGAACCAACACAGAAGACGACCACATTGAACTGACTGAAGAGGGAAGGCCTGTGTTGGCAACCACTCACAAACCTCCCCTATGTGACTGCTATTGCTGTGGACTACCCAAGCGCTACATCATCGCCATAATGAGTGGTCTGGGCTTTTGCATTTCTTTTGGAATTAGGTGCAATCTGGGTGTTGCCATAGTGGAAATGGTTAACAACAGCACTGTCTATGTGAATGGAAAACCAGAGCTTCAGGTAAAGAAGCATCTATTGGTCTTTGTTCTTATCTGGCCCCCATTAACACACCATCCAAGTACCTCACAAATACTTACCTTCACAACACCCCAGTGAGGTAGGGAAGTGTTACTGCAGATGGGAAAACGGAGACACAGAGAGACTAACCCAAGATCACACAGGAAGTCTGTGGCAGAGACATAAATTGAATTTGGGTCTTGTGTGTCTCAGTCCAATATCTTAACCACAAGCTGGGCCTACTTATAGAAACCTGCATCTTTCACACAATGCCATGGGCATACACTGGTCCAAAGAAGGTGCTGAGCACCTCTACTTATAATGGCTTCCCCCAAAATTGCCTTTGAGTCCCAGAGGTGGTCCCCTGTGGGTCGGGGTTTGGTCCCTCTGGGTCAGGGTTGAGCACACCATGGAGCAGCATATAGACGAGGTTGCCTCGCTGTGGCCTGTACAGTGCTTGTTCTGAGTCCAGTGGGCTGTTTCTGAGTTCCAAACTGCTTAGTTTAACATTAGATTAAGCCAAGAAATTGACATGCAAAGATTTTTAGCTTGTCCATGCAAGGTACAATTGACATTTTTGGGGGGTTGTTTTGCCTTTATTGAGAAAGTCGGGGTGCTTATTTACCACATGAAAGTTGGCAACTGTGGCAATAGAGTGCCCAGTACTTTTGAGAATCAGGCCATTGCCTCAGTTTGGTTTTAGGGGCCTAACTTTACAAAAATTAATTTAAAAAAATTTTGGTCAGCAATGTCTGATTTATTTTTTTAAAGCCTACAATTATTCTTTACTTTTGATGTCTTCCATTGTTCCATCAGTGGCTGGGTCTTTAACTTAACTGCAGTGAGGGGAAAAAATAGTTTGTTGTCATCAAGTACCCCAGAATCAAAGCTGCTGGTCCCACAACCAGAGTGACTGATGTGAGGTCTTAAAGGAGTGTCTTTATTTAAGTAGAAAAATAATCCTTTCTCAGGTTGTTCTGTTGCTTTTATCGGAGAAATAATGAAGTCCAGTAGTCGGGGTTTGATTCCGCTCCATTAACATCAGTGAGAGTTTTTCAAGTACTTAGAGCATGTGACTGGTACCTTAGGGCCAGATTTTTAAAGAGATTTGCCTACAGGTGCAGATAGATGCCTAGTGGGATTTTCAAAACCACTTAGCTGCCCAACTTCCATTCATTTCAATCTGAATTAAGCATCGAGATGCTTTGAAAAATCTCACTAGGCACCTAAATTCCTGTGAAAATTTTGCCATAAGACTTTTGGGTCCGATGCCTGGCTCTGCTACTGGCTTCCAGTGTGAACTTGACTGTGTTACTTACCTTTTCGGTGTCTTTTGACTGATTTCTAAAATGGGGATAATAACCTACTTCTCAGGAGTATTAAGCTTTAACTTACATTTTTAATGTGCTTTTTGCTCCTTGGCCATTCACTATGGAAGTGCAAAGCATCATATTACTTCCAGATGTGGCAGGGCAACATAGTCTTACCTGCCTGCCTAAGGATAGCCTTTGTTTTGCCATTGAATGTACTTTTCCAAGTCATCAACTCAGCTCTAATGGGAAGCAGGCACTTTCTTGCTGCTACCAAACAGTTTGTTATTAGAGTTGCTTGAAAAAAGTCAAAATCTTCATGAATTTTTTTCAAAATTTCCACCAGTTTTTAGAAATTTAAAAAGGGCCCATAGTATTTTTCAAGACTAAACAATGCTGATCATTTCTACTTGTGATCACAGGGACCTTCCCACCCCCATGGCTCTAAAGACAAGAAGCTTCTTTCTTATGGTTCTAAGTGGAAGATGGCAGCTGGATAAACCCTTCCCATCATGCTGTGGCTCCACAACCTTTCCTGTTCTCCCTCCTCCCATCTGCTAAACAAACTGATCAGACTCTGTGAGCACCAAATGAGCCCCACAAAAGTGGATGGAAAGCCTACTACTTCTTCCCCACTGGTAGTCACCATTGGCCAGGCCCTGAACCTGGGGCTGCATGCTGGACCTGTGCTTATTCTGTCTAATTCCTGATTTCTAGGATCCAGCCAGCCTATGCTGCTTCTCCCAATGAGGCAGGACTTGGTAAGAAGCAGAATATATCTCCTACACTGGCCAGGGGAGAGCAGGAGTGCCCAGATGAGAAGAGGCAGGTTGAGATGGGACTGCCTGTGCCCACAAGTCTTGATTTACTCCTTAGTCTGCTCTGGGCACAAATCCTTCCATCCCCTCGACAAGGTGCCCCTTATAGGTCTTTCAAACACCAAGACACTGGTTAGTCCTTTTTGCTTTCAGGACTGGCCATTATTTTAAGCTTTAAACTAGAAATCATTAATAGAAAATGGGGACATTCTGCAAAGTTAATTAATGCACTTGGAAAAAATAACCATAAAAAATACCCCAGCCCACTAGCATGATCTCATCTGAGTTTTGTATTGATGGGTGAAAGCAATGTTTTCAGCTCTTTGTTAGAGTGACTGGCTAATTAAAGTGTCTGATCAAAATGAGAAACTGTTTTGCATTTTGTTTGTTTGAAAAAATCTAACCGAACGAACTGAGTCTGCCTTGTAGCATGCAGAAAGGCACAAACGTAAACCAAAATGTCACTGCTAAAGACTCTTTAGTTTCCATTTTTTGGGTAGTGTTTTAGTGAGGCTTCCTGATTCACAATATAAATGACAGTGCCGTCTTCAAAAGATTCATTTGAAGGCTAATCAACCCTCCTTTCTGTTTCCATACTATGAGGATGACTGCGAAACAGAATGTTACACTTCTCCTCTGCCCAGCAATAGAAAGTTGATCCAAACAAAGGATGTCACACAGGCTCATTTAAGCATGCTCACAAAGAACGGTAACAGCCCCTTGCAGGGAGAACTTTGAGAGGCAGACTGAAAATATCTCCTAATGCAATTACATTAAAAAGGGACAGTTCAGGCATGTATCTGTTCATCAAACATTTGTAGGCTATGGATCATCTGTGTTGATTGCACTGGTACCCTAATTTAAAACGAATATAATTCTTATCACATTTAATCTAATATAAAATACCTAGCTAGCTAATTTTCTCCAGGTTTGTTTTAAGGAGCCATCTCTCCCCACTAGCCAGCAGAGTGTCTCCTCTTTGGGTGTTTCCTCCCTCCCTCCCTCCCTCCCTACACACACACACACACACACACACACACACACACACACACACACACACACACACACACACACACACACACACACACACACACACACACACACACACACACACACACACACACACACACACACACACACACACACACACACACCATGCTAGGAATCTAAGGGCTCAACAATAAAAACACTGCAATCAAATTAAAAAGAACCAAATGGTCCAAATATGCATCCCACCCAAAACAAAGGATGTGGCACAGGGGCAAACATAACTGCCAGGGACCTAACTCAGCAGATGAAAGAGATCAGTTCCTTGTTAATGCAAAGAAAAGGAATAAAAAAGGGGATTGCTATTAGGGCCTCAAAAATGGTCAAGGCAGATCAGTACCAGGAGGTAGTTGCACAAAGACTTGATTGAGGAAGGCCTGTCCTTGGCTTTATTCTGGTTGAACCTCAGAATCAGAACTTGACTGCTAGAGAGATTATCTCAAATGTGTTTTGAGGCACTATTTAGTGAGCTAATTGTCATACCCCTGCTGTAATCGGTTGAGAAGAAGTCTGTACATGTCCAGTGTATGGTATCCATAGTACTATGAGAAGTGTGGCTCAAATGGTGACTTTTAAACAACTTCCAAACAGGATTTATCCTGGAATCAAGATGTTAAATATTCACCTTATCATTAAAATGCTGTTTCATTTGCAGAAAGCTCAGTTCAGCTGGGATCCAGAGACAGTAGGACTTATACATGGCTCATTTTTCTGGGGTTACATTGTGACACAAATTCCAGGAGGGTTTATCTCAAACAAACTAGCTGCTAACAGGTAAGATAAAATAATGGGGCATATAAATAATTTTTCATGATCACTGTTACATCATTTAACTTAACATTTTATTGTGATAAATGTATTTCAGGGATATTATGGGTGGAAATCAATATGTGTTATTTATATCTATTACCAAGTGGTGCTACTCCCTATGTAGCTAAAATTGGAGCTAGCTTCCTAGTCTAAACTTGATTTCCGACTCTGTTCTAATAGGTTACTACATTGTGCTCATCACCATAGTACCTGAGTGCATTCCAGTACAAATTATGTGAGGTGACTAACATCTATCACATGTTGTTTGTTCTCTCATCCTCTCCCCAGGGGACAGAAATATGTGCAATGGAGTGTCTTGTTTTGGTAGGGTTTTTGTTGGGGGTGGGAGTGGGTTTGCAGGTGTTTAATATACATATCGCTTTGTATTTGTGTTAGAGTAGGCAAGGTCAGAGAAATGCACTCTTAATATAACCCAAACCACTTAGTCTATCTGAATTTTTTATGTGTATCATGTCATCCCAGAAAAATGGTTTCTGAAAAGTTTTGGGCAAATCACACCAGGGGATTTAAACATGTCCCTGTCGTTTGCTTTTCAAAGATTTTCCTAATGCTGTTTTGGCTCAACTTATCTCTGAAATAGATTCACAAAGAAACTTCAGCTTTTTCTCTTCAAGGGTCCCTAATGTATAGAGATGCCTTGCATAGGTTTTGAAAAGGTGCATGTTGGAATTGTGGAGCTATTTAAAGATGCTATCCTGAAAGCGAACGCACACACAAAAATACAGATAGACCTTCACTTACATACCTGTATTATGGTCTGAGCTAGTAGTAATATCTATGGCTAAGGCTGCCTAGCACTTTGCATTAAAACCTCTGTTTTCAGTTTCTTGTAACTTCATCAGACTTTATGAATTTGTGCAGCCATTTTCCAAGCTTGCTGATTTTTAATAAAATTTAAGTTAAAAAAACCCCTACAATTGTTTTCAGAATGAACTTAATGAAAAATAGCTACTTTTTACTTTAATAAAACTATCTTCAAACATTTCTTTGAAGAGTTTCCAGGATTTGGAGCATCAGCATAGGTGATGGATGGATAAGGTTGTCTCAAAATGTCTGGTGGTTTTTAGGGTGGCACTATCTCTAATATTGTTAACCAGGTTTTTTAAACTATATATGTGTGTAACCCTTCTGCCCCTCTGAGTTGGCAGCAACAAGGACCGGGTTCAGTATCCAGGGGTTCTGTTTCAATAACACAATGCAAAACCGGCTCGAGCCCCCACCCAGTGACCTGGGACAATTACATACCATTCCCCCCCATCCCCCGGGTGCCTCTAGGAGGCAATACTTCCCCACTCGCAAGCACAGAGTCCGAGTGTAGCAAAATCCTTTTAATAAAGGAGGGAAACAATGCGGCATCACGTTGGAGAGACACCACAAACAGGACTATACACAAACCATAAGCAAAAAACCCACCTCCAAGTACATTTGGCACTGTCCTTTCCCCCTTAGGGTCTTAAGTCCAATCACCCCAAAGTCCAACAACCCAAGAGTCTCTGTCTCTGGTCAGTGCCACCCCAGAGTTCAAAAGTTTATCTGCTGAGTTTTACCCCCCCAGCCTGGGTGGAAATGGGGGGGGGCACACACAGGGTGTTAAGGGACAGCTTATGTGGGCCAGGGTCAACTGCCCCGCTTCTTCGTGGAGTTCTGCTGCAGCCTTCACCACAACTGGCTCCACTCCATCAGCTGTGCCGCTCCTCCAGCCAACCCATGAACCGCATCAGCCGTCCCCATGAACCGCTCCACACTGCTCACTGTTCCACGGGCTGCGCCAACGTGCTGCAGACTGCTCTGCTCTGCCAGCTGCTTAGCAATCGATCTTCAGGCTCCCCCACTCAGTGATCTCAGCTCAGTAAGCTTAGCTCTTTTAGTGATTTCAGCTCTTAGTGGTTTCAACTTGTAGTGAGGAGCCCCAGTGCCACCTTGGCCCAATGTGAATTCAGGTCAGCAGCCTCCAGATGGACTCCTAAAGGATTCAAAATTAGCTCTGCTCTTTAACAGTGGAGAGAGGAGGATGTGCAATTGGTGTTCCAGGCCCTCAAAAGGGGCCCATACCATCAGGTACACACACCAGTCCCCAGCCTCTCTCCCTTCACTGGGTTTTGGAACCCATGTCCCTTGTCTAGCAAGTACTATTTAATGTAGGTTGAGTCATTTCTGTCATAAAGCAGTCTCATAGTTCCTCATTCACATAATTAAGGTAACAACACTTTTTTTCCTTCCTGCCCCAATAACAAAGAAATTGGGGATTCCACAGTGTGAAAATAACCATCCCATGCTGCTGTGTGTTATGCTAAGTGGAGTGGGTTTACCAATGCAAATGCACATTCCTAAAATTCCTTTGCCCACTCCTCATAATGTACCACCAGATGTCATGGTAGATCTCATCCTGACTCTGCTTACATATGTAAGAAAAGGGTCGGGGCTCCAACCCCTCTCCAAAGATTGCCTCTTCCAAAATGTACTCTGGGTTTAGTTTGCATCATTCCTTCTACAAAGTTAGCATCCTCCACTCTTGATTCCTCCACCAGACAAAATTGCCTGAGCTCAGTGTTTATCTTATTCACTCAGTCCACAAACCAGCTAGCCCGACCATAGCTGTATCACCAGTCTTTTGATCTCTCTGAGCTACCCACAGAATGGACCAACTCAAACTTCCACAAACTTACCAATATTTTACTGAGTAAAGCTGAAGAAATCTTTTTTTTTTAAGTCTGAGAAATAGCACTCTTGGTGGGGAGATAAATCTGTGAGACCTTACAGCTGATTTAAAATACATGTATCCATTTCTACAATCCAGATATCCTGCAAATTACACACAATCTAATGGAAATGTGAATTCAATGCAGAGCATTATTTCTATAGTGAAATTTATAGTGTATCAAATGTCCCTATTTTAAACAACATAAAGTTATTGCTTGTAATATTAAAAAACAACAACAAACACCATCAAAAACACTTTTGTGACATTTTGATAGGGGTTTCCATGTACTTGTATTGAAAAAGTACAGAATATGTCCACATCAGCTGGTGTATGTAATTCTGTGACTCGTGATTCTAATTTATGGTCTCAATATGCCTATTTGAACTCTAATAACCAAACTCTACCAATTCAGCAGAGAAATTGGTGCTGGGATGGGAACCTTAAATGGGTGTATCACTTTCCAGACCTCACAGGCAAGAAGTGAGTTAGGTTTTATACAGTAAGTGGCAAGCTACTGTTACAGTTTCTAGCATTAATTATACTACTTGTTTACCATGTTCACTTTGCATCAGAGCCTCCATATCCTGTTTCTAAGTTGCAGAATAGATTCTCAGAGAAAAAGATACAGATGTTACAATTTTCTCCAGCTTTTATTGACTTTTAAAAATGGCAATACTTTGTACTTTGCTCTTTGGTCAAATTAATTTGGTTCTGTTTCCTCTATTTTCTTGTAAACAACAAAATCATAGGTAATTGTGACCTAACTGCATTTATTATATCCATCCCTAGGCACATATGATGCTATTGATGCACACAATGTAATACTTCTGCAGCCACATGACTTTCATAGTTGTCATCTATGCAGTATACTGTGGCCTCAAGGACTTGACATGATAAGTATGTTTAGAACTCAGGACTTCTTGAGACAGACTAGGTCCCTGAAAATTCCCTACAAGAGAATTTCTATTTGCAGTAGTAGTATTAAGGTTTATATCCAGAGATACTCCAAACTCCCTTGTTTTCGCTTGTGTTCATGGAACCATTTTTTCCAGATTTAGTCCAGGTGGGTTCACCACCCATCCCAAGTTTCTCTTTTCGAAGAGGAAGGATGGTCTTGTTGTTAAGGACCTGGATAGTATGTAGGAGATCTGGGCTCAGTTCCTGACTCTGCTACAGACTCTCTTTGTGAACTTGGGGAGGTTGTTTGATCTCCCTGTGCCCCTTCTATAAATGGTGATAGTATTTATTTCTTTTCCCCTATCCTTTGTTGGTCGGGACAAGGACTGTCTCACCACATGTTTGTGCTGAGTGTAGCACCACGGAACCTCAAACTCAGCTGAACTCTAAACCCTACTATAATACAAATAATGTATAATAATAATTTCAATTCTCAGTGCAAAGCTCAGCTGAAAACACACTGGGTAACCTGGTTTCGCACGGGAAGTAATTCAAAACCACCCAAACCCACAAATTTCCCTTCAATTTGATGTGAAATCATAAATTACCCAATATTTCCACAGATCCACATTGACTTGAAAAGTTCATCAACCATTTAATAACAGTGTCCCCTTAACTTACTGTTCACCATTACAAAATATGTCTGACTACTGTAAAGTACCATTTTAACTTGTCCATTGTCATTTACTAATAAAGAGACACTGAACCTGAGGCGCATCCCGATATTGGCTTTCAGGAATAAAATATCATTGGTTAGCAGAGTCCATCATTTAAGAACTCTGTTCTGATTTCACACTGGCAGCTTGCCAGGGCGCCGAATGGTGAGGAGAAAAGAATACATGAATGAATTAGAAACACTGGGCTATTTTTAGCCAAGGAAGAGACCAGTTTATCTTAGATACAAGGTACTGCACTGCTGGCAAGATGATGGCTGTTTTTGCAAACGTTCCTCACCCTCATAAATAGTAGCAAAACACTAGCTAATTCTAGCTCAGCCACTCTTATTTAGCTCTTTGGCATACAAAGAAATTATATGGAATGAAACAATACATAACGTGAATTCAGTTATTAGAACTGTGCAAGTGGAAAATACTCTTTCCCTGCGGATCATTCTTTCCCTCGCTTTTTTACCTACATTCCTATGGAATGCACTCAGGGGTGAAAGTAACTTAAAGGACTTACCAGTACTCCGGAGTCTGTAGAAGGGGTCGGGGCCTCAACCGGAAGAGGCGGGGCCTATAAATCTCCAGCCACTTTAAATCAGGATTTAAAGGGCCCAGGGCTGGGGCTGTGGTAGCAGCAGCTGGGAGCCCCGGGCCCTCTAAATCACCCCCAGAGCTACCAGCTTCAGAGGCGGCTGGGATCCCCAGGGGTGATTTAAAGGGCCCAGGGCTCCAGCTGCTGCTACCGCAGCAGAGCCTTATACACTTTAAATCACCATCGGAGGGGGCCCCGGCCTCTGGCAGAGCTTTAAAGGGCCAGGGGCTCCGCTGCAGTAGTGGCCACCAGGAGCCCCGGCCCTTTAAATCACCACCAGAGTCCCACTACCGCTACCCCAGGGCTCCAGCAGCGGGGCTCAGGTGTCGATTTAAAGGGCCCTGGAGGGTAGCGGCAGTGGGAGCCCTGAGCCCTTTAAATTGCCACCCGGAGCACCGGGGTAGCAGCAGCAGCCGGGGGCTCAGGTGGTGATTTAAAGGACCCAGGGCTCTGGCTGCCGTTACCACCCTGGGTGTTTAAATCATCCCTGGAGCCCTGCTGCTGGACCCCTGGGGAGGTGGCAGCAGGGCTCCGGCGGCTATTTTAAGGACCGGGGTGGTAGTGGCTGCTGCAGCCCAGGATCCTTTAAATAGCCACCGGAGCCCTGCCGCTGCTACCCCAGGGCTCTGGCAGGCTCCAGGGATGATTTAAAGGGCCTAGGGTGGTAGCTGCACCGGCGCCCCGGGCCCTTTAAATCACTTACTGAGCTCTGCTGCCACTTCCCCAGGGATCCAGCAGCAGGGCTCTGGTGGCAATTGTCACCAAGAGAAGCCGATCCACCCCGGTACGGCGCACCAGCTCTTGCCGGTATGCTGTACTGGGGCGTACTGGCTTACTTTCACCTCTGAATGCACTGTAATTCCCTGCAGTGTGAGGACTCTGACAGCATTCTGATAAAGAATACATTTCTCTTGACGGCAAGGAGTGGCCAGTGTAGCCAAACCCCTCACCTCCTTTGGTGATAACGGATGTAGCACAACTAAATATTCACTCAGCTTTGAAAATGGCCCCTTAAATGTCCGTGGGTGACCATTTGCTTCCACCGCCATTTTTTGGCATTGTGATTCTTAGAACACTTTTCATATTGACTCTGTTCATTTTATTGTCACTGTGCCCTCCCAGCCCATTTGTCTGTTGTGTCCCTCAGCTGAGTCCTGCTTGTCACGGGAGCTGTCAAAGGCCGAGACTGTCTTCTTTGCTGATGTCTGTACAACACTCAGCACCCAAAGGGACCTTGGGTTCGTAGGCACTACTGTGATTGTGGAGAATGAGGGAGTGATGTGTTTTAATTTTATGAATACTAGGTGCACTGCAATTTACCTGTTATCAGGCCAGACTACAAGGAGCTAAATCAAAGGAGTCTGTTTGGAGACAAACAAGAAACAAAACAATGGCAAAGATAAGTACAGTCCAGGTAATAGCAAAGGTCCTTGAGGAAACAACAGGGAAGTTATTAACTGGGCAATACCCACTGTGTAGTTACAGTTAGGCTGGCAAGGTTTATTTTCCAAGACTTGAATCTAGGACCAGAGGGGATGCTAAAACCTTAATGATGCTGCTCTGGCAAAGAAGAGAGGAGGGAATTGAGTGCCCTGAGACAGCGACTGACAGACACTGAGAGAGGGAGAAATGGCAGCAAGTGGGCTGACTTTCTTGGACAGAGGGGCTGGGGGGGGGCAGGGGCTGGACTGAGGGGAACTTACAAAAGCTGGCAAGGAAACAATAGAGTGTAGGTAAGACCCCAGTCAGATAACAACCCCCCCTTTTTTTTAATCCCTTTGCTTTGTGTGCTCTGTGCATTTGGGTGAATACATAAAGCTTTGTTTTGAAGAAGTTGTTTTTGAGCCACTTTAATCAGCTGCTGTCACAGAATGAAAAGGGCTGACAGGTGCTAAAGCCTGTCAGATTAACGGGGTTGGTAAATGGGTGGTGGTGGTGGTGGGGGGTGCCCCTCAGATCCAGTCTGAGAGTGGTAGAACTTGTGGTTCTACCCAGAGAGCGGTGAAGGCATGCTTGGTATAAATCTAGCCCTGGCATGAGGGGGAGGGACTAGAGGATCTCTTGAGGTCCCTTCCAGCCCCACATTTCTGTGATTCTAAGGCAGCAGCCTGGGGGGGGGGGCTGCTTTAATGTCTGCCAACTGGCTATGGTCCCTGTGCATCAGGGCCAAATATGTGCATGAGTGGATCGTGTCACAGGGGCCTGATGCTTCAACTTTGCACCAGGTGAGAGCTCCCCCAGACTAGGATAATTCTCAGTGAGCTGGATCTGGTTGATTCGAGACTCCGGCAGTGCAATGGGGACAGAACCCAGCCAAGAATCTGGCTCATTAAATTTAAAAAGGTGGTTTGCAAATGTCCTCTTACTACTGTAGACATCTTATCAGGGATCGCTACTGTGACATGATCATTAAACTGGTTCTTGGTGATATGAAGTTTAATAATTTCCAGAGACATTGGATTAGTGAACCTAGGAGATGCATAGCATATGTAATGCAATCCACAGAACTGATTTGTTGTATAGAAATGAAATTCATAGATTTTGTCAACAAGGTATGAAAATATAAGAAATACAGTAAGTTTTAGTTAATTCTTATATTAATAATACTAACTAAATAAAGATTCCCATTTTTGGTCAGGCACCTTCTTTCCACCTTATTATTCCCACTGTCTGTTTTTTCTATTTTCTTCCCTGTGGCATTGTAGGTCCAGTTTTTAAATGAATTCTTTAAGAGGGCATCCAAATGCCATATCTGAGGACTCAGACAGGCAAGTAGATGCTTCATCTATGCCATGGCCCTGGAGGGCTTAATTTGTGCCAGGGCTCAGCCCCAGCACCTCTGGGCTCAGCAGCTCAGAGCGCTGGCACCTCTAGGCTTGCTGCATCAGTTATGAAAGTAAAACAATTGCTTGAGCATTGGCACCTAATTGATTGAACCATGGCACCTCTTTCATTATAAATTAAGCATTGCTGGCAAGCATCCAGTTTATGCCTGGTAGAAAATGATTGTCAGTGATTCAGTTTCAGACACTTTTTCTGTCACTTCTATTGTTACTGTTTTTATGATGCAGTAAGTGTTGCACTGCTCTCTATTTACACTCAAAAAACTCCAGGGTCCCTTGCCTGAAAGGATTCACAGTCAGACTCAGGTATGCTAGGTAAACCTGCGCTGGAAAGTTGTGTTGTCCTGTCCTTCAACTCCAACTATGTTGGGCACACAAGAATGTTGCCTATAGCTGTAGTCCTGCCACAGACCTTTCTGCTACTCTTTTCTTTGTGTCTGAAATCGAATATATAGGTTGGGTGACTGCAGCCAACATAAATCATTTTCAGAACTCATCTAGCCCTATGTGAATTCAGATTCTTCAAAAATTTGAACATAGCTGTGCCTGGCCTAATTAAGAATTAAAGAGTAGGGATTCTTAATTTTTTTTTTGTAGGGTGCATCATATCTTACTAAAGATGCTGCCTTTTAGACACCTTCCCTCCCAGTTACTATCACATAAAATCTTTATGGCAATTGCTGATATGGAAAAGTAATATTAGGAAAGTAGTATCTTTTAAACTGTTTTCTAATGCAGATTAGCTGCTGGAAACTAGCAGAACCAGCAACATGGCTCAGGAAAGCACTTGAGCCAGTGCTTCACATTAAGCATGTGCTTAGATTCCCTTGAATTCAGTAGGATTTAAGCCTGGGCTTAAGCACTTTCCTAAACAGGGATGCTTTCCTGAATCAGGACTCATGGAACCAATCAGTTCACCATGAACTTCCAGAAAATGCTCCAAGGACCCCAGTTTGAGAAGAAGAAAAAAATCCAGTAGACCTTCCTGTACCAATTTTTGAGTTTATGCAAAACTCTTGTTTTAGGTAGAGGACTCATACCAGGGATAGATTCAGCTCTGGTGTCTGTAGCTGCAACTCTGTTGACTTCATAATCAGGATTGACTTTGGCTCATTGTGCAAGTCCTTTGCAGGTGAAATGGCACAAAGTATGGGCCAATGTCTTTTCTGCCCAGCGAACAATAAATATCTCCCCTTATTCTGTTTCTTTCCACAGGGTATTTGGAGCAGCTATTTTCCTAACATCTACATTGAATATGTTCATCCCGTCTGCTGCAAGAGTACATTATGGCTGTGTTATGTTTGTAAGAATTTTGCAAGGTCTCGTAGAGGTAGGAGCACTCAGCATTTTGGCCTGATTATATTTCACTCATTTTGGGGGGGGTCCAGTTTTATAATGTCAGAAAAAGATTCGCTCAAGTTTTCTAAATAATCCACGTTGCTCCTTATTGTTCATTTTTATTCAGCGGTGTTAGTTTGTTTTACTCCTGCCAAGTATTACTACTGGGAAAAGCCCCATCTTTATAACATTTCTTTATGCTTTGTAAGATGATTAAATTTTAATTATACCCATTTACATATTTCAATTAGTCTAAACTATAAATTCAAAAGACCAGGATTATGGAATGGAAAGTAGATCTACCACATTTTAATAGGATCATTCACTGCCTGCACTATATATATAAACATTTCCACCAGAGCATTTACCACTTAAATTCTTGTTCAAAGCCATTCACGATCTTCATAAGCAACCAACAAAGTTCTTCATAGCTTTCCTCAGCCCCTCCCGTACTGCTTATTATTGAAGAGCAATTATACCAGTTGAAAATAACAGCAACTGTCTACAGTAAAAGCAAAATGATGTGATGTGTGTGTATGAAATATTTGCTAGGGCGTGACTTATCCAGCGTGCCATGGGATGTGGAGCAAATGGGCTCCCCCACTGGAGAGAAGCAGGCTGGCAACCACGTCTTTCTGTGGTAAGTTTAGTGATTTCTAGATTTTTCTGTGTTTCTGATGTATTGGTGTTTCCATTTAGAAATTCTTTATTGTACTTAGTCATATTGGTTTGCAAGTGAAATATGATCCTCCTCATTAGAAGGAGGGAGGATAGTGATGGGGAGGAGAGAGGATGAAGAAGATGTAGAACTGGTGGGTCAGTGGGTGGGGAGAGAATGCTGCAGAGATGCTGGGACAGAGAGGTGAAGAGGAAAGTGAAAGCAGTGAAGGTAAAAGTGGACAGTGGGGGAAAAAAATAGGAAGAAGATGGAGACGTGATAAAGAGAGAAAATTCAACAAAAAATTTGAAAAGATAGAAAAATCACCGAAAAAAATAGTCTGCTAGCAAATGCAGGCATTGAGGGACCAGGGGACTGTAATATCAACACAGGATGAAAAGAGGGAGACTAGGAAAAGGCAAAAAAGTGCAAAAAAGGGAGATTTTTTTTAAAGAATGTACTGGAATTTTGCTGTATACATGTTTAATCTACAATTTAATGGATGGAAAAACCCTGGCAACCTCCCTCAGACCCCCAGCCACCTTGGATGCTATGGGTCACCCCCATTTTATTTTTGAAAAGGGAACTGGTAAGCATCACAGATCCACAGGATTGGTGCTATGGCTCCAGCTTTGGAACAGTCTCTGGGAGGATTCCTTCAATATGTTAGGCCCCCCCTAGGAGTCTCACTTTTCCTCTTGCGTAAGCCACACAGCTTCACTGCCTCCTTAGACTGGACCTCTGGGCCTTCAGTTCTGCTGCTTCACACTGTGAGCCCTGTTTGATGACCGGTGCCAATGAGACAGACCCCTGAGGGAGACTTGTACAATCTTAGGGAGCAATGCACCTCTGCAAGCATCTGCAGTGACACTCAGCCAGCGTTGTCAAACAGTAGGGTCTATTAGTCAGCTGGAGCACAGCATAGAAGTCCTTGGTTAGCACAGGGAAATGAAGGTTAAAGCACAGTCTATTCTGGGTAGCCAGAGCCCAGCCAAGCTGCAGTGAACCCTATTGTTCAAACTCTGTCACCCTGTCCATCTGATCTCCTTTGTCAGACTCCCAGGTGTGTGCTCCCCACTGCTTCCCCCAGCCAACACCTACCTTCCATCTCTTCCCCCCCTCCCGACATAGTTCTTTGTTCCCAAGCTGGGGAGATGAGAGGCAAGGGACGTCCATATCTCTCTGCGTCATTGGTTGCTTGGTGTCCATGTTCAGGCAAGTGAATTTGCCACTTTCTTTTCAAGAGCTCCATTGACCTGGGACCTAAGAGCCCAGACAGCTAGGCACCATTTGCACTTGTGTCTTAGCCTGCCCTGAGAGCACACAATCTCTTTGCACCCACTCTGTAACAATGCTGCATGTAGAGGAAACTGAGGCACACATGGGCTTCATAAAAATGTTAAAAAATTTCCCACTTTGTCACACCAAATCCTTGCATTCAGTTTAGTTAATCCTTCAGGAGTAACTGGGATGTAGACTAGATATGAAACTCCAGTCTGAATAGTCACCAGTGAAAAGTATTTGCTAATGAGTTATTCCAAGAAACTAGTAGAGTGAAGTGCTCTCTGCATGTCTGACAATAGTTTGTACTTAGGTCAAAAGTGTTCATTAACAAAGTATGAACTAATGTCAAACACTCAGTGAAGACCTGAGTCTGCTCCTTCCTCAGAATAATTCATTAGCAACACTTCTCACCTATGGCAGAATTAATCCAGGAAGACCTCAGAGCCAACTGGCAGACAGCCCACTGTACGATAACTCAATCAGGCCAGACACCCATTGCCCCCCATACACTGTTGTCATAATATGTATCTAAAAGGTGCCATATAAGGCATCATGTGTAAGGTTACGATTTTGTCACAGAGATTTCAGAAGGTCATGGAAGCCATGACTTCCAAAGACCTCCGTGACTTCAGCCCCCAGTGGCTGGGAGCTGCAGCAGCTGGTGGGGTCCCCACACAGCCCCCAGCCACCGTGGGTGATGGGGTGACCCTGGAGCTCCTGGCCACTGTGGGCGGTGGGGGGATCCAAGCCACAACTCCTGGCTGTGGGGAGACCCTGGAGCTCTGGGCTGCTGCAGGCACCGCAGGGCTCTGAGCCACCACCAGGGGACCCCGCAGCTCCTGGCCGGCCCCCACAGCTGCCCAGCAGCTCCCCATTTTGTCATGGATGTTTTTAGTAAAACTCAGGGATAGTTCATGGGCAATAAAGAAAAATTCATTGAAGCCCATGACCTGCCTGTGACTTTTACTAAAAATATCTGTGACACAATCTTAGCCTTAATTGTACATAAACTGGTGACACGCTGGTCCCGAATATCATCTGTGATGGGTGTACAGGTTGTGTTCAAAGAATGATGTGTGTGTGCTGGAAATACGTTCTTAAAATGTGTTTGGGAGGCAGAGCAAAAACCCAGCTTGCCCTAGACAAGCTTGGTTAGAGGCAGAGGACCAAGAAAGTAAAGGTACATATAGGGTACACGAAGCTGTCGAGCAGCAATTTAGAGAGCACACTGGGGGACAGAGTCTGCACCCAGGAATCCTTCCTGGCTCTTGAGGCAAAGACAATGGACTTTGGGTAATACAAGAGGAGCAAACAGGCTTTTTAGTGATCTACCTCTTAGGGAGCAGCACCTTTTGATTCTCTCAGCGCTGGGTGCCTTGGCCTGGAGTTGCTGGTAACCTGATGTGAGTAACAAAACTGCTTAGGTGAAGACTGTAACTTGCGAGGATTAAGTTTTTTAGTCACTAGAAATCCCGGTTTGTTTTGTTTGTAACCATACTTGTCTCTTTTGTTCTTGCTTAGTGTCACTTAAATCTCTGGTCTTTGTTAATAAACTTATTCTTGTTTTATTACAAAACGATCTCAGTGCTGTGTATTACAGTGAAGTGCAAGACTCCAGCTAATCTACCAGGCGTGTGTATGCTCTGTTCTTTGGAGGCAGTGACCCTAATAATTTCTGTGAGGGTACAGTAAGAGGGACTGGACACTGAAAGGAGACATCTCTGGAGGTTTTGCTGATTGTTACCTGCAAGGCAAAATTTAGACTGGCAGAGATTTGAAGACTTTGCTGGTGAAGCAGACAGGCTGGTGTGTCAGGGAGCTGACCCACATCTTAGCAACAGCAGCAGCAAAGCTCTCACTCCTGCTAAGGCAGAGGGGTAACCCAGTGGTTCACAATTCTAGGTATCCTGCCCAGAACATATCAGATACCCAGTTGTCAGTGCTAAGCTAGAGTTTCATCATTAGTCTATATAAGTTCTTGGTGGAAATTCCTTTTTCAGACACTTAAATGCTCATGTCCTTTTCCTTATCCCTAACCAATACATCACACACCTCTTCTGGTCTGGAACTCAGACTTCTTAACCTGTTGCCAGGTTGAAAATTGACTTTATTTTGACTGTTTCTTCATACTAATGGTATAGTCCAGTGGTTCTCAAACTTTAGCAACTTGAGGACACCCATTTTGATTTACAATTTTTCAGGGACCCCCAAGTGCCATGCTCAACCCTTGTCCTGCCTTCTTCCCTGAGGCCCCACCCCCACTTCCTCCATCGTCCCTCCATCACTTTGTCTCCCCCACCCTCACTCACTTTCACCAGGCTGGGGCAGGGAGTTTGGGTGCAGGAGGGGTGAGGGCTGTGGGAGGGAATTTGGGTGTGGGTTCTGTGCTCTGAGAGGGAGTTTGGGTGCAGGGTGCAGACTCTGGGCTCTGAGAGGGAGATTGGGTGCAGGAGGGGTTGAGGGGTGTGTGGGGGTGCAGCTGTGGGAGGTAGTTTGGGGGTGAGGGGTGTGGCTCTGGGAGGGAGTTTTGGTGCACATTCCTCTGGCAGCGGTTCCTAGGCAGGGGTGCCAGGGGGTCTCCGCACGCTGCCCCTGCCTGCAGGCACCACCCCTGCCTGCAGGCACTGCCCCCACAGCTCCCATTGACCCCCTGCTCCCCCCCCCCCCCCCGGGGACGCAGAGCAGCTTCCGGGAGCGGCACGGGGCCAGGGGAGGTAGGAAGCCTGCCTTAGCCCCACTGTGCTGCTGGACTTTTGGCATGCAGGAGGTGCTGGGAGGGAGGAGGTGGGGGAGGAGTTGATCAGTGGGGCTCGCAGACCCCCTGGGGGTTCCCAAGGAGCCCCAGGGGTCCATGGACCCCAGTTTGAGAAACACAGCTATAGTCAACATATTGTTTAACATACTGATGGCAGGTCTAGATGAGCAATCCACTGTTACTAGCATTGGTGGAGTTTCACAGGTGCTAGCATAAAGATGGGAGAATGTATTTAAATTCTCAGTCTAGAACTGTGACTGCTCAGTGCTTCTGAAAATCAGGCTGTTAACTTCTCTGTAGCACAATTAATCCATATGCGTAATACAGCTTACCTACCTCAACATATGCTGCTGCATGATAAAGGTACCACTTGGACTTTGTGATGCTGGTCTTAACTGCACACTGCAGTTGGTGGGTGCTGGAACTAGGGGTGCTGGCTTGAAGTGGTTTCCATCATATACAGGGTTTACAGTTTGGTACACAAATTATTCCAGCCTCTCTGTGTAGTTGTTCTAATACCTATACGAAATGAGTTGGAGGAATTGGGTAACATAGCTGACATGGTTTCTCAATCCCTTTGATCTTCAGGTTCTTACGCTGGGGCAGTGGTTGCCATGCCCTTGGCAGGGGTATTGGTGCAGTATATAGGATGGCCATCAGTCTTTTACATTTATGGTGAGTTGTTTACTGTAAAATGGCACACAGTCGGATCAGCACTGTTAGACAGTGTAGTAGAAATCTATTTTAAAAGTGGTACTGATCAAAATTGTACAGTCTTATTATCAGCTTTCTGTGAAGTATTAAAAGATACTATGGTAACATATTGTAAAATGCTTTTCAACTGTAATGATTTCAACATATAGTGCAGGGCTACATACTGGCGAGTCCTTGTGAAAGCCCACGTAACCACCCAGCGATGCCCCAAGCATGCTGATACATCCCTGAAGTTGCCTCTTATTTGTGCCTAAACACTTACCCATTCACAAAACAGTAGGGGCTCCAAAAGCCACACACAGTGGGGAAGCTCACCCATGCATGTTTGTTTGTCTGTTTCAGAGGTGGCATAATTCACTTTGATCCTTTGCACAGAGTGTGCTGCAAGGTTTGCCAATCGGGATCTGCTTACTATGTCTTTACATAGCCCATGCCAATATATTTTTTAGTTTGGATTAACCATGATTCCCTCCCCCCCGCCACATCCCATGCAGATATGTGCTTCTGCCTTCCCCCATCCTCCCTAGGCACATAAGTGCAGTGTGCTGAATAGCTGCTCAGATACCACTGTGATGGGCACAGTATAAATAGGCAGCTATAATTTTTCCATGTGAATTTGTGCAGACTTCCTGCCGGACTTTGATTTGATTTGGTCCTCAGATAAATAATTGAAACGTTAGGCATTACAGATACTTTACCATTACCCAATGGCGTTTGAAACCAATCTGTTTTCCTTCCACCTGTGCAGGAATGTTTGGAATTGTTTGGTACATATTCTGGTTGTTTCATGCCTATGAGAGCCCTGCTGCACATCCAACAATAACCAGTGAAGAAAGAACATACATAGAAACAAGTATAGGAGAAGGATCCAGCCTAGTTAGTGCAAGTGTAAGTATAATTTAATGGTCATAGACAGAAAATGCCTGGGTTTTGGTGGCCATTGTCATTTATGGCAAACAAACATGTTAAGACTTTGCATTATATCAGTGTGTGGTTAGGGATACAGTGTAGGACTTCAGCGTGCAGAAGGGCAGCTTTTCTTTTCTTAAAGACTACAGAATCCGGCCCATGCATAAAAATATAAACATCTAATCAATCTACACAACTCAATGTCCTTTCAGCTCAAGGTTTCTACTCCTGTCTAAACATAAGGGGCCAGATTCTGATCTCGCTTATGAGTAATCCAACTGAGGTCAGAAAAAATGAAGTCAATGTTGCTGCCTAGATCAGAAGCTGCCTACAACTCGTGTTAGTGGAAGTTCTGGATGCACAGTCAGGGTTCTCTGACACTCTTGGTCTTAAAACAGCCTAAGTTTTTTCTGCCCCCTTCTCCCACTCCCCAAACCTTTTCTTAGCTTTGTTACCAGTAGCATCCTGGAAACCTAATCCCAAAATATATTTTCCAATCAAATTTGTCTTCCTCCATTTATGTAACTTGGTTTTGCTATTGTTTGTAAAAACAAAAGCTGTTTCTTGATAACCTATTCCTTCCTGGCTTACATTCTTCAACATTCTGTAACAAAATACCCCAAATCCTCTTTTGATTATGGATGATTTGGCTAACAATCATGGTGATTGGATAATGTGTCAAATTCTACCCTTGGATGCACACCTGATGCATTCATTGAAATCAATCAGACCTTGGCTGGAGACACACATGCACATCCAAGGTCACCACTGCACCCTTAATATTAATTGGATCAACATATATACATCCATGTGGAGTTCATACCACACTGTGTACATAATGATCCATTTTTAAGAAAAGGAAAAAAAAATATCCACCTTGCCATCATTACAAATTGTTTCTTTTAGGAGTTCTGTTGTCAATAAGTGTGGTTCTGACATAATTTTCTTCCTGCTGAACAGATTACTGAAGCATAAATGGAAACTCAAAGTGAGAAGAGTGAATTGCATAAATTCCATTTGATCCCAAGGACTTTAGTTCAAGTCCCAATTTAGACTAAAACTGATATCTGCCTGTCACTTAGTTACTGCATATTTACAATATGGAATTTATCAGATTGAATCACACCAGAAGACAGTGAGGAACATATCAATGCTTCCCTGCAATTTACTTTATAATTCTTCTTACCTCTGTACCACTGTTGCTCTATACCAGTGGTTTTCAAACTTTTTTTTCTGGTGACCCACTTGAAGAAAATTGTTGATGCCCACGACCCAATGGAGCTGGGGATGAGGGATTTGGAGTGTGGGATGGGCTCAGGGCTGGTGCAGAGGGTTGGGGTGTGGAGGTGAGGGCTGTGGCTGGTAATGTGGGGTTCAGGGTGTGGGAAGGGGATCTCGGGAGGGGCAGGGGGTTGGGGTGCAGGAAGGGGTCAGGACTCTGGGTCCAGGCTCTGGGCTGGGGCTGAGGGGGTTGGGATGCAGGAGTTGGCTCTGGGTTTGGGGCGGGGTTCAGGGCTCGGACAGGGGGTTGGAGTGTGCGAGAGGGTCAGGACGCTTGGCAGGGGGTGCAGGCTCTGGGGTAGGGCTGGGAATGAGGGGTTTGGGGTGCAGGAAATGGCGCTGGGTTTGGGGGGCTCAGGGCTGGGGCAGGGGATTGGGGCACAGGGTTGAGGTGTGGCTTAACTCTGGCATCTGCCGGTCAGCAGCCCAGTGGGGTGCTAAAGCAGGCTTTCTGCCTGTCCTGGCACCGTGGACCATGCTGGGCCCTGGAAGCGGCCAGCAACAGGTCCAGCTCCTAGGCGAAGGCGCGCGTGTGGCTCTCAACTGCAGGCACTGCCCCCACCCCAGCTCCCATTGTCTGGAAACTGGCCAATGGGAGTGCAGAGCCAGTGCTCGGGGCGGGGGCAGCATGTGGAGCCCTGTGGCCTCCCAACCTAGGAGCCAGACCTGCTGCTGGCCACTTCCGGGGCACAGCGCGGTGTCAGAAAAGGGAGGGACTAACCTGCCATAGCCGGGCAGCACCGCTGCCGGGACTTTCAGTGGTCCGGTTGGCGGTGCTGACCAGAGCCACCACACCCCAGTGCCTTCTATTCCGTGACCCAGTACTAGGTCGCGACCTGCAGTTTGAAAACCATTGTTCTACACAGTATCTCTAGAGTCCTAACCCTTCAAAGAAAGAAGCTCTTTCTTGCTCCCAGCCACAAACCTAGGAGCTGATTCTCCACTTGCTTAGACCAGTGTAAATCAGTAAAGTTGCACTGGGGGATACAACCAATATGAAAGGAAAATCTGTCTCTGCCTTGCTTTTACCTATACAAAAAGTCTTCAATTTGTCTGTTCTAGAAATTTAGTACCCCTTGGAAGAAGTTTTTCACTTCAATGCCGGTGTATGCAATCATTGTGGCAAACTTTTGTAGAAGCTGGACCTTCTATTTGCTGCTTATAAGTCAGCCTGCTTACTTTGAAGAGGTCTTTGGCTTTGCAATAAGTAAGGTAAGTTTCTTAATTCCAGCTCTTGCACTTTGGACCTGTTCCTGCAAGGTGCTGAGAGGCCTCAACTCCTTCCAAAGCCAGTTATAGCTGATGATATCAATATTTATTTTAAAGCTTTTTTTCCTTATTTTTATCTATGTAAATTTTCACAGTTGTGGGAAATTATTGTGGGGGGGAGGGGGTCCAGACAATAATTACTGAATGACAGCAGACATTGAGATTGAAAATTTTAAAGCTTTTATAACCATTAAAACACAAATTGTCAACATCACATGTCAAAATATACAAAGTAAATATCCTTAAATCAAACTCTAAGAAAGTAAGGTAATAATTGGAGATATACCAATCTCCTAGAGCTGGAAGGGACCTCAAAAGGTCATTGAGTCCAGCCCCCTGCCTTCACTAGCAGGACCAATTTTTGCCCCAGATCCCTAAGTGGCCTCCTCAAGGATTGAACTCACAACCCTGGGTTTAGCAGGCCAATGCTCAAACCACTGAGCTATTCCTTAAACTTTTGTTTAAGTTTTCAAGTGGCATTTTTCTTTCTAAGCCTAGCCATAAATTTCAATTATTATAGATGGAATTATGTTTGTCGGTTGCTGTGTATATGGTGAAAACAACGTTTACTGACATTTACCAATAAAAAATCTAATCCTTCTAAGCCTATTTATAACAAGTGCAGGGATAAGTGGAATTTTAACTTTCTTCTAATTAATTCCTTGGCAAGAGTAACTATAAGAACCAGAAAAAAAGTATGAAAATACTAGGATGAGATTCCCAACCTTTCTCTGGCTCCTCTAAGCTGACAGAGAGGGACAGAGTGGCATAAAAGGGCCCTAAAATCCCCATTTCAGGCTGAGGGAGAATTCCCCTGGTGCAGAAGCTATGGAGAGAGCCATAAAGCTGCCACCCAAGGTCCCCCTCTCAAGCCCTGGTGTAGGGGACCCCCAAAGGCAGGATGGGGGCCGTAGATTTCTGGCAGTGCTGTGGCCTACTGGCCAGCCAAAGGAGGCTGCCATAACTTACGCCTCCTGGGCTGTCTAAATTATGCCAAGGCTGCTCCAGCTCCTAGAACAGCACAAAACTGGGATGTCACAAAGGTGGCTTAAAGATTCCATAACCCTCTTCTCCCTGGGCTTAAAATTCTGTAAGAGGTGCAGCCCAGAATCCTCTGCCTTAGCATCTGTTTAAACAAATACATTCCAGAAGAAAAAATATTGCTGAACAAAGGATAAAAATAGAACGAGAGAATACATGGGCTTACATATATTTTGTTTAATTTCAGGTTGGCCTTTTGTCTGCAGTTCCACACATGGTCATGACAATTATTGTTCCCATTGGTGGGCAATTAGCTGACTTTTTACGAAGCAGAAAGATTTTAACCACTACCACTGTAAGAAAAATAATGAATTGTGGAGGTACTGTTGGCTTTTACAGATAAAACATATAGTCATGTGTTGCAATTTCTGCACAAATCACAACTTCTCTCTCTGCAGGTTTCCTATTTTTCCCTCTCTACGCCCAGAGAGTGACTGCCAACTTCCACACAGCAGCTCCTTTCTGCTGCAAACTTCCTGGCTTTATATCTTAGCCATGCTCTCCCCACCCTGCCAGAGTTACCCGCAGGGGGCTCTGTCCTTCTGCTGCGTCTACCCCATGGCATGTTTGGCTGCTCTCCCTGGCAGCTGGGCCTGGGCAGGGAGCGGGATGGAACCACTTCTCACACCGGCTGAAGCTGACTCCTCTGTGCAGTGAAGCAACTGCCTGAGGGAGAGTCTTGCTGGGGAGGCAGCGGTGTCCCACCCCCTCTGCTCCCTGCCAAGACCTGGCTACTGAGGAGAGGGGCGAGGCAAGCCGGAAATATGCTGGGATGGAGGGCGGTAGTGGTTCTGGGAGGGGCTAAACATACCCGGGGGGAGGCGCCATGGAGAATGACAGAGCCCCTCTCTCCCTTCCTCCCCACTGCAGGCCGAGCAGTGGGGAGGAAGGAAGAGAGGGGCTCTGTCCTTCTCCATTGCACCTCCCCCCCGGGTATGTTTAGCCCCTCCCAGAACCACTACCGCCCTCCATCCCAGCATATTTCCGGGGGAGGGGCACTTGACCCTCCATGCCCCCCTATGTGTCACCTATGGTATGGGGTGATATGGTATGAACATCCCATCACAGATTTGTTCTTGCTACGGATACAGTTTTGTCGTAGTAAAATTAGGCAAAATTCATGGTACAGTCATAAAAATGTACAAAATCAGGGTACAGTCAAGGCAACAAAAATGGGTAACAATTTAACAATAAAGTATTACAGTGTAACTCGGAGGCATTGACACTGACCCACAGGCTGGGTGACTACCTGGGTGAGTCAAGGGGCGAAGGTGGTACTCTGTCCCCGAGCCCCACCACACAGGGCTGAAACCTGAACTCATGGGCATCTCTTAAAGTCACAGAATCCGTGACCTCCATGACAAAATTGTAACTTTAGTTATTGTGTAATTGCTCAGCTGGGGGTTTACACCTTCCTCTAAAACATCTGGTGCTAATCACAGTCAGAGAAAAGTTACTAAGCTAGATGGACCCTGGAACTACTCTAGTTTGTCAGTTCCTTTGTTCTTATGTCCCTATACATGGCACGGTATGAATTAAGTAAATCAAGAGTTGCACCTGCTTGGAGCAGGTCTGAATTTGACCCTAAATCATCAAGGAACATTTTCAGATTAACTGACCAGGGGATTGCCATCATGTCACCCATACTTGATGCACCGGGAAGAATGGTCACTACTTCTTAACAAAGACAGAAGTTAGTTTCCGGAAGTTCCTTGTGGTGCTTGACGATTTATTATAATAATGTCTCACTGCTGTTTGAGAAAATCTTCATTTACTATTATTACAAAGGCCATCTCAGATCACTAGAGTTGAAATGAATTAGAAGAGAGAAATATTTCTCTTTTTTCCAAGTTTGTTTACTTTAGGCATTTGACAGCACCTTGCATATACAGTAATTACTTTCACTGTTTCCCCTGTGTGTCAGTGTGTCAGTTTCCCTGGTTGTTTTGTCTGGGTCTCTCACACAGCAACAGGGAAAAGAAGAACTATTAAAATAAATAAACATACAAACAGTAAAATGTTATTGTGACCCACAAAAAATTGGCAACTGGGTTCAGTGGCAACTGTAACGCCCCAAAGTGCATTAACTCGTATTTTAAAACTCACTAGATTGATTAGTCCTTATTGGTGTCTTTTTAACCAGTATATTTTATAGAACTTAATCTAGTCCCGTGTTCCATTTGCAGGTTTTGGCATGGAAGCAACTTTGCTTTTGGTGGTTGGTTACTCTCATACAAGAGGTGTGGCTATTTCCTTCTTGGTGCTGGCAGTAGGATTTAGTGGATTTGCTATTTCAGGTAAAGCTTCATCTTATTAATCATCATATTAGCTACTTACATGGCTGCTTATGGGAAAGACCTGTTTCCTGCTGCAACAGAATGATTACTGCAGTACCTGCATTTTATTTATTTAGAGAGAGAGAGCGAGAGAGAGAGAGAGCGTGGAGTTTATGAGAATCTGAATCTTTACCACTCTAGGGTTTACAATACCTCCATGCTCTTCAGATTGCAATGCACATTTACCTCAGATTAGGCTGTTATCATTCAAAACATTAAACCTAATAGGATACAGAGCTAACTATTCTGAAATTCAAATGTAAGATGAGAAAATTTGAAATGTGGTTTAAACAGCCAGTATAATTTTCAGACTGTAATCATGTGGTTCTGTCTGTTTGCTCTTCTAACAGTCCCCCACCCCAGTCCTTCTATACCTCTGATACTTGCAGAAAGTGTATGAATTACCTCTCTACTGCCTGTACCCTAGTTGCCAGTTTGCTTTTCCCCTGCCAGCTGCACCTGCTGGGTCATCAAGCTGTGTGTCTTTATAACTGTTTCTGCCCCGGTGCAGGTAGTTCCTTTCAACTCCATGGGCTTATCCAGCAACATGCTGGGCTCTGCAGTTCCTTGGACACCACTGTTTTTCAAATGGTGATTTCTGTTCATCAGGAATTCCTGTTAATGAGCATGGAAAGCTGACCACAGAGATATCCTGATAAAGAGGAAACATGTGTTCCACTGCAGAAATATCAGGATTTTTCTCATCGGAGAGGAGTTTTTATTTCTAATTCCAATTTTACCAATACCCAGCCTTTTTAGTGCTTTCAGTTCCCTCGAACTCTTGAGAAAATACAATTTGGCTTTTCCTTGCAGGTATCCGCAGCTGATACGCACAGCTTTTGTTACCTACAGTATTACACTGCTTGACAATCACTTAAATTGCTTTTTATCTTTTCTAATAAAATATTTATCCACTAGAAATCTACAGGAAATGTAATTAAACTTTCTACTATATGTTCTGGCTGTCTGGTATTTTGGTAAATTGTCACTAAAACTACAGGGAAATTTTTTTTCTGAAAACGCTCCCTAAATTAAAGCATGAAACTGAGTTGAAGAATTAAAGAGACCCAAATTTATGAGTTGTTAATTCTTTAATTAAAAATTCAATGTTGGGTGCATCACTTCAGATGCTAGGTGACTGCAGGCACTGAAGCCTTAAAGGATTAAATCGTAAAAAATAAGCAATATCTCCTGTTATGTCCTAAAATTGGAGCTGCAGGGGTTAAAAGAAGGGGGAAGCAGGATAAAGGGGTGCAGCTCCCCTTCCTTTGCTAAAAGCAGAGGGATAGCTCTCCATTCTCCCTCGTTAATGCACTGTGGATTCCCTCTCCATTTTCAATCTCCTTTAACCACTGTTAAGCAAATCATATTAGCCCGTGGCGTGAAACTGACTGTGCAGTTGATTGTTGCTGCTGCTGTTACAGGATTTAATGTCAACCATTTGGATATTGCACCCCGGTACGCCAGCATTCTGATGGGGATCTCCAATGGTGTGGGGACACTGTCGGGAATGGTGTGCCCACTCATTGTTGGTGCGATGACTAAACACAAGGTAATGTTTCCTTACCTGGTTCTAGAATGAGGATTAAATTACATGCAAGATTAAGATCATTTCAAAGGTTATTGGATCTCTAATTTTTTTCAGCTGTGTGTGGTTTTTTTCCCCTTACCAAAATACTAGGTGCTATATCCTCAGCTGGTATCAATGGAAGAGGGATACAGTTTACACCTGCTAAGCATCTTGCCCTGAAATTTCACTAGGATTCTGTCTTAGGGTGGTATCATGCTATCCTGCAGAAAAACCTGCAAGAGTTACTTGGAAAACTGCAGTGTAAGACTGCTGAGGTTCCTGAGCAATCATCGCTCTGAAATGGGGTTTGACTTCTCACGTTTAGAAAGGGCCATGGCCTTCTAACTTCATGAGTGTCCTACAACCCACGGGGAAATCCTATTAGTATTTTATTAGCTATCATCATGGAGGAAAAAGAAATATTCTTTACAATTATTTTCTTCAAATGTTTTATTTATAAAACTAGGAATCCGACAATCAATCAATGTACAATGTGTGCTAACTCCTGGTCTAATTCAAAGGTTAGTATTTCCATTTACTGCAAACCTAATGAGTCCTATATCATTCTTTCAGACCCGGGAAGAGTGGCAAAATGTCTTTCTGATAGCAGCTCTCGTGCACTACAGTGGAGTGATATTCTATGCTATCTTTGCTTCTGGTGAGAAGCAAGAATGGGCTGACCCTGAAAGCCTCAGCGAAGAGAAATGTGGCATAATCGACCAAGATGAACTGGCTGAAGAAACGGAACTGAACAGTGAAACTTTTGTTAGTCCAAAGAAAACGTACGGCGCTACCAGTCAAAACAACGATGTGCGGAAAAAGGCATGGAGAAAGCAAAAGGGAGTAACACAGGATATAGAGGAACAGACTTCCTACCATTATGAAAATGGAAATTTTCAAGATAGGTCATAATATCTGAAAATGTGTGATCGTGTGGCAAGTGCCCCCATCCTCTCCTGCCCAACCGCTTCCTAATCAGACAGTATCCATATGTACTTGCTTATTCATTCATGGAAAATCCTGTCAAATGGCTAGATGTAAAATGTAGTAAGGTAATTCTCTCCTTGTAGCACAGAAAAAGAGCTAATAGAAATATAACTGGCAAACCTAAGTCTGGCTTTCAATCAGATCAGTGTAGGATGGACTGAGGGCTCCCTGTGCAGCCTTACAGAGTTCCACATTGGTGTAGTGGGTCTGTCTGCTTGGCTCTGATTGTGGGAGCAGGGCCCTTCAAGTAAGGAAAAGGCCATAATAGGTTGTGGGATTCATGGTAATTTAATGACATTCCCCCTACCATAATGTGTGTTTACTAGGAAGCCCATAGACACAGAAGTCTGGCCATGATTGTCCATGTAGGACAGGGGGTCTGAAACTGGGGGTCGTGACCTCTCCGGGGGTTGCGAGGTTATTACATGGGGGTCACGAGCTGTCAGCTTCCCTCCCAAGGCCCGCTTTGCCTCCAGCATTTATAATAGTGTTAAATTAATAACACATTTTTTACATTTATAAGGGGGATCACACTCAGAGGCTTGCTGTGTGAAAGGGGTCACCAGTACAAAAGTTAGGTCAAGTTTTAGGTTCCTGCTGAGAGATGAGAGTGAAGGAAATTTAAAATTATTAAATTAAAATATGGTCACCGAACAGCAGGAGGGGAATGTGTAACCAAGATTGCTGAAACTATTATTCCAACAATGCTTTCATTCAAGGAGAGAAACTTTTTTCTTTATACATGATGCACCCAGGTTGGATAAAGCAATATAACGGCTACTGTAGAGATTATTTCCCTCAACCTCCCTCACCCCTGATTTTGTGTTGGCATGAAAAAATAATTTTGAAACAAAAATCATCTTCCCGTTCATCATAGTCCCATAAAGATAACATTTTCACTCAGTTCATTATCGTAAAGTGCTTTAAATATATTTTTCTAGGGTAAAATTTGGGTAAAACTATAGGCCTCAGCCTAGCAGCCCTTGTTTATGTGAATGAGATCACTTATGTGAGTAAAGTCTATAGTTTTGGGCCTATAACTCTTTCCTTTTACATATTGCTGCAGTCTCTCCATGGCTGTGAATGAGGTACAGTATATTTTTTGGGGGGAAAGGATTTCTATTTAAAGAAATGACCTGATTCTCAGATATTCTAATCTTACTGTCTCTCTGCCATTAGTATGTGTTCGATATCATAAAATGGCTTTAGATTTTTTTTTACCATCTTTGGAAGCTACCAAGATTACAATGGAGCGTGCTATATCATCTTAAACCATTAGCTGCAGTTGAAAGCTCATTGTGGCAATAATAATATTTTCTTAATGAAGAATTTCAGTAAACTGTTTGTTTTACATTATGATAAATGTCTTAGTAAAATCAAGTAAAATGACCCCGTTTACTTTGTGATGTTTTATGTCATATCTCAATCTTGTTATGTTGGGTTATGATGCATCATTTATAGCTAATGTAAAGTGCATGATAAGATTAGAAATTTAAAACATGTTATAGACACTAATCTGGCTGTGTCTTCAGTCTTCATAGCTGAGGATGTTAGGGAGATTCCCAAACCTGAGCTGGCTTTTCTAGGTGACAAATCGGAGGAATTGTCACAGATTGAGGTGTCACTAGAGGAGATTATGGAATTAATTGATAAGCTTAACAGTAACAAGTAACCAGGACCAGATGGCATTCACCCAAGAGTTCTGAAAGAACTCAAATGTGAAGTTGTGCAACTATCAACCATGGTTTGTAACCTGTCCTTTAAATAGGCTTCTGTACCCAGTGACTGGAATATAGCTAATGTAACGCCAATATTTAAAAAGACCTCTAGAGGTGATCCCGGCAATTACAGACGGGTAAGTCTAACATCAGTACTGGGTTAAATTAGTTGAAGCAATAGTAAAGAATAAAATTGTCAGACACCTAGAAGAACATAAATTGTTGGGCAAAAGTCAACATGGTTTCTGTAAAGGGAAATCATGTCTTACTAATCTAATAGAGTTCTTTGAAAGGGTCAACAAACATGTGGACAAGAGGGATCCAGTGGACATAGTGTACTTAGATTTCCAGAAAGCCTTTGATTTGGAGAAAGGGGTAAAAAGTGAGGTGGCAAAGTTTGCATATGATACTAAACTGCTTGCATCCGAAGAAGTGGGTATTCACCCACGAAAGCTCATGCTGCAAAACATCTGTTAGTCTATAAGGTGCCACAGGATTCTTTGCTGCTTAAACTGCTCAAGATAATTAAGACCAAAGCAGACTGTGAAGAACTTCAAAAAGATCTCTCAAAACTATGTGATTGGGCAACAAAATGGCAAATGAAATTTAATGTGGATAAATGTAAAGTAATGCACATTGGAAGAAATAATCCCAACTATACATACAATGTGATGGGGGCTAATTTAGCTACAATGAATCAGGAAAAAGATCTTGGAGTCATCGTGGATAGTTCTCTGAAGACGTCCATGCAGTGTGCAGCGGCAGTCAAAAAAGCAAACAGGATGTTAGGAATCATTAAATAGTGGATAGAAAATAAGACAGAGAGTATCTTATTGCCCTTGTATAAATCCATGGTATTCCCACATCTTGAATACTGCATACAGATGTGTTCTCCTCATCTCGAAAAAAGATATACTGGCATTAGAAAAGGTTCAGAGAAGAGCAACTAAAATGATTAGGGGGTTGCAATGAGTCCCATATGAGGAGAGATTAAAGAGGCTAGGACTTTTCAGCTTGGAAAAGAGGAGACTAAGGGGGGATATTATAGAGGTATATAAAATCATTAGTGATGTGGAGAAAGTAAATAAGGAAAAGTTATTTACTTGTTCCCATAATACAAGAACTAGAGGGGCCACCAAATGAAATTAATGGGCAACAGGTTTAAAACAAATAAAAGGAAGTTCTTCTTCACACCGTGCACAGTCAACTTGTGGAACTCCTTACCTGAGGAGGTTGTGAAGGCTAGGACTAAAACTGCGTTTAAAAGAGAACTGGATAAATTCATGGAGGTTAAGTCCATTAATGGCTATTAGCCAGGATGGGTAAGGAATGGTGTCCCTAGCCTCTGTTTGTCAGAGGATGGAGATGGATGGCAGGAGAGAGATCACTTGATCATTGCCTGTTAGGTCCACTCCCTCTGGGGCACCTGGCATTGGCCACTGTCAGTAGACAGGATACTGGGCTAGATGGACCTTTGGTCTGACCCAGTATGGCCGTTCTTATGTTCTTATGTTACTGAAGTGCAATTGAGTGCATAGGTGGAACTATCCTTAGGGAATGTGTACACTGAAGGTGGGAGATCTGAATTTCAGCTGAAGTAGACATACCCAGGCTAAAAATAAATGTGGTGGCAGAAGCAGGACAGGATCGCTGCCCAAGGGTCTCAGATTGGCTAGCCCACCCTGCCACTCACGCTGCTGCAGCGGCGCTTCTATTTCTAGTGCACTAGCTGGATCAGAGATAGTGCAGGTATGTCTCAGTAGGGTGACCAGGTTTTCTGATTTTATAGGGATGGTCCCAGTATTTGGGGCTTTGCGATTATTGCCCTCCACCCTCTCTCCTTATTTTTCACACTTGCTATCCGGTCAGCCTATGTTTCAGCAAGCTGAAATTACACCTTCCAGCTCCAGTGTAGATGCACCCTGAGACATAATGATTTGAATCCACAGATGGCTTATCTTCCACACGCATAATTAAACAAGAGAGACAAGGAAGTCAGCCAATCGTCTTTCCCTGACTACAATCGCTTTCATGTACAGCAAAATCCAGTCTAGAATATATAGATAAAACCAAATAGAATGGACCAAATTCTCTGCTGATGTAAATAAATGCAGAGAATTTGATCTAGTATCTTTACTGCTACAGCAAAAATATAGACCTCCTTTTACACAATATGGTCCATTAAAAAGCAATGGTCATATATTAATTTTATTATCCAAATCATACAAAACCCTTCTCAAAAATTCCTATACATTAAAAAATGCCACAAGTAATTCCTGTTCTATTTTTGCTCTTTTAGGGTCCTTTCCGCTAAATTCTAAAAGGGTTAGTTGGTTACTTATTTGATTAAATTTGGAATAGCTACAAGAGAGAGGTTTTTCTTATGGTGTATAGTCAACCTTTGGGGATTTAGCGTCACAGGAGGTAGAGTCAAATATTGCGATTAGATTACAAAAAGGGTTGCATCAACAATTCTCAAATTATTCCTTTGTGTCCATCATATCTTACTTGAGAGAGAGAGAGAGCATTATCTCACTTCATATTCACAACTGCACAGACAACCTCCCCTTCCATTTACAATCACATAACATGTCTGTGGCAGCTACAGCAAACGTTTACATGGAACAGTTATATATATGTATCTGTCTTTTTAATGTAACTTGGTAGGGAGGAACAAGGCAGCCAGCCAGCCAGCATTCCATAATTTGAAAATCACTGGGATAAACTACTTTATGAACAGTAATAGTTACACTTCTGCATGCTAAGGGTAATCCTTATCTACAGGGCACAGACATTAAGTGCAAATTATTATTAATAAAGAGAGACACACACTCCTCAGTTTGGGAACCAACGTATCTGAACTTCGTAGCTCAGGACCATCTCTAATGATTATTATTATTTTTATTGTTATAGACTGATCATCCTAGAAGTCCTTGAGGGTGGTTTCCTTCTCCTTGTACACTATTACACATTTGGCTAGGAGCTCCATCCTAACTGTGAAATAGATTGCACTGACTCCCTGGAAAATCCATTCAAGATGACTTCAGTGGGAGCTGAGCCTTTGTCAGCACCTCAAACACAGTGGGTCAGTCCCTTTCAGGTTTAGCTGTTAGGTGCAACTGAGTCTTTTCACCTTCCTCTGGAAGTTCTAATGGTTGTCACAGGCAGAATACAAGGCTCAATGATCTAATGTGTTATGGCCACTCCTCTGTTCCTCAAATAAGGCCCGATAGCCAAAAAGAATAGGACTGAGCTCCTTAAAGACCATTCAATTTATAGGGGTGTGTGGGTGGGGAGGTGGGGCAGCGAGAGAAAGGCAGAGACGGATACAGGGCAGGGAACAGTGTTTATACCTGAAGGTTTGCTTGAATCAAACTTCTCTGGTATAAAACCCAAACTAACCACTATGCTATTGCTAACTTTGTTTAATGTTGTGCACATGTTGGAGGGGGCAGGGGATGGTATGATAATCCTTACAAGCTCAGAACTGTGGCACTTCATGTAAGTCCCCATACTCAGTAATTTATGAGTACTATATTGCAGCTGAAAGGCAACATTTCCCAAGAAGGCAAATAACTTTTAGCATCTGCTGAAGTTTCTGCCTTGAGCAATACCATCAGATAGTAGTGAAGAGGGAGTGAAAGAAATCCCAAGCATTAAAACGTTTTTGCCAGTAAAAGCCCTGGCATGGACATCTGACCTCTATCTATCACTACAAGGAGATCATTGACCAGCACAGCCAGTGAGTCTCTGTATGATTGTATGCCCAAGCCTAAAACCAAACTCACTGGGCTCAAGCAGTCTTGAGGACTCCAGAGCTATTTGGACCCAACCTTTTCAATTATCTTATCACAAGACTCAAGACAGAGAAATAATTGCAGAGGGTGTCAGTGTAAAGAGTGTTTCTTCTAACAATTTCTTCTTTAATAGATAGGTTTCAGAGTAGCAGCCGTGTTAGTCTGTATCTGCAAAAAGAACAGGAGTACTTGTGGCACCTTAGAGACTAACAAATTTATTTCAGCATGAGCTTTTGTGAGCTACAGCTCACTTCTGTGTGTTCCATCCTGTGCATCTGATGAAGTGGGCTGTAGCTCACGAAAGCTTATGCTGAAATAAATTTGTTAGTCTCTAAGGTGCCACAAGTACTCCTGTTCTTTCTTTAATAGAAGTCAGCCTTTGGTGCACTTACAACCAACTCCAGGAACAGCTCCGTCAGATCCCCAGTAGCTAAGAGAGGCATGGCTCTAACTCACAGGTCATAGTCCATTGCTCTCTTAATACCTCTAGAACATTGACAAGAGGACTATGCATTTGTTTCTACAAGACATGGTTCTGTCATATTGGCTATAGATCTCTTGAATTGGATGTGAGCACAATTATTCAGAAGTTCCTTGTGGTGAGAAACAGCCGATTCAATCACAAGATGCAAATAACTTGAATTAGCCATGTGGTTCATGACCCTAGAACTGCCTTTTATTAAATCAATTTTCTTAGAACAGTGAGTTTAGGCAGCCATTTTCACAAAGTAAAAACCTGACACTATATGTCCTGTGAATGTGCATTTTATTGCAAACTCACTGCATTCAGGGTTTTTCATACATACTTGTTCTGAAGTGATTCAGCTGGTTTTTGTTCCCTTTAGTACGGCAAACATCAAATCATGCCCATCTGAGGCAGAGTATAAATGTGAAACATTATTGCCAAGCCTAGTGAATTTTAGATTATAATTAACAGATTTAATTAGCTGTAGAAGCCATATACCTATTCACTGAATCTTGGCAATAAGATCATCACTTCAGGTGGGTTTGCGATCCAATTGCTTATCAGTAGAAAAGGCAGGCTGATCTTTAGTCTCTGTCCACACTATAACTTACAACTAAATTTGTGTCATTAGTTACTAAGATGATTGGATCTCAACACAGATCACATACCACATGGTTAAAATCATTTAGTTATTGTGGCAGATAGCAGTATTTCATGCCTGCTAGGGGCTTAGGCTGGCACATGCTTTCTGCAACCAGCTCAGCACCTGGGCAGGAAATTAGAAATTTTGCTTCTATCCACCTGTATGCTGCCAAATTAAACAAAGAGACAAAACTTCCAATGTGGGGCAGATGTTTATTTCCAGGACCTTATTTCCGTCTCAGCACCAAGAAATGCCTACAGGAGACAGGGGTGGCTCTAGCTTTTTTGCCGCCCCAAGCACGGCAGTCAGGCAGCCTTCGGCAGCTTGCCTGCAGCAGGTCTGCCGGTCCCACGGCTTCGGCGTACCCGCTGCCGAATTGCCACCAAAGCCGCCGGACCGGTGGACCACCTGTAGGCATGCCGCTGAAGGCTGCCTGACTGCCGTCCTCGCGGGGACTGGCAGGCCGCCCCCCCGCGGCTTGCCATCCCAGGCATGTGCTTGGAGCGCTGGTGCCTGGAGCCACCACTGGCAGGAGACTCGTCCTTCACCGTGCTACTAACAAGGACTTCATTTCTCTAGGGAAACGACTTTGGCTCAGATACTCATGAAGGGACAGCAACAATTTCTCCCTGGGATACTGCTGGCACAGTCTAAGAAACTAAACATAACTATCTGTCAAATGAACCATACCTGATTTCTAGTAAATATCTCGTCAAATGTACCTTTCTTCATCTCAAAACTGGTTCTGTGAATTTTGCTGTTCCATTGGAGACTTGGGCTAGCTATGTGATCTCCGATCCAGGGGGTTGAGTGGCCTTGAGATCCTGAGCTGAAACGTCCACACTACTATTTTTAGCACACTAGCTCAAGCCCTGCTAGGTCGAATGTATCCACCTGGTTAGACATAATGAGGCTTTTTAAATAAACTCCTGGAAAGCTTCTAGTACAAGTTGGTTTTGAGCTAAAATGTAAGGAAACAAACAACCACAAAAAGAATTTTCACGATGCAATCAAAACACAAGCTGGTTGTAAAACCCATTTATGTTTCCCTGAATAAAAAAAGACTCTTATGAAGGGAAATTTTGAAACAAACTGTAAAAAAATTTACTTTTAGTTTTGATTCTAATTAAAATTTTCATTTTGAGTCCAACTGAATTTTTCATTTTGATTCTAAATTAGCTTTGTTTCAATTTTTGCAAACTAAAAAGAAATGAAAATTTCAATTCAAAGTGAAATGACATGAAAATGTTCATTTCACTTCAAAACTTCCCATTGAAAATTTGAATCAAACTTTTTCCAGTGAAAATTTTTATTTTTGATTAACTCTTATTTTTCAGTATTTTTTTGTCCCCTATCTCAATGTCTTCGCATTTGGCAAAGTAGTGACTGTCAGCCACGCATGCAGCATTTGAACAGGAAATGATTTTGTTGTTGAAGATTTTAGAAGAAGAAGTGAGAACCTAAATTGGGTTATAATGGAACCAATTCTTAAACTTAGCTATAGATGGCTCTCATCTCTCCATAGTGAAAATTGGGAAGGATAATTATCCATTACCTCATCCATGCACAGCTTAATGAATAATGGGGGTGATGAGGGAAAGAGAGGGTTAGCCCTGTTCAACAATTAATTGATCATCTCTTTACTAAACTGGTTATTTTTGGTGTAGCTGATATTGCGTCCCTGTGCAACTGATGTTTTCTAGCTATTATGTGGTAGAAGTTTAATGCAATCAAATATTCCCTCTTCTTATGCTTTGAAACAACTAAACGTGGGAGTTAAACGAGATTTCACTCGCACTGAGAGGAAAACCATGGATTAAAGATAGAAAGAATGGAAACATCAGCTGAGTAGGAATGGAACCCACAGAAATAACCTCCTTGTCTAATGAGACACCGAATTTTGGTAAAAAAAATAGCAAAAGCAACGAGATGTGAACTGAGCTGCCCAGAGGGGTCTCATATGGTGCCATGAATGTAACATAACTTGAATTGAAATTAGCAAGGTAAAACTAATTAAGGGTCATGCAGAGTGTGTCCTTCAACTCAGATGCTGTCTTAGCTGTCTACCCTGGGGATTAGGCTGGCTTAACTATGTTACTCAGGGGCGTGGATTTTTCTGACACCTCAGCGACGTAGCTGGGTTGGCCTAACTTTTTACTGTAGACCAGGCTTTACTCTGATCTTACTGTCAACTGGTTACAGAGATGCTGGGAGGTTAGTTATCAATTTAAAAACAAGTTGTAACAGGGAATATTGGCAAAACAGATTCATTGGAATTCTGGGTTAAGCCCCCAGTGTCTGATATTGTCACGGGTGGTTTTGGGTACGTCGTCAGGCCCTGCTCCCTCCCTCCATGAAAGCAATGGCAGACAATAGTTTCTCACCTTTTTCCATGGGTTACCCGTGCAGACACCATACCATGGCAAGCATGGAGCCTGCTCAGCTCACCATCACCGTACATCTGCTGGGTGCTGCTGGCAGATGTGGTACTGCATTGCTACACAGCAGCAGCTCCTTGCCGTCATGGCAGACGGTGCAGTAGGACTGACAACCATCATATGTCTCCTGGGTGAGGTCAAACAGGGGCGCCTGGACAGCCATGGCTATCCTCCTCTTAGAGCACCAAATGGGAGCCAGAGACTCGAGGTCTTTCTCTTCTTTAAATTTCATCTCATGGAGATTCAATCCTGCCTGGAATATCATGTGAGCTGGAGGCTTCTCCCTCAGGCTGCTCTCCCAGCTGGCAGCACCGCACGGTAGCACCTACCCCAGTCTACCCCTTGCTCCCATAGCTCATGAAACCATATACAGGCAGCCTGGACAGTAGTAAGGAGCAATTCAACTATAGGCTGAGCAAGTGCAGTATGGGGTAGAATGTGCATTTGGACATTTAAAAGCTCGTTGGTGCTGTTTGCTGACTAGATCAGACCTCAGCACAACCAACATTCCCATTGTTATTGCTGCTTGCTGTGTGCTCCATAACATCTGTGAGAGTAAAGGGGAGACATTTATGGTGGGGTCTGAGGTTGAGGCAAATCGCCTGGCATCCGATTTTGAGCAGCCAGATACCAGGGCGATTAGAAGAGCACAGCTGGGCATGCTGCGCATCAGAGAGGCTTTGAAAACCAGTTTCATGACTGGCCAGGCTTCGGTGTGACAGTTGTGTGTTTTTCTCCTTGATGCAAACCCGCCCCCTTTGTTGATTTTAATTCCCTGTAAGCCAACCACCCTCCCCCCTTCAAAATAAAGTAAGTATTGTTTTGAAACCATGCATTGTGTCTTTATTAATTTTAAAAAATGAGATAACGAACAAGGTAGCCCGGGTGAGGTGGGGGAGGAGGGAAGGACAAGGCCACATTGCTTATTGTAGCCACACTAAAAATCAAACTGTTTGAATGACAGCCTTCTGTTGCTTGGGCCATCCTCTGGAGTGGAGTGGCTGGGTGCCCGGAGCCTCCCCACCGCTGCGTTCTTGGGCATCTGGGTGAGGAGGCTATGGAACATGGGGAGGAGGGTAAGCAATTATACAGTGGATGCAGGGGGGTCTGTGCTCTTGTTGGCTTTCCTGCAGCTGCAACAGATGCTTCATCATGTCCGTTTGCTCCTCCATTAGCCTCAGCATCACGTCCTGCCTCCATTCTTCACACTCACTTAATTCTTTCTTGGCCTCTGCCACTGAATGCCTCCATGCATTAAGCTGTGCCCTATCAGTGCGGGAGGACTGCACGAGCTTGGAAAACATGTCATTGCGAGTGCGGGTTTTTTTTGCCTTCTAATCTGCAATAACCTCAGGGACAGAGATGATAGGGGTAGTGTAGAAACATTCTACGCTCTACGATTCTGGGGGGACTGCATGGTCACCTGTGCTGCTGAGTTCGCCACGCTGACCAAACAGGAAATGAAATTCAAAAGTTCCTGGGCTTTTCCTGTGTACCTGGCTAGTACAGCGGAGTTCAAAGTGCTGTCCAGAGCGGTCAGAATGGAGCACTCTGGGATAGCCAATACCGTTGATTCGTGTCTGCACTACCCCAAATTCGACCCAGCAAGGTCGATTTTAGCACTACTCTCCTCGCCGGGGAGGAGTACAGAAGTCAATTTTAAGAAACCTTTAAGTCGACGGAACGGGGTTGGTTGTGTGGACGCATTCATTTTAAAATCGACCTAATGTGGCTAAATTCGACCTAGCCTCATAGTATAGACCAGGGCTAAGTAGTAGAAATTCCAGCTAAACTTTTCCTTTTTAAAGTGGTCTAGAATTACTGACATACTGAGACTAATTATTTCTTAACTTTTATCTGATAATGATGCTTAGACAGGGCAAGAAATTCATTCTGGTTTTTATTAATCACAGCATTTTTCACAACATGTTCTCTGGAGTGTTTATGTTATTTAGCATATGGTGTTTTTAAAGCTTCTGTATCTGCTAGATTACATAACTAAAGAAATAGCTTCACATGTTACTGTTAGAAATGCAGTAATATTTGATTGACTAGTTTATCAGTACAAAGTTGCCTTTGAAACAGTGTAGTTAAAGAGCCGATTTTGAACATGCTTTCTCCCAAGAACTTATAATGCCGGCATTTTAATTTTCCAACATGATACAATCTGGCATACGAACTGTCAGCTCAGCTGAATTGTTTGCAAACGGCTTTCATTTGTGTATGGAATATCTGGAACAGTCAATAGACTACATTTTGTTAGTGTATAATTATGAGTATTTTTTAACCCACTGAGTTTAAAATTAAGTGTACAAATTCTTACAACATAACATACCTGACTAGTGCTGGCAGCTGTTCTTCTATACATGTTTGATTTGGTTTTGACCGTCTGCACTATAGACTACAAGCTCCTTGGAGCAGATCAATGTGCTGTTCAATATGTTTGGATAGTGCTGAGCAAACCATGGAACTCAGTTTTGGGAACAAAAATATTGCTAGAAATTTTTTTCTCCCTCTGTTCCTCAGAGTTTATGTGGGGGCGGGGTAAGGATGGAAAATATTTAATGATTATATAAGAGTTTCTGGTGATTTGGCCATTTACAAAATTCTTGTATGTCTGCAATTCTATATACAGGGTTTCCATGATTAAATGAAAATTGCTCTGGAATTTAGTACATGATGTATCTATAATTCAATATACACCACTATGGAAAAAAGGCCAATGAACCAACTGAAACTATCTGGGGTTTTGAATGTTGAATAGCTTCATCTGAGCTGAAAAGGCCAAATGCTCAAGGACCTGCTCATATAATCAAGGACACTTCTGTCAGCAAAACAATCTAAAGAATTGACACTTTTTTATCGCAACATATGACTTTATTTTTATATGACTGTTAATAAAACCAGACTGTCAACATGAGACTTGCCATGATCAATAACTTTTAGGACTCATGATGACTCTGTAAATGCCCACCTGTATTGTTTGCAAGGCACCTAGACTATCGCTGATGAACAAATAGGTGCCCAAGGAATATGTTTATGGACAAGATTTTCTAACCTGCTTAGTGATTTTGGGTTCTCAACTTAAGGCAACTCAGAGAGACCTGATTGTCAGAGAGTGCTGAGCACCCACCCTCTGAAAAGGCAGCTCTTTTAAGGTGTTTCAAATTGAAACCCCCAAAATTGAGGCACCCCAAATCACTAGTCACTTCTGAAAATCTTGGCCATGATGAATATTGCTAAATGCAGTCAATTTGTTACATCAGGAAGGCAACTAGATGGATCTGGGGACTGGTAAGGGAGTGGAGAGCTTATCACAACTCCATTGCTGGCTTTAAGTAACCTAAGATCAGTTGTGTGAACCAATGTAGATGACTGTTTGATTGGCTAAGCAACTTAATTTCTTGTAGTGCCTTTTTTGAGAGGCACCCATTTTACAACCATCATTCCTCCAGTGAGGACTCTTATTGTAATCGCAGAAGAGAAGCCTTGGGAACACACTCCATCCCCCTTTCAAAATGAAAACCAGAAATAGAGCTGACTGACCCACCACATCATCAAGTTTTGTCACTTGATGAACAAAAGAGTGGTATTATTTACATCATAAACATATAAAACAGCCAAGAGGCTTAAAGTGTTGGGTTAATTACTGTTAAATTCCTGGAATAAATTGACAGAATTCCAAACAAGACGTTATCAGCTTCTTTGGAATACAGTACATTTTACTGGCATGCTGTTCAAAGGTTTCTGTTGCAACTCATTTTTAGGACAGTTACGTAAAACCTGATGTAGCAGTGAGTGACAAAGGTTTTATTTATTTCACGTTATCTGTTGACTTTTAAAGGCCTAAGTACTAGAGACAGATTAAGCAACAACTAGTCAATTATTAAACGGATACAATAAGTATGAACAGTACTCATTTAAAGAGTTTAAAGAGCTTTTATGCTACAACTATAAAAAAATATAAAATCTCTGTTGCAAAGAGGCTGAGCCAGTAAAATTTGCTATTGCAATACATGTTTTTCAGTTCCTAATACTTATTTACAGACTCTGGTGTTTCTAAACTACTATTTTCTTCAGGCAACTATTGTTTGTATAAAGTAGTTCTAGATTTTAATGAAGTAGAAACATATGTTCCATAAATTTCATTTTAGATAATCTTTACAGCAGAGGTGGGTAGCTCTTTGGCACTTGCCTAAAATGATCGAGGTGTTGTGTTTTAAACAATTTATATATATCTTCAGAGTGCATGGTAGTGTATTAGTGGTATTAAGGTTCAGCACAAATCAAAGTTACATTACTTTTAAGTATCTAATTAATCAACACTCTAGTCAGGCTTTTCTGAATTGAGTTATTTTCTTTCCTTGATTCAACTGAAAGTGCTAAGAACTAGTTACTCTTTTCTTTAACCCTCTGCTAAATGAATCTGATGTGTAGAAAACAGAATGCAATTATGTGGTTTACATGTAATTCCAAATCAATATTCTATATTCAACAGGGGCTGGATTCTGTTTTCAAATAACTGTTTTCTGAATTCTTTTTTTCACCATCAGTCTTTTATTTGACAGGATGTATATTTGTTGGCTTCACATCATTCAGTAGATAGACTATCTGAAGTACAAAGCCATGTGCTAATGTCTCTAGGGGGTTATTTCAGTACAGGCATGCAAAAAGGAATCCCCCTTTCTTGTGTTTGGGGTTATGTCTATGCTGCAATTAAAAACCCATGGTTGGCCCATGCCAGCTTACTTGGGGTTGTGGGGCTCGGACTAAGAAGCTGTTTAATTGCTTTGTAGACTTTCAGGCTTGGGCTGGAGCCTGGGCTCTAGGAACCTACAAGGTGGGAGGGTCCCAGAGTTTAGACTTCAATCTGAGCCCGAATGTGTACACCACAATTAAACAGCCCCTTAGCCTGAGCCCTGTGTGCCCAAGTTAGCTGGCACAGGCCAGCTGTGAGTGTCTAATTGCAGTGTTATCACATCCCATGTGACAAAAACTCTCCTTACAATCTCCTGTATACCCAGGAATTCCTTGGTTTAATAAACGTAGAGCAGTCTCATTTACATCCAATAATCATGCTACTACTCCTGTGTTTTCCGCTTTTGATGCAGTATAAAACTTTTGCTTTCACATTTCTGCCATCAGTTGATGTTGCTGGGAAAAGCCGAATGCAAAGGGTGCAATTTTCTGCTGACCACGAGCAGATATTGTGATTTTGCAGTGTGTCAGTTTCCCAGTTGGAGAAATTAAGGACAGGTTCAGGGCCTGCTCTAGGGTAATTAATTTCTTCCTGAAATTTACACAAAGGTCCTGTTTACCATGAACAGAAATTGAAAAAACAAGAGCAAAACCCCACCCACAGGCATTCCACTTACACCAACCACTGGAGCCGATGCTGGAACCAGAAAGAAAGTCCCTGTTTTCTGACCCTTTGTCTCTCTGTCCTGCTTTCAGCACACTGTCTGCTCCTGTTAAGGCTTCCTTATGAGATCTCAAACTGGACTCCCCCCCCCCCAAGTCATATGGGCCTCAGCATTCTCAGCACAAATTCCGAGCTAGTTCATGTGGGCCTAGGCACCCCTTTTGTCCAGCAATTCTACAAAACAAAGGAATGTCAAACATGTTTGTCTATATCCAGTGTTCTTTGGAGCTGGCTACTCACCATCTGGGCAGGAACTCCCCTATGTCTAGATCTTTCTATGGAGAATTTCAATATTTATCAGTAATTTATAACGTGCCTTTTGTTACCTCCTTTGTCCTAAAATAATCAGTTTCTGTGCCCAGGAGATGGCATGAAAGGTGCAATAGATCACTAAACACAAGAAAATACAGAGATTGCTCAGAGGAGGTGATAGAAAGAAACGAGTCAATATGTTTTCTTCTGTTGGTGTTTTCTTTTATCGAAACTACCAGTATCCCCTCAAGAAGTTGCCACTGAAGGATAAATTTCTGAATAATTCACCATTTGTAGACATAAAGACCAAGATGACTTCAGAGTTTGCATAAGAGGAAGAAGACATGATGACTTTAGATCTCCTGGCTTTCCAGATGATTGTGGGATGAGATCTCATTTCTTTTCTTGAAAAGAGCACAGTGTCTGAACAGGTGGAGAGCACAGATGTTTCTCAGTAATCACTGAATGGATATTACCTGGTGAAAGGGACATGCAATGTGTGATAGCCAAAGTTTGCCCCACCCTTCTTCTGTTTAAATATTATTGCCTCCATGTAAACCTAGATGAACTCTAATTGGACACTCCCACGCCAATTCCTGTGTCCAGTCACTCACTCGTCTACAATAACAATCAACTCAGAAGAAAGTGCACAAAACTGAGCACTCAGATATTTAAAAAAAACAACTTGTGAAAAAATGTAAATAGTGGGCCTGTAGCAGGGTGCCGGTGCAAAAGCACCTAATTAGCCCCTGCCTGGTCAGCTCTAATCAGGGGAAACAGATTGGGGCTGATGGAAAAGGCCTGATGTTGGCCTGAGGATTGGCAACACCTGCTGGCCTGACAAGCCAAGGGCTATAAAGGCTGGGAGGGAGCTAGAAGGTTGCAGGGCAGTCAGGGAGAAGTCAACCAATGGCTGCCTCTCTGAAGGCTGACTCTGCCTGTAAAAGAGGTTGAATAATCCTATAAAGCTTGTAAATAGATAGACACTGGTGGTGGGATAACTGTCAGTAAATAAAGACATGGGTGTTGCACAACCCTGAAGCCTCTCTGAGCCTTATTGGGGGCAGCAAGCAGACCCCAGGAAGAGGGGCAGGTCGTGGACCCTGTTACAAGTGGGGGCTTGTCTGGGATCCTTTGCCAGACACACAGTTTGGTGACCTGGAGATGGAGGGCACTCTGCAGTGGCTCACAGAGCAACAGGGGGAGATGTAGAAGACACTGCAGGCCTTTCAGCAGTCCCACCAGCTGGAGAGGCAAGCTTTGCTGGCTTGGCAGGCCGAACAACAACAGACTTTGCAGGACTTTAAATGAGGGATTTGCCAGTGCAAAGGAGACATATTTTAGGCTATGACCCAATTTTGAACAATAAGATTTTCAGATAAGAAGGTTCTTCATTAATAATACTATGAGATACTTAATGTCTGCATTTCTGGACTTGTTTAGCTTAAATTTAATAAGCTTGATATTACATGTCTCTCTTTTTTTTTAAAGGGAACTAATTTGTTCTTTAAAAGGAAAGCTGTAAAGGGAGGCTAAGGGGAGAAAGAAAAAGGTAAAGAGAGAAGAAATTTAATCCTCTCAGTCCCCTCATTCATTCTGCCCTAACTCTCCTCAGCTCCCCAACTCCCATTCTTTCTATCCAAGGCCTTCAAACCTTTCTCTCAACCCAGCAGGAGCTATAAGTCAACACTGTCGGTGGGGCACCATAAACCTCTTAGGTACACATGCACTCATTACACAGAGCATTTTTAAAATGTCCTTCCATTCTCAGCTGTGGTTGCTTGTCTGTCCTAGAAGACTGCTGCAGCTTTGGAGCTCTTTGCTGGAATATCCACATGTTCAATACACCACGCTTGCCCAGGGAGCACTTATCCTAACCAGAGCTCTCCTGCACAAGATGGAAGGACATAGTGCATAGAGTTAGGATGAAGGTATTTTTTTTTTTTAAAAACCTCTGATTTTTTTCCCTTATTTTTCTGAGTGTGGCAGCTGTCTTGAAGCAAGAATCATCATTGTCTCATCTCCAGCCCCGTTCTGTGTCCTCTCAGCCCTGGTCTAATTCATAGACCGTCTTCATTTGACTCACTGCATCCATTTTCCGCGCAAGCTGATTAGAGATGCACCCCAATGCAGTCGCCAACGGAAAGTCTGTGTGAGCCCTAAGTAGGAGGTTCGAGTTCTAATTCTGCTGCTGCGACTCCTCTGCTCAGCTGAAACAGGGACCAGAAATAACCTTCACTCCCTGATGATAGTCTGAAAAGAAACAGAGACAGAGCCACTAGGTGTTTATGGAAGCACAACTGGAGCCTTACATTTGTGCTTTGAAGAAGGAAAAGCCCAACACAACCCATATCCACCAAATGAAACTTCAGGGCTGTGGAATGACGCTCTTTACAGTTAAATCTCCCACCCTTTCCTTGACAGCCAGGCCCAGGCCTCCTGGTCATACCGGGCAAGGGTGGGCAGTGCTTAATTTGTAATGAAAGATGTGCCGAGGCTTTAGACATTTTTTTACATTCATAACTGATGCAGCAAGCCCAGAGGTGCCGGGGCTAGGAACTTCAGATTTTTTTTTGCTCCGGAACAAGTCTCTATTTTCAATAGGAAAATGTTTATCTTTCTACTCCTCTTACCAATAACCCACAGTGGTCTCCCTCTCACTGATCCCACTTCCAGAGGAAGAATGAAGCTGACTGGCAACTAGTAAAGCTAGTCTGAAATTTTCTGACAGGAATAAGTTATCCCAGGACATGCTGATTGATTGAAACAGAAAACTTTGGTTTTCAACTGATTGTCCCACAGAACAGGGGCAGCATTTTGATGGAACCCTGCCTGTCAGGCAGTTTTCTACACTTGCCTGAGAGGTCATCTATGGAAATCTGCCTGATTTCCTGCCAGCTTGCCCCCCGGTTCCTCAGCAGCCTGCAGAGTCAGCCAAAATGGGAGCCTGCAAACCATGTGAGCTCTGGTTCCCAGGCTTTGAGCTCAGCTATGGCTCCCAGGGATTCTAGACTCCCAGCTTCCTATAAGCCTGAGCTTTAGAGATTGGACTCCCAGGAGGAATTGTGTTTTGAAATTTTTGAGACAAACCATTTTGATTATTTCAGAATGAACTTTTTTGGAATTTTCCCTGACTTGAGAGATTTTGAAATTTCTACTTTTCATTCCAAAATGGAATTATTTCTTTTAAACATTTCAGAACTTCTAGGGGAAAAGGGATTCCTATTTTTGACCAGCTCCAGCAATAAGTGCTCTATCAAGTTCCATGATCACGTGTGTACATCCTGCAGTCCTCATTGCCTGAATAAGGACTGCAGGATGTGGCTTACAATTTTTGGCCGCCACCATGCTACCATTTGCCTTGTCTTGCATGCTCAAACACATTGGCACTCACACACAGACCCCATTTAAATAATTGGGGCTTAAGGACATGATTAAAGTAAAGCATATGCATAAGTGCTTTGCTGAAATGATCTCCTAAGTTTGGAAATTTTAGCCGTAGATTCAAAATCTATCTAAAAAATCCTATGATTTATTTACAGTAGAACCTCAAAGTTCTGAACATCTCAGGCATGGAGGTCGTTTGTAACTGTACAAAATGTTATGGTTCTTTCAAAAGTTTGCCACTGAATATTGACTTAATTCAGCTTTGAAACTTTTCTATGCAGAAGGAAAATACTACTTTTAACCATCTTAATTTCAGTGAAACAAGCACAGAAACAGTTTCCTTACCTTGTAAAATCTTTTTTTAAAGTTTCCCTTTATTTTTTTTAGTAGTTTATGTTCAGCACAGTACTGAACTGTATTTGCTTTATTTGTGTGTGTCTCTGTTGCTGCCTGATTGTGTACTTCTGGTTCCAGATGAGATGTGTGTGGTTGTCCAGCCAGTTTGTAACTCTGTTGTTCGTAACTCTGAGGTTCTACTGTATAATACTTCACGGATCACTTTTGACATTTAGTTTCAAACAGCTATTTATTAAATAAAAGGAAAGCAAATTAATTTACTGGAATAACAACATTTCACAATATTTGTAGCTCTCCAAATATTTACATAAACTAAGGATAACCTTTATTGAAATCATTCACTACCAAGCTGTCTAACATCAAAATGTCAGTGGGGAAAATGTGAAACAGTTAAATATATATTTACATTGAGGACTCTGGTATAACTGTTTATCAGTAATATAGTGATAACATATTTAGCTCAAAGCAATTATTCCTCCAATAGCTTGTAAACTTGTAACCTTTTAGAAACAAAATAATTTCCTGAACAATAATGCCAGAGAATTGCTATCTAAAAGAACAATACTTAAAATAAATGGGACATAGTATAATGATATCGAAATATGCAAAAATTACTTGTATATAAAGCTCCAGTTGAAATCAATGGGAACTGGCTCAGGTCCTAAATGCTTAAATAGATACAAATTTAGGCCCCCAATCCTGCAACTGATTTTACATGGGCCCATGGTTCTTTCTGCACTGCTTCCATTGCAAGACTGGGGCTTGTAAGGAATATATTTCTACTTGCTACAGGGCATTGGCTGACCATTAACTGCTTTTGGCATAGGCGTGGGAACTAGGGGTGCTGGGGGTGCTGCAATACCCCTGGGCTCCTGGCTGCCAGCCCGGCGCACCTGGGGCTTTGTTCTCAGCCTCAGCTCTTGGGGGGAGGGGAGAAGGGGCTGGTTTTCAGCACCTCCTCTATTAAAAATGTTCCAAAGCCACTGGTCTATGGTTAGGAAGAAATTTCCGCTCTGGGCAAGTTATTCCATAATTGACCATTATAGGTTTTCTTGACCTTTCCTCCAAAGAATCTGAACTGGACACTCTCAGAGATGGGATATTGGATCAGTTCAGAGAAGAAAAGAGGATTGTTGCATGCATCCTGTCATCCAACAATTCTCTTTTCTTATCTGCAGTGATCCAGTATCCCATCTCTGAGACAGGATAAACATAAGAGATCAAGTTAGGAGAAGAAAATGCTTATAATAGGAGGTTTATCAATTATTATACAGATTTTATATGGCTTAATGAAAATATTATTCAATGAGGTAAATAAATCTTAAACATTGAGTTTATTATAGTCTTCTCTCCACTTCCAAAATTCAGGGCAAAGGAATGTCTACCGGAATAAACTGATACTTTGCACATTGGTCTTTTATTTATTCCTACAGAAGCAGCCTTATCTATGAAGATTACTTGACTATCTTAGCTTGATAAAATTTATTGTAAGTTGGTGATAATTTTGGCCATAATTCAAAAAAAAATCTTTCCTTTCTTCACTAAAGTGGTAGATAATGGTAATGTAAGTAGGGCCCTTGTTGCAAACTGGGACGTGTGATCTGGCGTAATGGTCAGAGCAGAGATTGTCAGGCCTAGTGTTCGGGGCTGGAGTCAAAGGCCAGGAACAGCGACAAACATCAGTGCCAGAGTCAGGGACCAGAATCAGAGCCAATGGTCAAGGACAGCATAAGGGGCAACAAGTCAAGCCAAGGCTCATAGCCAAAGTCAGGAACTGAACAGGGCTGTAGTGGACTGGGCAGGAACGAACAAGGCAGGATCAGGGCTGGAGCAAGGCTAGGAGCAGAGCAGGCACAGGAGAGATCAAAGCTGCAAGTACGTTTATTGAGCAGCCACAGAACAGTTGTTGCCATTGGGCTTAAAAGCAGGCTTGTTGTCTTCCTCGGCCAATCAGATGGAGTGGTCAATCAGGGAGCCCTACTGTGTCTCAGCTGTGCTCATTGGCTGCCAACAGACTGGGCAGGCATAGCTGCAAGTCCTCATTTCTGACATCCTGAGATTCAAGAAAAATCAGTTCAAGGCCCTAACTAGGGATTTTCATAGTGAGCTAAATAATAGATCTACTCACTCCAATACAGATTATTAATAATAATGCAGAGGTGTAAAAATGGCAGGAGGCAGATAACGGTACTACCTCAGCACCTAAGATATTATCTCCATGTATGTTTGGGTTGTGTTCAGTGGTTTAATCCAGGGCCCTGGAAAAATGTCAAAAGGTTCCATTTGGACAGGCACCCAAAAATCTGCACTATCCATAACTTTGGGGACTGCAGAATTGGGTGGACGTGCTCCTTGAACAAGTCTGAAAGAATCCTTCAGTCTATCATTAGAGTCCAACTTCAGGTTTGGTCTCTAGCAGTGACTGGTTTGTAATTTGTACGAGTATTGTGCTAGTGTTCCAAACACCAATCCATGAAGTTTTCAGAAGGCTGCACATTGAAATGTGAATAGCACAAGGTGATGTTGCTATGCAGAGTGAAATATAATTGGTCTGTAGTGGTCTGGATGGCTGTTGTGGTGTGTATTGCCAATGAGGGTGGTTTGGAGAGGAGAAACACAGTTCAATACTGAGAGTTAATCTCTTTTCCCTTCCTCTTCCTTTACCAGGTTGTCCTATTCATACTTTGATTGAAAAACTATTTCTGATGCCATGATTTGCCTCCTGCCTCATCATGGCTAAGCAATGGCTATTGTGAATCTTACATTTAGCACCACAGAGATTTTGACCTCCATGAGATATGTCTTATCCCACGGAGAACACATTGCATATATAGGGGAAACTCTGAGGACTAGGGATTGCAGATTGCCAAGATTAGTATGACAATGTCTATGCTGCAAGATAAACCCAGGCTCAGGCTTGAGGCCAAACTCCCACTTCTGTCTACACACAGATCTCTCAGACTCTGGCTCAGACCTAGGGTCCTAGGACCCTGTGCAGGTGAAAATTTTGAGTCTGAGTCAAGCCAGAACCCTGGGTTCAATCCCTATTGCTTTTCAGTGTAGACGCAACCCATCCTGGGAGTCCACCAAAGGTATCCCACAATTTCATGGGCCGACTTCCTTTGTCTCTCTATCCCAAGACTCTCCAAGTGACTCTAGGGAAATGGAAGCAAGCCCCCTTGTTGTACTGCAGCAGCATTTAACTTTCCATTGTTTTCTGACCACCACGCTGCAAAGACACCTTCTGCGTTTGCAATGAAGACTGACCAGAAGAAGTCCTTTGCAAAGCATGCTGCTTCATGGTCAGGGGAGCACAGCCAGATTTTGGTTAATTTCTGCTGCAAGGCCAGCAAAACAGTGGGTTTCAGTAAAAGTACCAGGAATGATCATCCATATCAGAAAATAGAGAAGATGGCAGTGTTGGAAATTTACCAGACCAGTGCAGGGAGTGGGTTAAGTGGTTCAAGACCAAATACTGGAAAACCAGGGATCAGAAGTGAACCTCGTGCAACTCTCTGACATCACACGAGGGTGTTTGACTGGGTACTGTGCCAAGAATGAAGCCAGTGGTGGTGCATGATGATCAGATCAGCCAGGATGGTGCCCTGCTGGCCCCAGAATCCAGCATGGGCACTGATGGGAGTCAGCAGCAGGTTCCAAGAGAAGCCAGCAAAGTGACTGTGGGGCTGAAACTGGTCCCAGAGGAGGCTTTGCCACAGAAGCAGCTGCAGCACATGCTGGGTCTGTCCTCAGAGGAACTTGTTGATGCCCCTCTTCAGAACTGGCAACAGACATGGAAGGGACAGAAGCCACCCCAGAGCATTGTAAGTTTCTGGCGCCATTTTAATGTTTGTTAATATAGGCAGCAGTGCAAGTAGGGCGATACGCTGTAATGGCAAGATATTTATAGCTGGTACGGTGTACCAGAAAGACACAGGAGGAGCAGAACCTGTACCTGTCCTCTGACGGGGCTGCTGTACAGACAGAGGAGACCCTGCATGGAAGGGTTGGGGCTGCGGAGCCGCACCGGAGGAGCTGCAAGTATGGGGTCGCCCAGCGGCCCGACGTTCTTTTCCTTTCCCCACTGCAGTTCTGAAGTCTCCGGTGCAGCAGGAGGAGGACAGAGCCCCCCACTCTCTCCAAGTAAGGGGGGGTGGATCATGGGGAGGGGACGGGGAAAGCGTGGGGGCCCCAGGTTGGGGGTGAGGAGGAGTCACGTGGAGGGTCACTGCCTCCTGTTAGCTGCTGCCCTCCCTTCTCCCTCCGTACCAGTAAGAAATAGATTCCACTTGCACCAATGAATACAGGAATGGGATAGATTTACACTCTATGAACCAATGCAGAAGTTATTAGAAGCCCTGGCTAGAGCATATGTCTATTAATGGCAGTTTGTATGCCAGTGCTTTGGTGCCCCCACCCCTCCTCCCCACCATGTGAAATTCAAAATGGCAACTGGGAAATGCAAACAATAAAAACACCATGAAAGCAAATTTTTACTGGAAAGGGGCAGAATTTTGCTGGGGAATTCCTTTCTTTAAAATAATAACCTTTCATTGCTCTCTCTGTAAGTATGTGGCCCTGTAACCACTCAGTGATGTAACGAGCTGCATGGAAGTAGAGAACTGTCAGGGTGGGGTGGAGGTGGAAGTGGAAGTGTGGTCCATTTACGGATCTAATCCATTTTAGCCAAATGTAGTACACGCAGTCCATAGGTGACAACATTATTTGTTCCAAATACGATGGAGATTTGAATTTTTGTGCCGAAATGTGCCAGGGATGGGGAGGAGGAAGGCTGTGGAGTTGTGTATGTTTACATGCAGGTGTAATGGGGTAATCCATGTGGAAGCTAATGTAGCATCCAGTTGAGTCCCTCATGAATTCTGACCTAATCCCGGGTGCTGATAGTTGCAATCTTTCCCTATAACAGGAACTCCAGAAGATAGTAACATTTCAGGGAAGGGCGTATTTTTCTATGGCCACCTCACTAGCTGACCAGTCCACTCCACTCGTAGATGTACTGTTCAGTCACTCTATGTTTGAATACTTTAGTTGCATACTCTGCTGGTTTCCCTCTGGCAGCTTGGACTAACATCTCCCTTTGCTAGTCAGGCACCACTAGAACTGTTATAGCCTCCAAAATGTGGAAGGCCTGAAATGATAGGAAAACCTTTTGTAGCATGGCCACTGACTGCCCCCCAAATCCAAGTTGTTGCAATTTTTAGGAAAAAAACCAACGGCTTTGATTTTTTTTAAATGTACCATTTTCTTTGCACTTCTTTCACTGCAATTAACCTGTATGTGTCCAGGGAGCTTCTGTGTTCTAAAGCATCGTCTCACAATATATTGAAATTCAGTTTGGAAGAGTAAAATTTTATGTCCTTGAAATTCCACGAGGATTTTTTCTGTGCTCCTGCACTGAGCTATTTAAGACAATAACCCTCTGTGTCTTTTCCTATTCCAGGCCCCTTGATCTCTGAGCTGCAGTACCTCCACAACTCACCCATGCTGCAGGAGAAACCTGGGCTAATGTACCTTCACAGACTGCTCCAAGAGGAAGCATTTCTATGGTGAACTTATGGTTGAAGTTCTGGAGAGATCCAACAAGCAGGCTCAGTACCAAAAACCAAGGGACTTACAGCAACAGGAAAGGCATGGAGAGAAGCAAGAGGAAAGGCTCAGGCTGGCTGCACAGCCTTGAGAGCAGGCACAAGCTTCCCAGTTCCTGGAACAGAAATGGTAGCAAAGTCAGTGTGACAGAGCTCACCAGAAACAACTGCTTGAGTAGCTACTATCACTGATGGCTGCAAGAGTACTGGCTCCTGCCGTATCATGCCATGGCCAGAATCCTCTCCACAGTACCCTGTGCTGCAGTCCAGAAACAGCTTGGACAACTCTGTGGTCCATGCAATTGAGCCTTATGAGTGGCTGGACAGGGCAACTTTTCTGCATGCAGTCCTCCAAACTGACCCCTTCACTGTGGATGCCTCTACCCACTTCCCCCCAGTACCAAGTGTGTGAGAAAAGTGGAAGGAAGGGAAAGGAGACTCATAGGACTGCAAGGGACCTCAAGATGACTTCTAGTCCAGTCCCCTGCGCTCAGGGCAGGACTAAGTATTATCTAGACCATCCCTGACAGGTGTTTGTCTAACCTGCTCTTAAAAATCTCCAATGATTGAGATTCCACAACCTCCCTGGGCAATTTATTCCAGTGCTTAACCACTCTGACAGTTAGGAAGTTTTTTCTAGTGTCCAACTGTGACAGGGTGTGACTTACTATTACAGTGCCTCCTGCAGGCCATCCTGGGAATTAGCTCTGGTTCACTGGTGCACCCTCATCTAATGGCATCTCACCACCACCATTTCTGTCGTCAGGACCTGCACTGCTCTTAGGACCACGGTGTCCTCTTCTGGACACAGCCCTCCAGCTGTGCCCCACACTGTTCTTCCCCACTCCCCTTCCAGGGGGCCAGCAGTCATCTGTCCAGCCACTTGCCTCAGTGGTAGGCTGCAGTCCAAGGTCTAGCCACCTGGCAAATGGCGTCAAAGTGGGGGAGGCATCAGTCACATACTGCATCACCTCCAACCTCCGCCATCTGTTCCCCTGGGCCACTTCCCCACAGCCCTAGCACCTTCTCCATCTTTGTATCAGGGCCTCAGTTTGGCAGCAGTCAGCAGGGAGCTCACTCATGCTCCCCTGACCCACCAAGCACTGCTCTGACCATGGTGCTGTCTCTTCTCCCTCCTTGAGGGCAGTCAGTCCTCCCTCCTCAAACTCCAGGGCGTGACTGAAACTGCTGTGTTCAGCAGCCTTTCTTATATGGCCCAGCCTGGCCCTGATTGGCTGTCTCTCTAAACCTTCTCCCAATTGGCTGACTCTACAAGCCCTTTCCTAATTGGCTGTCTCCTGTGCAGTCTCCCCCGGGCTGCTTTAACCCCTCTTCTGCCAGTGTGGGGCAGATGCCCCACCACACCAACCTAAACTGCCCTAGCTGCAATTTAAGCCCATTGCTTCTTGTCCTATCCTCAGAGATTAACAAGAACAATTTTTCTCCCTCCTCATTGTAACAGAATGGAGAGGAGGGTGGGAGGGAACATGCAACAGTAGGTTTTTTTGTTTTTTTTGTCTTGTATATGGTTTTACTGTTTGGACTTGTTCATGCACTTTTTTTTAAAAGGTTTTGTTGTTACTGGTGTTTTGGTGTAGTAATGGCAGCTGGCCTGCCTGGCAATGGGTAGATGTTGTATTTTCTAATACATGTTAATCAATAAAGCTTTTTATATTTTATCAAGAAAGTTTAGTGCTATCATTGCATCATATCATACAATGCATATTTCAATTAATAAAAGTAAACACATGTTCAGGGACAATTGGGAATTTGTATGCAAGCAACTGTATTCCTCAGCACAGTTAGACATTGATCCATGCATCGATCACTTCATTACATTAATCCATATTATGACTCAACTCCCACTCCCCCCCTCACATTTAATAAGTGGTCAGATCATTCATAAGTACATTGCATGGCAATCCACCCCCAACATCATCTCTAAGCACTGAAACTCTCCACAAGCAGTCAGCCCCTTCTTCCAACACAAGTATGTTCACAGATGTACTATTCTCCCTCTTCCATTGGCCCATGCAAGTCCATAAACTGGGAACACAAAGCATCCCTGACTTCTGTTGCCTGGGTGCATCCACCGCCAGCTGGGATAGCTGTACTTTCTGGCTGAGGGTACTGGTTCAGTGGCCCCTCATTGTCAGAGGTCCATTCACAGGGAAATGACTCACCTCTGGCTTCACAAAGATTGAGAAGAGCATAGCAAGCCACACGAGCTCCTTGAGGAGGATAAACTATGGTCATATGAGTTCTATCAATGGCCACCGGTGCAGTCTGGAAACCCAATTCTCTCAAAGCCAGCAGCTACTTCAGGGATATCTTTTATGTCTACCACCTTGGGGTAAACCACATGCCTGATTGCCTCAGAAACCTCCAACACCATCTTACTGGACCAGCATGGCCACCCCCAGGGACAAGACAAACTGCTCACAAAGCTCCAGAAATGTAGCTTTCTTCATGAGACATTTCTGGACTCTCTGCTGGTCATCCTAGGTCTGCAAGGTACTGTGATCTCATCAATCTGTGCTTGTGGCCCTGTTCCAGCAGTGCTGGTGTACATAGCGGGCATCAGGGGCTATGCTGAGCAGCATCCACCAGTGTGAGTCTGCCATATCTGTGACCTCCTCTATCTCCTCCTGCTCAGTCAGCTGTCTTCGATGGGTCAGAAAACGCTGCTAAAACGTCCACAGTGTCTCATGGAATGTCTTCCCTTTCCCTAAAACAGGAGTGAAAGCGCAACCGAGAGAAGTTCTGAAAATGGCGCTTCCACCATATTGTTGGCTCTGATTGCTGGCAACATGCAGTCCAAAATGACTGTTTGGGAGGCTGTGCTGTTGGGCTGTTCAAACTTCATGTGACATGCAGAGTGGACAGTCAAGTTTTCCCAAACTGCATCATGGCCAAAGGGCTAGAGCAGCCACATTTCGGGAGGGTACAAAGGGACTGGACATAGTTGGTTTGACTCAGATCTGCGTGCTGCAGTGTGGACATCAGTGTCCTGGGTTGAGGCCCAGGCTAAAAAATTCTTAACCTAGCATTAACAATCAGTGTAGACGCTAACCCAGGATCTGCTGACTTGAGTCCCACTAACCCTGGGTTTGCACTGCAATGTAGACATATCCTGTCTGTGGGGAGGTGGCTGCAGCATGTGGCAGACCTTTGCACTGGGAACATCAGCAAAAATGGGACTGGGATTATTTGAGAGTAGAAGAAGTTTAATGGAAGGAGATGGGAGAATGGGAAAACACAAATCACAGCTAATCTTGTCCCTCTCCTTTCATGGAGTGTGAATTTTATGAAGCAGTATTTTCTATACATGCTGACTTTTAGCACTGGATGTTACTTATTTTCAAGGATTATACATATATATCCACATCTTCATATTTGAATACTTTTTTACAGGCTATCTGTATTCTTCATCTACTTTGGACCAGTGATATATGATCCCAAAAATCTCAGAGTAAAATAAGCTACATGAATAGCTGGGATGAAATTCTGACCCCAGAGGAGGAGTTTTGCCAGTGACTTAAATGGGACCAAGAATTCACCCTGATATCTTAAAAAAAAAGAAAAAAAGCACATTTGCAGCGCATTAGCCATTTAAATGAGCCATAGTTACAGCTAGATATAAGTTACTAATTCTTTACTTTCCTAGGGTTCTTAAACTGACATATGGGAGTTCTGTATTGGGGAAAGCATATGAGAACAGAACCAAGTTAGTCCCATTTTGTGTTTTGTTTCACTTACCTCTTTAAAGGACTAACCCTTTTCAAAGATGACTCTTATCATAGATGTTACATCTCTGCATGGCTGAACTGTTGTCTCTTAACTTGTCTTATTTATACAAAGGCTTAAAATCACAAAGAGAGTTTGAATTTTCATCTCTCCTTCATGAACTTATTTTACAACGTCTTCCTCATTTCTTCACTTGACCTTTCTTGTTGAAAACAAACTTGAGAGAGGAGTTCAGTATCACAGCTAGTTTTTGAGATCCAATATTCATCACCTGGATGCCCTGTAGATGTATTCTCACTGTTAACGATCTGAAGAGACTTTTAGAACAGAAGCTATCTTCAGTTATACATCTATTTCCGCTATTGTTTAGTGAGGTACATTTTATTAGTGCACAATACTATTTTAATTAAGATATCCTACTGGTGAATAGATGGACTTGAATTTACCCCCTTAACATTTTGTAAAGAGCCTCGTCTCATTATAGATGACTCACTTGATTTGATCTAATTCTCTTTTCTGCTTGATTTTTCATTTGCACATCTAGCCACAATAAAATATGAACACCTGGCTCAGGGAACTAGTAATTCCACATATTGTTGCTATAGGCAACAGTCTCTTCCTTTGATCCCGTAGATGCTTCAATTGTTCTCCTCAATAATGCCGTATAAATATTGATTGGTTGGTGAAGCAAACTTTGTCATTGGCCTCTTCATGTTTCTAGAGAGAAGAAAAATAATTTAATGAAACAGTTGTAAGTGAATGTGGCCCAGGGTGACCAGATAGAAACTGTGAAAAATTGGGATGGGGGTGGGGGGGGGTAATAGGTGCCTATATAAGAAAAATTCCCAAATATCGGGACTGTCCCTATAAAATCCAGCTCCTTTGCTATTGGCTGTAAAGCAGCTTCCAAGTGCATGACTTTGTGGACAAGGCCTTTTTAAATACTAGACCTTTTTAAAGAGTTAGCTGCTCTCTATCTCTAAATTACAGATATTCTGTGACACCAGATGTTTGGGCCCAATCCTGCAAGGTTATGGATACAAGACTGGGGAATTGGAGGGCTCCAAAACTTGCTCTGAAGCATGAGGCCTCACAAGGCAAAGTTGTGTCTGTGAGCTTGGCCTCCTGAGATATCTGTGGCTTCCTGCAGCAGCACTGCTGCTCCTCCTGTGGCGTGGGAGACAAATTCCACCTCCTATGCTATACTCTTGTGAAAATTTTTGAGGGGCTCCTTGTGGCATGCCCTTCTCCGAAGGCCCCTTGAGTGGCTATTTCGACACTGGAGGAAAGTGAGTATCCCTTGTGGAGAAGGATTGTTGGAAGAACTATCTTCTTCAAAAGCAATGTATCGGCTTTGTTAAATCCATAATTTTAGTGAAGCTTTCAGAATTTTGTAAAGGCACCAGTCACAAGGACTGCAGTGGAGACGTATTTTAGAAAGTGAGCAATGAATATCTAAATATAAACCAGTTTTAAAATATACTTAGTGCACAAGAAGTGCATGCTGGCGTGATAGCACTGTTATCAGACCCACATTGGCTCCAGTCACTCATTTGTTGCTCACCTGGGGCTTATTGGTTGCAGAGTCAGAAACTCCAAGGTTCAGTATTAGCCTCATGACGTTGGTCCCCTATTGATCTTTCTACAAGTTATGATGACCTCTTCTGCATATGGCTTGCTATTGGGTGCATTTGCTAGGAAATACAAATGATGCTGATTGGTTATTATTATTGACAGTCATAAAGAGTCAGGGAGAGACATCAAAACTCCAAATTCCATAAGAATGAGGATCAGGATGAATAAAATATTTTTTTCTTTTAATGGTTGTTTTAGAGTCTGGGGAACTTTGGGGGGGCCCAAAGGCCCTGCTACCTGCCCCTCCCCCGAAGCCTCAGCCCCTGCTGAGCATTGAGATCCGTGTCATCTGTAGGCAGCATAGCCACCAGGAGCACCAGAGAGAGCAGAAGAAGCTGCCTGAGCAGAGAACACAGCAAGCTGTTTCCAATGCTTCAGATGTACTTGGAGAGTGATGGCGGGAAGGAACCCCTGTTTCCTTCTCTGCCACAGGCAGTATCTGGTAGCTTGCCAGATGGGGGGAGAAGAACTTCCCTCTCCCCCTTTAAATAAATAGCTAAGCTGGGGCCTGGAGAAGAGGTGGGGGGAGTTTTGTCACTGAATTCAAGGCCAGCTCCCTCTTGTAGCAAAGCATGAGCTCTCCTCTCCTCCTTTCTCCAGCAAGAAACTTTCCTTGTGAGGCTCTGCCTTCCTGCCCATTGCTTCCTGAAGTGGACTGGACAGAGCAAATGCTGTAAGGAGGAGGGCAGAAGGAGCAAGTCAAAGTGAGATCACCTCTCAGGGCTGACAGCTGCCTTCTAGCTCTTCTATCTAAGTACTTAAATGGCCCCCACTGTGGCCAAAGTATCTGAACTCCTCACAGACTTTAAAGATTGATTTTATCATCACACGGTAGGGATGGGGGAACTGATGCACAAAGCATTTGAGTGACATGTTTAAGGTCATCAAGGAAGTCTTTGGCAGACCTGGGAACTAAACCCAGATTGCTTGAGTCTCAGTCCAGGGCTGTAACTACTGTTCCCCACCAACCTTTCCTTAAAGCGCAGTAACACTCTGAAATGTTCGTTCTTTCCTGAGCAATGTAAAAATAACTGAGGTACAGAAGGAAAGTCACAGAGCTGCCTTGGAACTCCAGTCTCCATGAGAACATGCAAGGGGTTTCCCACGTGCGTAAGGCTACTGGGTTTGGACTCCTATTTCTGTGTGAAATGGTCAACATCCACAACATGCCTTTTTACAACTGCCCCACTGTGCGTGCTGGTTTAGAACAAGACCCCCTCCCAGAGTGTCCAGTAAGCATCCAAAAGTTCTGCTCTGACTGACTTCCTGGGTTTACAAAGTTTTAATACTTGAAATCTATGTTTAGATAGGTTAGCAAAGAAAGAATTGTTAATGAGTAATCTTTGTCCATTAGGGCAATGAGCCAATGAAGAGATGAGCCTAAGCTCAGAGTCAGCCGGTTATCACTACAGGCTTCTGTTAAACGTAAAAAAGCAAAACAAAAATGTTCCTGTTTGAAACTTATTAGGATTTTGAACCGAGTGCAGAGGCTTTCCACACAAAGCCATTCTCAAGACTCTGGAAAAGGACTGTAAGTAATAATTGCCTTGTGGGTATTAATCTTGCTGTTTGATCATATTTAGTCATGGAGTACAATTTTTTTTCTCATTTACATTCTTTAATTAATGTAAATGCATCTTGAGGAGCTAGAAAAGTCAATGATCTGGATGCCAAAATCTCTAAATGTTACTTAAGTGAATGAAAAATATATTAATACTATAGGACAATGTAACCTCAGCAGTATAGTTTGAGTGACAACAGATATTTTCTTTGAGAAAATTTTATTGAATTGATGAAAAAGTAGCGACCGTTAGGGTATGTCATCTTACATTGGCAAATATGGCATAACTTGAATAATAGGTCAATTCTACCTTGTTAATTTATACAGATCATCTTTATAGCAGCAGTAGGCATCTTTTACCTGTTAGAAACTGAGAGCATTTTAAATGTGTATAATGGGAGAAAAGTAGATTGTTCTTCAGGAAAAAAGTTATTATTGTTTTATGTATTTCTCTTTTGTTTGCAAGTTTCAAGTACAGATGGTAGTGTTTCAAAATAAAGCCTCTTAAAGTTCAGAGCTTAGACACTTATTTTCACATAATCATAAGTAATGATACACAGTGTCATGGTAGAAGCATCTACTGTCCAATTCCATTCACAGCTTTTAGAAAAATATCAGTTTGTCCTGAATTGTTCTGCTAGATACTTATGTTAAAAAAAAATAGGTAAGACACTCTTGCTCTGAATCTATTGTTTATTATTACATGCATTACAGTAGCACCGAGAGGCTCCAACCATTTGGACCTCAGTGTTCAAACAAATAGTAAGAAACAGCCCCTGCTCCAGCATTTACAGTCTAAATAGGCAAGACAGACAAAGGGTACTAGGGGGGAAAGAACGGCACAGAGACATGAAATGGTTAGCCCAAAGTCATGTACTAGCAGAGCCAGGATTAGCAGCCAGCTCTCTTGAGTCAAATTGTAGTGCCCCATCTATTGAACCTCTTTTGAAAGGTTGCTCACTTTTGTGTCTTCACGTTTACATTATTTTTTTCCTCAAAAAGACCTATAAGTCTATTCTACACTTTAGCCACAGGAGAGCATCTCTTTACTGATCTAATTTTAAATGAATTGTTGAATTCCTAACTGTAATTTTCAAACAAATAAGAAAACAATATTTCGGTCTCTATCACACAGTTCTCACCACTAGTCCATGTTCTTCTCATTGCTTTATGTCATATGTAGTGTTGGTTACCACCTGCCATGCAATTCAAAATTACCTGGTGACATGGGCTGGAAATAAAAATCTCCAAACTTGTTCCTGTTTCTCAAATATTTTTTAAAGAATTAAAAAAAAAAGACAAAAAAAATTAAGGCACTGTGTTAATCATTCCAGAAAAGATGTAATAGTCTGATTCAAAGCCCATTGAACTCAAGGGGAATCCTTCCATTGTTTTCAGTAGCATTTCGGTCAGGCCCTAAATCTATGCTAGTATTAAAATGTCTTTTGGAGGTATTTGGTAGTTTGCATATGTGAAGAACCAAACACTCATATTACCTTTTGGGAAAATGTACCTTACTAATGTTTATGTATGAAAAATTCTGTCTGTTGTTTGGTATCTTTTTATTCTAATAACTAAAAATAGATTTGATCACCCTCACTAAAGAAGGTAACAAATATGACTAGATTTTCATGGAGTTTTTATGATAATCAAACTTACGTTTGTACTTTACCTGAAAATGTGTGGTTATGGAGCTTTTGCCTTTCAATGAACCTAGATACTTTTGAAATTAATTGCTTCAACAAAGTCCTGGTCTTGCTTAAACTGAAGCCAAAAGCAGTTTTGCGAGAGGATACCCTAACACCATCTGGAAGGAGGGTCCCAACTATGGGAAGGTTTCCCTCTGCTCCCATTGACTGGTCTGCTTCCCTGGGCCTTTCATCCTCCTCAACAGCTCAGGGGCTGTCTGACCGGAGGTGGGACAATTCTATGGTGTCCCGGAAAGCCTCATCAACATACCTCTCCGCCTCCTTTAGCTCCTCCAGTTCTGCCACTCTGGCCTCCAAAGCCCATACGCGGTCTCTGAGGACCAGGAGCTCCTTGCACTGAATGCACACATACACCACCCGCCCATAGGGCAGGTAATCATATATGCTGCACTCAGCGCAATAAACTGGATAGCCCCCACTCTGCTGCTGGGCTTCTGCCTGCATGGTCTCCTAGTTAATGAAAGGGTTTTGTTTAAATCAAGGAGTTTTGAATGTAGTTTAGGTTATAGTTTTAAGAAAAACAGCAAGAGGTCCTTGCCCCCTTCCTACTCCCCTTCCAAACTCCCTGTTCGCAAAGCTCCCTGGTCACTTGCGCACTGCTTTATAAAGCCCTGGCCTGCTTGATAGCCCCTCCCCCTGACTAAGGCTCAGCCAATTAACAGAGGCTTCTAGCTTTCAAACCTTCCTTTGAAGCTCACAGCTTCCAACTGCCAGCCACAGCACACGTTCCTTCAAACAAACAACCAAACAAACAGATGGACAAACACAAGCTCAGGTGTTCTCCAGGTGTTGGGAATCAGATACTGTTCAATATCTGATTATCTAAAAGAATTCTCTTTATTTTTCCATTGTTTCTTCACTGCAAATATTTTTGTCATATGAAAAACTGGATAAAAAGTGGCAAAATTCATATCAGCTTGGATTTTTTTAAAAATTGACAAAGGTAGATGTGGAAAGGATGTCTATTAAAAACTAGCATTCTAGCTTCCAAATCATGTCTGTGCTGTTTAATTCATTTTAGTAAGACCTCCCCTTTCCTAGGTGGACATTGGTCTTCCATCCAATCTTTTTTCTTTCAAGCATCTTCCTTTTGCCCATAGTAATACATTTTTGTTCCATCTGCAGAAAGAATATCAGATAGTCATTTATTTGAGGGTTTATGCCAGGGTCATCTTGATATAAAGAAAGTAGATGAAAGATATACATTTAATCATTTTGGTAACCTTCTACAAGAAGCTCTTGGAAATCATTTTGTTTTTGGGATAAGGAGCTTTGAATTAAGAGAGTGACTACTGATCACTGCTCATATAAAGGAACCAACTCTGGAAGGAGTGGTGATGCAACTTTAATGTTTGAGTTCTCAAAGAAAAATCTTCTACAGTTTGTGAAAACACCTCTGCCAAAATGTCACATGTAGTAAGAAAGACTCAGTCCACAGGTGAAGATGACATCACTTGCCACACACCAGATGAAAGCAGCAGCATGATGACTCTATATTTCTGTTCACTGCAGACAAGATTCCATTAATCAGAACAAGTATCAGAGGGGTAGCCGTGTTAGCCTGTATCCACCAAAAAAAAACCCCAAAACAAAAAAAACCAAGGAGTCCAGTAGCACCTTAAAGACTAATAGATTTATTTGGGCATAAGCTTTCGTGGGTAAAAACCCCACTTCTTCAGATGCATGGAGTGAAAGTTACAGATACAGGCATAAATATACTGGCACATGAAGAGAAGGGAGTTACCTTACACGTGAAGAACCAGTGTTGAAAAGGCCAATTCAGTCAGGGTGGATGTGGTCCACACCCAATAATTGATGAGGAGGTGTCAATACCAAGAGAGGGAAAATTGCTTTTGTAGTGAGCCAGCCACTCACTGTGCATTTTTGACGTTAACTGAACCAGCTTAAAATTGGAGTGCAGTGAATTGTACACCACATATTGAATCCAAGGAGGGACTTAAAGCAAAGTATAAAGCTGTATTAAATGCAGGCCTTGAGGGTGGGGGTGGCTCTAGTAAAACATAACAGTAAAGCTGCATGTGGTAGAAAATGTCATGCCTAGATTTTTCGAGCAATTTGATGAGCTGGTTGTGGAGTACAGAGAATGGTCTACATCACTGAGTGTATAAGAGAAATGTCAGACTATGTGGAGACCAAAAAATCACCATAAAGACTTGGCTAGAAGTGGATCAGTATCCATCTCCTAAACTTTAAGACTAAACTGGTAGGAGAGGTGTAAGCTGATGCACTCCCAGCATATTGGGAGGTGGCATTACAGCAAAAGTCAACCAGATTGCTTACTATGAACAAAAGACTGCTTAGGTATAAAAGTTTACAACGTGGCATAGTCAATTCACCGGCAGTGTTTCATGGAACATGAAACAAGCCACTACAAGGTCTGAAAAGATTGTAAAAACATAAATGTAGTATTAGAGTTTAAAATATGTGCTTCTTCCAGAACCAACTTGTTTATTTGCAGTACAAGACAGATGCAGACAGCATACATATCTTACAAATTAAGGTGCTAGCCACTGAAAAGGAAGCTGAATGCCAAAATGTTTCAAAGTTGAGATCTTTTTTGGTTGTTGTTAATATTTGAATATGTATTGTAGTAGCACCAGGATCAGCCCTTTTGTGGTAGGCACTGCACAATCACATGGACAATCCCTGTCCTAAAGACCTGGCAGTGTGAATTATTCAATGGTAAACTATTACGCTTATCACTGATAAGGAAATATGAAAAAAACTAAATATTTATAGCACCTAATTACCAGCTCAATTGCAGGAAAGTTAGATGGGTGCTAAGCCCTTAGTCCTGCATATCTCCTGGGGACTGTTGAGTCAAGTTTGCAGAAGTGAAAAGGGGCTCCCACAGCTGTTCTCCAGGAGCCAGATGAAAACCTCTCTGGATGCCCTGAGCAATGGCGTTTCGTTCCGCCCCAGAGCAGCAGCAACTATAGTAGAGAAGCTGCTGGAGGAGAGGACAGAAACACAATCAGGGTTCCTATAACTGGTGATTAGTAAGGGACCTTCAGGTTTGGGAACTTGAGTGGGGTTCATGAGAGAGCTGCTAGTCTATAATTCCATGCTTCCCTGGATCATCTGTGGGGGAAACTATCACAATGGGTTGTCATCTTCTTAACAGCTCTAATTAGGAGTCATTAGGAGATATATTTTGGCAGCTCAGCCCATTTTGTCCCTTCCTGGCTGTCAGAAGACCCTGCCCCTTCCACTGGGACATGAGAGGGCCACTGTTTTCCCTGATATACGTTACAGTCAGGGAGTAGAGTGGGGAGGGGCTTGGAGATGGCCATGCTGAGCAGAAGGGGATGGGTTCTCTACCACCATTCCAAGATACTGAGAGGCTTCTGCAGCTGTGGGATCATGAGTCTCTGCTGGCGATTGGTTTACATGTTTGCCACAGAAACATCATCTGGTCTATGATAGAAGCACCATTTGACATTCCTGTGTAAACTGTTTATCTCTGAATGGACAATTTTTTTAAAACCATCTTAATTAGAGGACCTGGGTTTATGTTAGGAAAGAGCTTAATAGATCCCTATGAACCAATGTAAAAATAATTATACACTTATTGTACTTGTTTCTAGCATTAACTGCTTGCCAGTTGACTCAGCTCTGGGATTTCTTCATACACTGAGACTTTATTAGACTCTTCCATTGTGAGTATGGAAGCTTTCTATAGCCTTTATTGGTTTACAGATACTGGGTTCAATTTTTTAAAAGCAACTAAGTGACTTAGGAGCCTAAGTCCAATGGAAAGTAAATTAGGTGCTTTTGAAAATGTTACTCATTGATTTCATTTACCTGATGCCTGAAACCCACAGTATAATTTCCAAGTGAAGGAATGCTTCATTTAATAACAAAAACTCTGAATACTGGGTCATAATAATAAAATAGAACAGGAAAGACAATTAAAAAAATTCAGTTTTTTCAGTATGTGCAATGAAAATTCAGCAGTTAGATTAATATTATATTTTAAATTGCTTGAATTAAGGAAGCACTTTTATAAAGGGGAAAACCATGCACACATACTAATAGTCTCCCTAGTCAATATGGTTGTGGTTTTTTTCATAGCTTTTCTCTCTGTTTAATTAAAAAGCTCTTTGTGTTTTAAATGGGGAGTGCATACTGATTGCTAAAGCACATTGTCTTCCTGCTTGAGCCATGATACTTTGTAATGAAAACTATAATCCTGAATTTGTGAATAAAGGTGGGAGAAACTATATGTTTGTTTTGAGAACTTTATTTTTTTTTTCAAAATATGGAAAGGCCAAGCTTTTCAAGGACAGGAGCCTAAACTTAGGCTTTTATATCCATATTTATGCACCAAAATAAGTGGCCAGATTTTCAAATGTGGTGAGCACACAAAAGCTCCTATTGAGGCCCAATACTGGGTGTGCAGCACATTTAAAAATTCAGGCCACTTATTTAGGAAATGAAAGGATCTGACAGCATAATCCCCATCACCTTTTGTAGAAAGCAGAATGATCACATATAAAATATGCAACCACAAGGAAAAGGCACAGCACTTTTAAAAAGGCTAAATTGTGCATTATACTTTTACATCAGGGTTTTTTACAGTAAATATTGAAACAACCTTCAGAATTCTGGCCTGTAATATGTACACAAAAACAAATTATTATCTTGTTGTAATTATCCTTGTTTCTTTATCTTTCAGGGTTTCCTTTCAGCTTGTGCCCTGTCACATTGTTCTTCAATTAAAGACTAGATGGGATCTGAAATGAATCTAATAGGACATTCCCAACTACCTGGTGCTGATGGATTTTCACTTCCTGAAGGTCCTAATTTATTTGGTAAGTCATCAAATTAGCTTAAAATGTATCTCCAGCAAACTATACCTGAACCAATAGCCTAGAATCAAAATATTGAAGTCCTACAGTCAGTTACTATGGTCCATGGTGTGAAATCAGTTTTTATGCAGAACTCCCATTTTAAATGAATTGCAAAATAAGGCACAATATGTGTTGCTATGTGCCACAGTTTAACAACGCTTGTAGTTTACTATTATAGCACTATTCTGCTGCCATGATAAGTCATTCAGCAAGGATAGTCTATTATAGGTAGGCAGGAAATGATCTTCAGGTTAGTCATTTATGTAAAGCTGAGCAGATACAAAATATTTGTAGTCAATTTATAACTAAATTATACTATAAAATAGGTATATTGCCTTCTTATATACATTCATGAAAATAATTTAATTCTGTTAAAACCATTACTCTATTTTTATAGAGACCATTAAAATGGTGCTATTACTTTAGTGCATAATAAAAGTTATAATAAAGGCTGCAAAATTCTACATGGCTGAGACTCCACTGCATTTTTCCACTGTGAAACATGGGCTTGTTAATGAATGAAGAATACTCTGTCAATATTTTATGAGTACAGGGAAGCTATCTTCTATTATATGTGTTGCTGGGAAATAAGAAAATAATTAAGATAGCTGCCCTTTTTTCTACACCAGTGTTGTCCTTCTTTTGAGTTGGAGCATATGTCTGGGGCTTTGCAAGTTGGCTTCCCAGTGGAGGAAAAAGTAGTGACAAGAAGTCTGGGGATACGCTACATGTAACATGCTATATTTATACATATGCATCAGTCCTAAAATGCAATGATCAAACAAGCACATCCCTGACTGATGTAGCTCTGCCAGCAGAAATCTGTAGTGTGGACCTGGCCTAAGAGTCAAAACTTGCTCACATGCTAAGGAAAAAATTCTTGGAGGATTATGTGTAACCATATCACCTGATGACACCTGCACTGACAGCTGCAAAGGGCCATCTTGGTGATCTGATCCATTTGCTTTATTAATTATTATTGTTGTTATTTATTCGGATTACATTTACTGCTTAGAAGATGCAGACTAGGTAAGGGCTCCATTGCTGTATTCACTGTATCGTCCCTGCCCTGAAGAGCTTGCAGTTGAAGGTCCAGGTACTGCAGTTTGCTGCATGCAGAGAGATTGCTATGCCTGTGTGGAGACCCACTGAAGTTAGTGGGACTCTGTGCAGGCACAGAAGTCTGCCTGTGCACAAAGAAATGCAGAATTGGAGTCTACACAGACAAGACTGACAAAGGTGGGATTAAGGTTATTGTTACTGTACCTCTTGTATAGCTGGGAAACCGAGGCACCGAGAGAGTGACTTGCCCAAAGTCACACAGAAAGTCTGTGGAAGGGCCAGGAGATGAACCCAGATCTGCTAAGGGGCAATGCAGAGCCTTAACAAAACTATTTTCCCTCTTTATGAATTTTCATGTTCACTAAGGAATTTTGCATCTAAATATTTTTTGAAGGAAAATTTCCTTTCCATAAAATTGAAAATTTCTCTGAGAAAATTTGAATTTGCAGATTTTTTCCCCATTTTTAATCCCGGAAAATCAAAATGCAATATTTAATGTGGGGCTAAGGGTTGATCTAAATTGAAATATTTCAAGGAAGTTGTAGTTTGGGTGCTTTGTTCCTGCGTACTCCCCTATGGGCCAGGCTCCCTGTTTGGACCACATCTTAAGTACAAATTGTGTGCTATGATCACACAAGATTGTATTAATCATTTCTCTTTCCCACATCAGTTTGTTAACAGTTAGCGTAGACTGGATCCCCTGTGGCTAACCTGGAATGTTAATGAGCAGATGTTTAGGTTGGGAGCCACCATGAAACAAACTAAACCTAGGAATGCTTAAACTTTAAAGGGATTTCCCCCCCGCCCTTGACTTTGGAGCCACTTTCCTATGCTGGGAGAAGTATATTTTAGGAAATTCAGTACTGTGCAGTTTTAAAAACAGCAATAAGTAGCCACAATTTTAGATATATTTGTCTATTTGTTAAATCCCATGGTCACAGGCTAAAATCTATGAAAAAAAGGGTAGCAAAGAGTCCTGTGGCACCTTATAGACTAACAGACGTATTGGAGCATGAGCTTTCGTGGGTGAATATCCACTTCGTCGGATGAATGGTGACATTCAAAAAAAGGGTGACATTCAAATTTTGGGGTCACATTCTGGATTCATTTTCACCAGTAAAAGTCCAGAGTAATTTTGTTGATTTTGATTGAATTAATCCAGATTTTCACTTGCGGGAGAATAGATTTTGGCCCCAAAAGTCCATTATGTTATTGGTTCAGTGATATTTTCTGGAAAAGAGATTAAGGCTGGGCAATTCCAAAATACAAGGAAGTGTGTTGATTTAAAACATGTTCTCTTCAACAAGAGGTTGACCCTACTGATGCTGAAATTGTCAGTTCTTGGGGCAAGGCTTGTACAATCCATAGGACATGCATGAGGCAATAAATAATATGACATAGTGGCCAGAAACTGGTACAGGGCGTTAAGAGACCTGGGTTCTAGGGTTCTGCTACTGGCCTGCTGAGTGACCTTGGGTAAGTCACTTTATCGCTCAGTGGCTCAGTTTCTCCATTGTACAATGGGATAATGATCCTTACCTCCTTTGTAAGGTTCTGTGAGAGTGAAGTATTATGTGTGTGCAGTGCCTAGCAAAATGGAACCTTGATCTAAGTTGGGGTATTTCTGTAATAAAAATAATTAATGTATAATGGAATTGAATTAGGCCTCAAATTAGGAATTTCACCTATGCCCAACTTTCAGCTGTCCCTCTTTTAGAGGGATGTCACTCAATTTAGTCCCAAAGCTACTATGTTTCTCTTAAATTTGGCGTCCCCACACTTTTATTGTTGAAAATTATTTGCACCAGAAATACAGAATCATGAAACCAAGATGAGAGAGTGTTACTTATACTAAGGATATGGCTCTGACTGCTTTTCAAATTTTGTGCATGAATACTTCTTTGTGTCCCTGAATTTGGTTTTTGTGACACATTGTTTTAGATTTGCGCCTTGGCAGATTGAGACTTATACACAAAAGGTGGTTACAGGGGAATTTTATATTTTAAAGACACTTGGAACAATTAAATTTCTCATGCAGTGCCTCACATATTATGGCTTTGATATAACAGGAGGAGCTGTTAAGTCTGTCAAAATTGATTTCTCTTCAAAACATCCTCTACCCCTCAAAAATCTAAACACATTTTTCTTTTATGTTTTTTTTCCAAGTATTGGCTTTGCTTTGTAGTTCATTCAGGCTAGAGCTACCTGGAAGGCATTATTAGAACCATGATTGTATGTCTAAGTGTCCCTTTGAATGTACAGCTCTGAGTATTGGGGTCTAGTTGTTTAGTAAAGTTATGCTGTAATTGTGCATGTTTACACTGTGAAGCTGGTCACCATGGTAATCCTAAAGTAGCTCTCAAGATTTATCAGCCCTCAAGATTTATAGTTGCAAGAAGTTCAGTGTGTCCTTCAGAATAAACGATTTCACTTTTGGTGGGTGGAGACTGCAAATTGCTGTTTTAACAATATATTTCTAGGATAATGTATCTATTGTAGTTAATGTCTATGTAGTCTCTCACTTTTTAACTGAGATTTTATTTGTGGAGTTATGAACTCCTGAAAAGAGGTGCTCCCTTCGGAAATCACAAAGTGACCTTAACCAGAGCAGCACATGTGAGAGCCACTGAAATGTAGACATTTCTTTATTATTGTGTCTTCTATAACTGGAAAACAAGTTCCATTTATCTACTTGTCATTCTGATGGTTTAGAAACAAACCAGATGTCTAATACATCTGCATGGCAAGCATCTCTTGTTTGAAGAAATCAGCAAACAAATACATCGAAATACCCATCTATACCACATTATTTGTAAGGAGAATGGGGACCTCCTATGGAGAGAAAGTGCCTCTTCTTTCCTTATCCACTGCTATGACAACTGTTAGAGGGAAAGGAAAGGGGCCTGTCCCTGAGTAGGGGCTCCGGAGGTCCATGGGATTTCCCAGGTGACCACCTCTATGAAAGGTAGAAACAGAGGGCATCTAGAATTTCCTTGTCCTGCAGGAAGGGGCAATGGGAATAAGTCATAAAAGAGCAGAGAACCAGGAAATAGAGGGCAGTCAACTAGCCAGTGCCTAGGAGCCTGCTGCTGGAACACACATACTTTCAAGATAGAGCTTATTTCCTTATAAAAACATATGAATTTGGATGTCACTACAGTTGGGTTTTTTATGTGGCAACATTTTGGGATACCAAACAAGGGGTCAGCTACTCCTCTTTTGATTCTGACGATGGTAAAAAAATTGGTTGACACTATTAGTATCTACAGTTGGGTTCATCATCCATGACTGATTGCACCACTTGAGCACACTTGTGTGCAGTAGAGCTGATTGAGAAATTTCCAAATTCAAAAAATTTCAATAAAAATAGAGTCAATTTTTTTCTCAAAAATGCTTGTGAAAAATGTGTCCTTTTTTTTCGGCCAGCTCTTCTGTTTCCTGTGTTTTGTTTTCTGACCTCTTTACCTTTTTGCCTAATTTTTTATTGATAAGTAGAAATGATAGAGAAAAGGAAAAGCCTTTCAAACTGGAGTTAAAACTGAAATGAATAGAATTAGATTACTAGCCTTTTCTCTCCCTCCTTCTTTCTCTATTTAAATAGGTTCTTTTTCTCCTCACTGGCCAAATGCTACTTCTTTTACTTACCCAACAAAGTCCCATTGAATCGAATGGGACCAATTCTGTACAGGAACTGGGATATGGCCCAGTATCATACCTTGAGCCTATTGAAAAGTGATACAACACAACCAGCCAAACCAGGTTTTCAAACACTTCTAACTTACAGGTGAAATCCTGGCTCTAGTGAAGTCAATGGGAGTTTTGCTAATTACTTCTATGGGGCCAGGATTTCACCCTATATCTCTAGGACCTTATGCTTACTCATATTGAGTAATACCTTTCTTCTGGAGTACTTGTATTGGAATCATGGTAATTGAAATCATGAGGTCATTAGGTTTACTTGAGGAGTAAAGTACTATTCAACATGAGTAAGGGTTGGCCGAGTCAAATGATTTCTTGGCTGTTTCGTATCAGTGTAAATATCACTTGGCAATAACAAGGAAATTCAGTTAATTATTAACTATTTATCATGAATTAGTAAATAGGCAACAAAAAGAGAATAGCTGTGTGGGCTTGACAGCATGAAACCGTTTTTTAGTGAATTCAACCAAAACAAAATCACATTTCAAATTTTTTTTTCAATTTTTATAGCTATTTCCATCACCAATATTTCCCAAATGTTCCTCCAGTGATAGCAATGTGCTACAGCTAATAAATAAGCTATTAAGCTAGTGTATTTTAAAGATTGTTCGTTTTTCAGTGGAAGTCCCAGTCATAGGATGTAGAGGTCCATTGCTAAATTGCAGTTGATAATAGATTTAATTTGGTTTATAAATTATCCCATCTTAACACTGTTCTAATAATTGGGCCTACAAATTTACCCTAACTGTGAGTTCAGTGGTAAAAAGTGAGTGTAAGTTCATAAGATGTCACAATAACCTATACCAATGTTTATGGGAAAAGGTATGAAAGGGAGATAAACTGAATTAGAACAAACAAAGAGACCTGCTGATATAATTCAAGGATTGTGTTAAGATCATGCTTGAGAAACAAGAAAAGTGTAGAACCAGAGATCAAAATTGGTGTGTCAGAAACTAGGCCCAATTGATGGACAAAATAATGAGAGGATGGGTTATTTTACCCATCACTCTCCTTTGTGGCCCTTAAAGAAAGAGACTTTGGGGAAAAATGACTACGAGATTGAGTTTTGCCATCATGGCTGACTAGGGTTGCCAGGCATCCAGTTTTCAACCAGAACGCCCGGTTGAAAAGAGACCCTGGCAGCTCTGGTCAGGACTGCTGACCAGGCCATTAAAAGTCTGGTCGGCGGTGCAGCGGGGCTAAGGGAGGCTCCCTGCCTGCTGTGGCTCCATGCAGCTCCTGGAATTGGCAGCATATTCCTGTGGCCTCAGGTCTCAGAGTGGCTGAAGAGACACATGCTGTGTTTGTGTTTCTCCAGAAGAGAGGGTGCAACTGAGAGTTAACACCAGAGACAGAAACTGCATTTTCTATCTTTGCTGTACTTTTCTTTCTTCTTTGTATATGTTTGGCTTCTTTTGTTTTCTAGAAAATAGGATTGGACTTTAAAAACAACCAGTAATGCTGACAGCTCCAGCCCATCTCAGCTAACTTCTTCATTCTCCCCTACCCCCACCCCCAAAGGACAGTTGTTACCATCTTCAATACCATCTAAGAGACTGTCTAACAAGATTTTTTTCCTTCTAATAACTGTCTCCGGCTAAAGGGAAAGGGAACAAGGGATGCTATTAAAATGAAAGCCGTTTTTAATACTTTACTGTTCAAATGCTTTAACTGTTTTCCCTTCTTTTCTGCATCTTTAATAAAAAGATGGGGGATAAAAGGATTATTAATGGTGCTTTTGCCATGGTGCTAAGAAGGCTGAGGTTTCTATGTTGCACAGTGACTGGGTTATGGTAATACCTGTGGCCATGTATTCCATCTAAATTAATACAACAGGACATAGCCACCAAATATGTGTGAAATCCCCTTGAACCCAACATTTTCTTCAACAGTTATCCCTTGCCCTTTCTACAAGAGAAAAGTCTTTAGACATGAAACAATGTCATTTTTCAGTATTGTGATGGGGCAAGGCCAGATGGCTACAGTAAAGTAGTGAGGAACAGGTAGTGAGAAGTGGTACATATCCCTGGTACCACGGTAACCAAATGGCAGTTGCTCCAGGTTAATCAAGACACATGGGGCCAATTAAGATCCTTCTAGAAGGCAGTGGAGATAGCTAGATTGATTTGGGACACCTGAAGCCAATCAAGGGCTAGCTGGAACTAGTTAAAAGCCTCCCAGTTAATCAGTGAGGTGCCAGGAGCTATAGGAGGGAGCTGTGCTGCTGGAGGAACAAAGCAGAACAAATCCATATTAGGTGCAGGGAAGGAGGCCCTGAGGTAACAGTGAAGGAGATTTTGAGTGGGGGCTGCTGTGGGGAAGTGGCCCAAGGAATTGTACATGTCCTATTTCCAAAAACTCAGCTACCATAGCTGCTAATTTTAGGGTCCTTGAGTTGGAGCCTGGCGGGCTCGGGCCCAGGCTCCCACCTCCCCTCCTTGATTAATCACTGAGACTGTGAGACAACAGAGACTGTGAGAGGGAGGATTGCTTCTCCTCACCTCCATTGTTGGCTTATGATGAAAATGGCTCAGTAAGTTGTGACCCTTGCCTCTAGAGAGAGAGAGAGTGGGGCTACGTGGAGGGTCACAGTGAGCCTCTGAGACTAGCAAAACCCACCAGGAAATGCAGGACCCACGGCGTCAAGGATAGAACTTTGTCACAGTATGAACTGCATGCCTAACATCTTACAGATAGATATAGGTGCACAAAATCTGGTATTAGGGTATCAGATGGGTTGCAATGCTTTGAATATATAGCCCATTACAGCTTTCTTTTGGAACTAGGTTTTGTTAATCTGCATGATGTTAAGACTTGCAGCTTCAGATACTATGGATATGGAAGTTTTTAGATAGATAGAAAAATAGAATTATACAATTGATTCAAATAAAGAGGCCCAGTTTAAAAAAATCTGTAATTGTAGTTTCGAGACTGAACTTGATAAGTTTATGGAGGGGATGGAATGATGAGGTTGCCTACAATTAGTTGAAACAATAGTAAAGAATAAAAATAAAAAAACAGAAGAACAATAAAAAAAAAATAAAGAAAAAACTAATAGGAAATCTAGTCTCTCTAGTCTTCAACTTCTCTTACAACACTATTGTGAACAGGATCCAGTGGACATAGTGGACAGAGTGGACATAGTGACCTTAGCTTTTCAAGAAGAAAGAGCTCAACTTCCTCACCAAAGTCATGGGATAAAAAATTAAGTTGTCATGGGATAAAGGGAATGGTTTGGATGGAGGAAGAGGGTTAAGGGGAGGAGGAAAAAAAAAGAAGGGAAAATAAATTCTCAGATGTGAGAAGGGGGTCAGTGTGTTCTCCATCCTCAGGTCCTTCCTCATCAATCATATAAATCAATTTATAAATGTAAAACAGTGAGGTGTGAGGCAGATGATACTAAACTTGCAGATGATACTAAGAAACTCAAGAAGATGAAGAAAAAAAAAAGATCAAAAAAAGAAAAAAAAAACTGCAAAAAATGGCATTTAATGACAAAAAAAAAAAAATATATAAAAAAAAAAAAAATAAAAACTATAAAAAATAAAAAAATACTATACATAACACATACTGGGGCTAATTTAGCTAGCGAGTCAGTCAGGAAAGATAGTTCTCTCAATCATAGTAAGAGTCTGAGCAGTGTCAAAAAGTGCAGTCAAAAAAAAAAAAAAAAAAAGGAGGGGGGGAAAAAAAGAGAAGAGAATAATATAATATATATAATATAATATTACATATATATAAACAATACATAATACAATATGTGTGTAACTCTGTCAAAAGTCTCCTCACCTCAAAAAAAAAAAGATAAAAAGAAAGGAGAAAAGAAGGGCAAAAAAAATAGGGGATAGGGAGGGGTTTAGGTCCCAGAGAAAAGAGAAGAAAGAGCTTGCTCTCTCTTTGAGAAGAAAAAGAGGAAAGGGGGATGATATAAAATATGAGTGATGTGGATGATGTGTGGGGAAGAAGTTATTTTTTATTATTTATTTATTTATATAATACAAACACCAGAAAAAAAAAAAAAAAAAAAAGCAATAAAAAAAAAAAAAAAAAAACAGTCTTTCTTTTTTCTTCTTCACAAGTCAAACTGGGAACTCCTTACCTGAGGGAGGTTGGAAGGCTTAGGGACTATACAATGTTTTAAAAAGGGGATAAAGATAAATTCATGGTGGCTATCCATAAATGGGGGCTATAGCCAGAAATGGTAAATGGTGTCCCCCCCCTGTCTCGTCAGAGGATGGAGATGGATGGCAGGAGAGAGATCACTTGATCATTGCCTGTTAGATTCACTCCCTCTGGGGCACCTGGCATTGGCCACTGTCGGTAGACAGATACTGGGCTAGATGGACCTTTGGTCGGACCCGGTACGGCCTTTCTTATGTTATGTTATGTTATGTTATGTACAATGGCATATGGCCCAACTGCTATTGCTATTAGCAAATATCTCCAACAACTGGAGATGGGACACTAGATGGGGAGGGGTCAGAGTTCATACAGAGAATTCTTTCTGAGGTGTCTGGATGATGGGTCTTGCCCACATCCTCGGGATCTAACCGATAGCCATATTTGGGGTAGGGAAGGAATTTCCCCAAGCTCATATTTGCAGAGACCCTGGGTTTTTTTCACCTTCCTCTGCCGCATAGAACATGGGTCACTTTCTGGTTTGAATTAGAGTAAATGGTGGATTTTCTTTAACTTGATGTCTTTAAATCAAGATTGAAAAACGTCATTAACTCAACTAGAGATTATGAGCCTATTTCAGGAGTGGGTGGGTGAAGTTCTGCAGCCTATAATGTGCAGGAAGTCAGACTAGATGATCATGATGGTCCCTTCTGGCCTTAAAGTCTATGAACTTGTGTGATTTCCAGCAATTTCTCCCTGAAATGTAACACAATACATGTGGGAAATAACAAGATGTGTCAAACTCATTGTAAATGTGAAAAGTTGGGGAAGAATGGGAAAAATAGAGTAGAAGTATTTTTAATGGCGTTAGTATTTTTATGGTGTTCATTAAAAGACCCCTTGGAGTGGATAGCGAATTACAAGAATAAATTAATGTAAGAAGCAGAAAACAAAGCAACATATTTTAAGCAGCCTTGATGACTGGACAATGAAAAAAACTCAAAAGGAAATGCTATATAGTAGCTGTATCAGTGACATAGCACCTTAGTGAATTGAAGAGACTGGATCCATTTGATAGCTTTTGTTTTAAAAAATCTCTAAAATCAACTGTCAGAAACTATTTAACAACCAAAAGATCATAAGATGAAGAAGCTAACTATTTGTATCCAGCACCATCTGGCAGATGTTGCAACATCTGGCATTATCATGATGATAAATAGGCAAGTGGTCGACTTCCAAGTCAAAGGGAAACAAAGCAGCAAAAACTGAAACAGAACATTATGTTTGTACAATAATTATGGACAACAAATGATCCAGTGGAGCAGAAGTAACCTGACAGATGTTCTAAAATAATGAGAAATATCTCAGCTAAACCTGAAGGAGGTGAATGAATAAAGCTATGTGGTATAAGGTCATTTGATAGGACAGGACAACAGAGAATCACTTGTGTGCTCAGTTCCTCCTATGCAGGTTTTTAGCTTTGAAAGCTGCATATTTTGTGAAATAATAAAAGGAATGATATACCTTTGGGGCCTGATTCTACATACACTTACTACCAGGTATCATGGCTACTTTCCTGAGCAATTTTATTGACCAAGAATTTTCTAGAACACGTGATTCTTGTCTGGGTAAAGACAACAGAATTTGGCCCTCTTAAAATAATATAGTTTTCTCTGTTTCTGTGAAACACATGCTGCATCAGCCAGTCAAAATGGTTTTTGAATGGTTAATCTATTAAGTTTAGTTACCTAAAGAAAGTAGTAGATTTTTATTCATACAAAATACTAATGTGAATGAAAACAAAAAATTAAAAACCATAATGGAGGAGCTATTTGAATCCACTCACCCAGAGAAAGGTATCCAGATTTTAGTAAAGGACATTTATACTGTAATTTGGCATTGCTATTGTCTCAAGCATTTATAAATAGGCTTCACTGTAATGAAGTTAATCAGTAAACTATATAACCTCTGGCCTGTATCACTCCTTAGCTAGTCTTAAAGGAAGTTCTAGTTTTTAATTCAGAGTAAAGCAACAAGATATTAAGGAAGCAGTACTAAGGAAGTGTAGATGATAAGTACTGACTAGAAAAAGTAAAGAGAACAACACATTAAATAGCCCAAGTTTTTGAGGAATTGTCATGGAAATGGTCGGAATGAAGACTGCTAATGGTAGGATATTGTTCAAGCTCATGTTTGATCTATTACATTATACGATATATCTGTTAAAGTCTACAAATCACCTTGATGCCAGAGGCTACCTAGCCCAGGCCCTTAGACACCTGATAATAGTTTTTTCAGTACTTAAACCAATTGATTAGCTTGTTTCCCAGTTTGGTTTATCCTGTGAATCACAGAAATATTTTTTGTGCTTTTTGGCTTCAGGTCATTTGCTCTGTGTGACTCTTAGCTTTATTAGCAGGCTCGAGGTCTTAAGGTTTAATTTGTTTGCTGTTCTTTTTCTTATAGTTTTATATTGACAATATTTGTCGTGCCAATGCGCTACCACTGTAACTTCTGTAATATTTTGGATACAAATTCTACAGCCTGTATATAACTTCAGCATAATACTCAAAACAAAGGGTGAGATTTTCAAAAGCACTCAGTGATGGCCGAACTCTGATGGTAAAACTTCCTTTTACTTCAGTGGAAGTCCAGTTAAGCAAATGCTGAGAGCTTTTCAAAATCCCATCCAAAATATTCACATGTAATATTGGGGGGTAAAAATCTTCAACAAATCTCACCCACCAATTACATAATGGGGAAAGTATTCACAAAATGATGGCCAGATTCAAGAAATAAAATTTCACTCTGACAATGTTAGTAAAGATAGTTGAGATATTTTGTGAAATGTTCTGATTGCCATTTTTTTTGCAAAGCATAACCCACAAGTTTTTTGCAACCCTATTAGTATTTATTTCAATTATTATATTTCAAAAATGATTACATGTGTGTTTCTGATATGAAAAGTGGAATGGAACAGTAAGAACATATTAACATAATACATTACTAGAGACAATGGGCCTGCTTCTGATCCCACTTACACTGATTTACACTACTGTAAATCCACTGATGTCAGTAGAGTAACTCTTGCTTTACAGTAGTGTAAGTAATGTCAGAATCAGGTCTATACTCTCCATTAATACATGAATAAAATCATATGCACATTCCAGATGGCAAGATAAAATCAAATTTATTTTATTATAAGAAGCTAATTGTTCTAGTAAGCCTCTTCAAGAAGGCCTTGTGTATAGAACTGGGTGGGAATGGTTTAGCTTACCCATGAGAGTTTTGGAGATTTTTGACATTTTCCCGTTCTGAAAACAGAACCTCCTCTTCCTCCCCTCACAATAAAATCAAAATCCTGATAATTTTCACAAACCGATAATCCCCAAAATTCAGGTTGGGTCAATCAGAATATTTTGTTTTGATAATTTCTAAACATTTCATTTTGATTTCAACCTTTTAAAATATTTAATTTTGAATCAAGAAACAATTTTTTTTCATTCTGAAAATGTTAAAAGGGGATGTTTTGACAATTTAGAAACTTTTCAAAAAATTTCTAATCAGGAGATTTATGAAAACTTTCTCATGAGAAGTTTTGGTTTAAACCAGGGGTTGGAAACCTTTCAGAAGTGGTGTGCTGAGTCTTCATTTATTTACTCTAATTTAAGGTTTGGCGTGCCAGTAATACATTTTAACATTTTTAGAAGGTCTCTTTCTATAAGTCTATAATATATAACTAAACTATTGTTGTATGTAAAGTAAATAAGGTTTTTAAAATGTTTAAGCAGCTTCATTTAAAATTAAATTAAAATGCAGAGCCCCGGACTGGTGGGCCAGGACCTGGGCAGTGTGAATGCCACTGAAAATCAGCTCGCGTGCTGCCTTCGGCACCCGTGCCATAGGTTGCCTACCCCTGGTTTAAACAAACTGACATTTTCTGACAATAAGTATTTCATTGGAAACTTCCCAGCAAGCTCTACCTGTGTATGCAAGAAAAATGCATTTATTGGCTTAAATAATTTTTAAGATGATTTTGTTAAACCAGTGTAATTTCAGTGATTACAGTTTAGCTTAATTAAACTGAATCCTAATAGCCTTAAACTAAACCAAAATAAGTCTGATTTAAAGTGAAATAGAAGTGGCTACACAGCCTACAAAGTGCACTAGTTTAACTAAATCAGTTTTAAACTACACCTTAAATTGAACTGGGGCAACTTTCTTGTGTAGACAAGACCTAGCATAAGTTTCCGTGAAAATCAAAGGCAGGTCCCCATCACTATCTGAGTGTATCTCTAAACTGCAATTAAAAACGAGATGCTAGCGTGTGCAAGCTGACTTGGACTAAGGGGCTATTTAACTGCAGTGTAGACGTTCGGGCTCAGGATGAATCCTAGGCTCTAGGACCCTGCAAGGTGGGAAGGTCCCAGAGCTTGGGCTGCAGCCTGAGCCAGAATGTCACTATTAAATGTCCCCTTAGCCCGAGCCCTGCGAGCCTGAGTCAGCCGGCATGGGCCCGCTGTGGGAGTCTAATTGCAGTGTAGACATATCCTGAGTGCCTACCAGCACTTTAAAGTATGGACATAAAGATCTGTCTCTCTCTCCCTCCCACCCTTTACCTCACTGTGAGCAGGGGCTGGCTGTAATTAATTATTTTTTTTTAATGTGGTGTTATTGTGGGTAGGCTAGGTCAGAGAAATAAAGATATATGGGTTATTCAGGTTTAGCCAAATATAGAGAGATTCATGTGTATTTGGTTTTTTCTAGAAACAAATGTACAGCTCTAGTAACTATGAGGGGTTTTGTACAGGTCTAACTAAACTCCCACAGTTCTGTCCCAGCATTGTACTGAACCCACTGTAAAACTCTGGATTGATTTGTTTTTCTTTTTGGGAGGAGTACTGCAGTCTCTTACTATTATTTCAAAGCCCTGAGCAGATCAGCAAAGTGGTTTAAAGCTTCTATAGCATTTCTTGGAAATGACATAAAGGTAAAAATCAATAATGTATTTTTTATTTTAATCCTGGGATCTTCCCACTCCTGTTTGTGTAAATCAATCAACCAAATAATAAAAAATTAGCAAATGGCACGTTATGTGCCCATAATTAAAAGTTGTTCTCACAAAACAGATACTAAAGATTTGTGCAATGGTTGTATAGTTGGAAACTAAAATAACACTTGTTTGTTCAAAATTCTTTATGTAGATAATCTTAATAAGTAACAGATACAATAAATTGAAAATATAATTAACAGAAGTGGGCCAAATATTTATTAATAATGTGCACACAATTACCGAGAACTTTGTTTTACACTGGAGTCTCCTGCAAAACAATAGAGCCTACAGCAACTCATTGTTAACACATCTTGCATGTGTCTTTCTATGCTACTGCTGATGGATATCAATGATAGTCTTATGGTTAAAGCATGAGACTGAGAATTAGGAGACCTTGGTTCAATTTTAAGCTCTTCCACATACATCTTATGTGACCTCAGGCAAGTCACAAAATGTTTTTGCCTTTCGTTCCCCACTGGTAAGAAGGGGATAATATACTTTGTCCAGGCTATTTAGAGTGGAAGCTCTTTAGAGCAGGGATCATCTTTTACTATGTATTAGTGTCCTGATATTATTTGGGACCACTAAGTGCTACTGTCATTTAAATAATTATTAGTGGTAAGTAGCACCATTGTTCTCCTTTGGCTTTGTCCCACAGCTTTCCAGACATACCTATGTCTGCTTGTCCTACAGCAGCATCCCTGCTTTTGCTAACAGTACACGTCAGTACATGAGTGGATGCTATGTTGATGATGTACCATCTGAGCAAGTAGATGATACTGAAAAGTGATTTATGTCAACTTTTGCAGTGCTGTATGCTGGTAAGGGCAAAATGTAGCACGGCAGATGCCATGGGACATCTGGAATGAGAGTTTAGTTAAAACAGGAAGTTAAGGTTCTGGTATTGCTTGAAGGGCATCAGAATAGAAGGATCCCTTTTATAGCTAATAATGTCTTGCTGTCATTGCAGGTGTTCCTATCTTTTATTGCTGGTACTTCTCCTTTCCTCTTGACTCCTTTGAATTGATGGAAACCTTTTTGGGGGGGCTGTTTTTGTAGTGGTAGAAATACTCCTCAGAGTTCCCAGCCACACCCTCTTCTCTTGTGATGATTCCTCGAAAAGGAAAAGGAAAGCAGAAAAAAATACTAAATTTCTTCTGATTTGTAAATACAGTACAAGTAAAAAAAATACATTTAGCAATGTTCATCAGTGACAGTTTATCTACAGGGTTTCTCATCTGTCTCATCATAGACTTCAGTGAGAGTTGAGGGCATTCAGCATCTCACAGGTTTGGGACCTTGATACACACAATTTGTTGCACAAAATGCCTCTTGTGATAAAATCTTACAAATCCTCATGGATGAATGTTTGTTGCCTTACTGCAGAAATGTCAAAAACTGAGCTGTCACCTACCATTGTGTTACAGTGAACTCAACAGTGTTTACTGAGATCTCAAGCTTTCCTCCAAGCCCACTCAACATTAAATACAGAGAAAAAAGGAGTTATCTAAAAGGCTGAACTGAGTAACTTCCTGGAAATGTTGTTACTTCTCACAGGGCCAATTCCCCGGGGGTCAAAGCGAATTTTGCCACTCCCTTCAATACTACCAGGATATGGACTTTCTTGAACAGAAAGGATATTGTAATTTGTAAATCACTTTCCTTTTCTCTGTCCAACTTACTGATATGTTTCTTTGATTTAAACTACATTAGAGTGAGTATTGAATATTGTTGAACTGGTTATAATTTATAACAGTGAGATTTAATTTTAATTTGTTTGCACTTTGAAAGTATGCTGCTTTTACAGTAACTGCTTCAGTTCCTTATCACATGTGGTTAGCTGGTGCCATAACTTGTTGTTGTCTTAAGAGGGGAATGCTGCAGTCCTTATTTGGGAAAAACTCCCTAGTCTTCAATAGCCATTTCACCAAAGGGGTACAAATCTAGCCCTTAATCTGTACTTTATCATAGGGGTTCCCAGGCTTTTTCCCCTGAGGCCCACCGGTGCAACTGAAATAGGCACTGTGGCCCACTATTAACACTTCCCACTGCTTTCTAGGATTGAAGACTGTGGGTGGGGGGCTACCAGGGTGGGGCTGTGACTTGAGCTGTTTGCGGGGTGGATGAACCTTTAAATTATGCCCCTCACTATCAGCGTGTCCAGTTGGATAGTGTTCCCTCCCACCTAGCCCACCAGGCAGGCGAGTCATTGTTCCCCCAGGCTGATCAAATGGGAAATCAGGCAAAGGGGCTGCAGAGCACACAGCCTGGCCTTCCCAGGCCGCCATGTGTCCATTTGGGAGAGGGGCATTGCGGGGCACACGCAGCCCCCCACCTCAGCAGGGACCAGAGCCAGTCAGAGGGTGAAGGGGCCAGGCAAGTTCCACAGCCAACCCCTGCCGACACCCTCCACCTCAGCAGCCCCCTGAGTGCCTTGAGCTCATCACCTGGCAGCGCTGCCCCAGTCACCCATCCAGCATCCTGGGATACCTCACAGACACCTTCTGCCAGTGAACTAGGGCAGGGCTTGGGGGCTGCCAGTGCTGTACACAGGCAGGCTGTAACCTAGAATTAAGACTGCACGTTTGTCATGCAGGTCACAGAAGTCACAGATTCTGTGATTTTCCAGTACCTCCGTGACTTCTGCAGCCAGCAGGTATGACTGACCCCAGGGCCACCCCAGCAACTCGGGCGGCCCTGGGGTCAGATGCACCCCCCCCACACACACAACAGTGGTGGTCTCAGGCTGCCCCCTGCCAGCAGCGGCACAGTGGTCCCTGGCCAGTGGAGCTATCCCCTGTCAGCAGCAGCGGTCTCATGCTGCCCCCCCTCAGCACCAGTGGGCGCCCAAGCAGGTGCCCCGGAGCCCCCACCCCGAGCACCAGAGAGCACCCCATAGCCCCCCCAGGACCAGCAGGTGCCCCACAGCACCCCCTTCCAGAGCAGCAAATTTAATTAGGGGTATATAGTAAGTCATGGACAGGTCACGAGCCCGTGAATTTTTGTTTATTGCCCGTGACCTGTCCATGACTTTTACTAAAAATGCCCATGACTAAATCTTAGCCTTACCTATAATGGTCCTGATCATGGCATTGTCCAGGAGGAAACAGAGCAGCACCATCGAGCCCTTGTCCTTGGGGGAGGCTGTGGGGCTGATACTTCAGGGGGCCTGCCAGCCATGAATCTCAGGGTGCTGTGACTCAGAGTGGGAACAGCTGTGAATTCTCCAGCCTCCTCCAGCTGTCCCAAGAGCTGCCACCTCAGGGGGCCAGACCCTTACCCTTGCCCTGCCCGCACTGCCCAGCAGCTTCACTTTGCCCTCTGCCACCTGCCAGGGTGCTGGGTGCATCTGACCTTGGGCAGGGGCCATTGCTGGCAGCCACTCTGTTGCTGTCCACTTCATAATACCACCCCCTCATGCCCTTATCAAACTCCACCCATGGCTGTGCCAGTGGACCACCCAGGACTGTGTCGCAGCCCACCTTTGGGCCACAACCCACAGTTTGGGAACCCCTCTTGTATCTCTCATCACTCTATATGCTTGGAAGATCCTCCCTGATCCTGTGTGTCATGTAACCTCACTCTTCCCCTTCAGATCCCTCCTGAAGGCTCATTTATTTTGGTTAGCCTTCCAGCTCTTGCTAAACCCCACTTTTGTCTTTTTCCCCAGCTGTGTTCCCTCACACTATGATATACTAACTCCAAATAAAACAGAAATGAGCAAGATATGTGTATGTCCATCTTACTGTTGTAGCCTTCCTCCTTCCCATAGTCCCCTTGGCTTCTGTTTGGATTTCTTTGCTGTGTTTTTGTGTCTAATTCAGATTGACAGCTCCTTTGTACCGTGGACTGCTTTCCCTTAATTGTCTGTAGAGCATCATGTACATTTTTAGCTCTGTAGAAATAATAATCTTTCAAGATTTTCGAAGGAAATAGCAGTGCAAAATATTTTCATTGACTGTAATAAAGTAGCTGAGAATGTTAATTTATATTGAGAGCATCTTTCTATGTATTTGTACAGACCTAGTGCATAGGGGGTTCTGTGACTGGGGCCTCTGGATGCTGAGGAAAGTATAAATATTATCAAGACTATTTTAGAGTTCTTTATGTTTAGTCAATACAATCTCTAGGATTAGTAAATAATTTCTTTCCAGTATTTGTTTAGGAATGGAAACTGTTCCAGTGACTGTGGTTTAACAGTACTAATACATATTGTTTCTGCATTATTATGTAGGTGTTCTTACAGAGGCAATGAGTTCTCCAGTGCAAGAGCCAGATGTGTCACCTTATACACAGTACAGCAGTATGCCGTTCCCCCCAGTTCAGCCTCAGATTTCATCACCACCTTATTATTCCAACCTTGGCTTTTACCCCCAGCAGCCTGAAGAATGGTATTCCCCTGGAATGTATGAACTCAGGAGAATCCCCTGTGAGAACTTTTTCACAAGAGAGACAGAGCTAGCGGATATACCTGTAGCCAAGAAGTCTAGACTGGGCCATTCCACGGGAAGAGTGAAAGGAGAAGAGCTATGTGTTGTGTGTGGTGACAAAGCATCTGGATACCACTATAATGCTCTTACTTGTGAGGGGTGCAAAGGTAGGACAAAATGTGAATGAATCTGTCACAAAATAAGTTGGGGAAATGGCTATTTATTTCTGAAATTTCATTTTGTCTTAACTGAAAAGCTCTTTCAAGTGCTTACTCTTTGCAGATCTTTGCATTTGGATCCAATGTTATTAACTGGCTAGGTGGTAGTATTGTTAAAAAGGATCTGGGGGGTATAGTAGATCACAAATTGAATATGGGTCAACAGTGTGATGCAGTTGCTAAAAAGTCCGAAAGCATTCTGGGTTGTATTAACAGGAGTGTTGTATGTAAGAGACAGGAGGTAACTGTCCCATTCTCCTTGGCACTGGTGAGGCCTCAGCTGGAGAATCGTGTCCAGTTCTGGGCACCTCACTTCAGGAAAAATGTGGGCAGAGCCCAGAGGAGAGCAACAAAAATGACAAAAGTTTTAGAAAACCTGACTTCTGAGAAAAGGTTAAAAGATTGAGTATGTTTAATCTTGAGAAAAGAAGGCTGAGGGGGGACCTGATAACAGTCTTCAAATATGTTAATGGCTGTTTATAAAGAGGCTGGGAATTAATTGTTCTCCACATCCACAGAAGATAGGTAGCAAAAAAATAATGGGCTTAATCTGCAGCAAGGGAGACGTAGGTTAGATATTAGGAAAGTCTTTCTAACTCTAAGGGTAGTTAAGCTCTGGAATAGGCTTCCAAGGTAGGCTGGGGAATCCCCATCATTGGAGGTTTTTAAGAACAGGTTAGATAAACACCTATCAGGGACGGTCTAGGTTTATTTGGTCCTGCCTCAGCGCAAGGGGCTAGACTTGAGGACTTCTCAAGGTCTCTTCTAGTCATACATTTCTATCATTCTATGATTATTTTCCCTGGGACACATTTGTAGTTTCATTCCTTTGTGGATATAGAGTATACATTGCCTTGCAGCAGTGTTGACTCTCAAAGCAAAAGTATTTGTCCACCAAAACCTATAATCAATCAATATCATCAGCAGCAAAACAAACCATTGATTTAAAATAAACACTATCGCTGGTCAAGCCTCCATAATTTCTGAGTTCTTATCAGAAACCTTCTTTAAACCTTCCTCCCCACAAAAAGTTCAATCTGTAGAGTATTACATTTCATGTCTTTCATCTCTTGAGAAGGCGGCATGAGGATACACTGAGCAGCTGAAAGGACTGGTAAAAGTATAAGAGCTTTTCACTTCTATGTTGTCAGTTCAGCATCTAATCCAAGTCAGTAGTGACTGAAAGTGGTCACCATCTGATGGCTTGTTGGTGGCCTATGGGAAATGAATGGGTGCAATTTAAAAGTTCTTTCCAGTGCGAGGACTAATAACAGTCATCATTTTAATATAATTTTATAAGGAATACCTCTGAAATTGATCATATCTCTAAAACTAGAATGAACATTTTAAGTGTGCCCACTGTATTAGACTGGTTTCCAGTGAACAGTGCCCACATGTGGCAAAAAATAGCCCCTCACGGTTATTAGCGATCTGTTGTTGATAGTTTCAGCAGAGAGGACAAAGGACATAGCAGCTGAATAACTCTTACTCCTAGAGGTGATTCTTCCAGGGCACATTGGTAGGTAATTGCATCAAATAAGGGAATTATCCTTCCCTGCTACATAAGTCAACACTTTTGAGCCCAATAACTTGTAGATGGAACTATGTGTATCTTTTAGAAAAAAATCCTGCCTTGATTTAAAGACTCCAAGTGATGATAAGTTTACTACATCCCTTGGTAAGCTGTTCCAATGGTTAATTGCCCTCACTAGTAAATGGCTTTTATTAAATTACATTTAGAAATTTTTTACAGTAGTTATAACTAGAGACTGTGGAAACATCATGGTAAAAACTAAAAACATTTTGGGCCAAAGTCATTGCAAATAAAACTCCCATGTAAGCGTTGAGATCAGTGGTCACAGGAAATGTATTAATTCAGGTCTCCTTGTAGATTTTACTTAAATCATTCTGTGAAACCATTATATTGCTGTTTTATTGGGATTATTCATTTTGTGTTTTCACTTTTTCATGGCTGCAACATCAGTTACAGAGGAAAGCACAACCCTTGATCAAAGACTGTAAAAGTTGAATTATTTAAGGTTAATGTATTATGTTTCTGCAATAAACTTTAGAATGGCTTAAAGCAATAGTAAGATGATGTGTAAGTAAGAGGCAAACAATTGTGTTTGAAAAGCCGGATGGGATGTTTTAATGGTCTTAGCATTCTGCCTATCTGGTGCCCTTCATCCCAGAGGTGGCTGCATTTCAGCGATACTAAATGTGTGGAGGTAAGCACTTTGGGTTCCTTCAGAATGAAAGCCTCTGTATAAAAGTAAGATATTACTATCGACATTAATCTACAGTTTGAATAGAGAGCCAGTGCTAAGCATGATAGAACCAATTAAATATATCTGTGATACCTGAATACAAACCAATCTATTTATATTCAAAATTTAGAAGAGAATTTAGTGAACCTTGAGTGGTTTACGCCTTATAAACTGAAAGGGCTGCTGACCTTATCTTCTCTCTCTTTTTTGTGGGGGAAAGAAACATGTTTTATTGGTTCGCAAGATATTTATATTCTGGAGCTGTGCATACATTCAGTTTTTTGTGACTATATTATTATCCACAAACAAATACATGTGAATATTTCTCCTCACTTGGCAAGAAAAAAATGGTTTGAAAATCTGATTTTCTATTTATCCCTTCCCCAAAATATCAATCAAAAGGCAAACTAAACAGGATGCACACCTCTTAGATCTAGGCTTATGCAAGAATTCTTTTAAAAATAGTTTAAAAATTGAAAACTTCGGTGGGACATCTCTCATCCCTAATTGTGCAGTTATAAAATATTACATCATTCTAAAATAATGGCATAACGGTCTATAAATAATGAGACTGTTTACAAGTGTTATTACAATGTTTGTGGCATTATATATTACAATATTTTCTACAGTCTATTCCATCGTAACACCTTTCCTGGTTAGGCATTATAAAACCTTCTATAGGTATGTCTACGCTGCAATTAAAAATCTGCAGCTGGCCCGTTCCAGCTGACTTGGGCTCGGGCTAAGGGACTGTTTAATTGCAGTATAGACATTTAGGCTTGGGCTCTCGGATCCTGAGAGGTGGGAGTGTCCCAGAGCTCAGGCTGTAGCCCGAGCTTGAATGTCTACATCGCAATTAAGCAGCCCCTTAGCCTGAGCCCACATGGGCCAGCTGCAGATGTCTAATTGCAGTGTAGACATTTGACAGCACATTTGGACCCTGGAATCTAGAGACCCCTCTGGAAAGGAGTGATATACAAGTCACATGAATTGAGTGGGGCAGACTGTAGCATCATACTCATTTACTGAAATCACAATATCATTTACACTGACAGAAAAGTGGATTATGTACTCTGTCCCCTACAAAATGGCATAATTGATTTTTATTACCTCCAAACTATTCCTGATAATCCTTGATGTATGTCATGTCAAACCACAGATATTTCCTGTTAAAGTCGTTCCACATTCATCTTCTCACTCTCTCTAGAAAGTCAGGGCAGTTTGTGTGGTGATGGAACTCAGCAGTATTCTTTGAAGTGTCAATAGTCTGACAGTTCAAAGTAGGCATGCATTGCTTGTTCATTGGGTAGCATTTGGATGACTTGATTAGGAAATAGTGAAGTCAATGGAGTTTTACACCAAGGTAGAGTTTAGCTCATTGTGTCTCAACACCAGTTCTCAGCAGGCATTCTCCTCATGACATTACTCAGTATTGTTCAGCTCTCATGGTTCTTAACTCTGCGGAGTTGTGCTGGTGTAGTAAATACACCCTTTTGGTGGATTCCTTTGTAGTGCACTTTCATAAAAGGAACAGTTAGAATCAAACTGTGCCCTTTTAGCTGAAGAGGCAACTCCTCTGTTCTTTAATGTCTTGTACAGTATATGTAACATACAATTCACAATTTGGATATTATAGAACTAGTTAATTTCATTTCAAATTTGTTTTGTAGGAGAGAGATTGACCACAAACATGCGCTTGTTTGTTTATTTTCATGCACCAGCTGTCCTCTACCTGATTCACAGCGGCGGCTCCAGGCACCAGCGCTCCAAGCGCGTGCCTGGGGCGGCAAGCCGCAGAGGGTGCCCTGCCAGTCCCTGCGAGAGTGGCAGTCAGGCAGCCTTTGGCGGCTTGCCTGCAAGAGGTCTGACGGTCCCGCGGATTCGGCGGCAATTCGGCGCTGGGTACGCCGAATCCGCGAGACTGGCGGACCTCCCACAGGCAAGCCGCCAAATCCACAGGACTGGGGACCTGCCACAGGCGCACCGCCGAAGGCAGCCTGCCTGCCGTGCTTGGGGCAGCAAAAAAGCTAGAGCTGCCCCTGCTGATGCAAAACCAAACATCTCAACAGGGGATGGGGTGGGAAAAGTAACATATAAACTGAAGCCCCAGTCTCGCAAATTGTTCACAATGTTTCTGTATAAAGCCCAATTAAAGTCTGTGAGGGTCTGCCTGTGAAGAACAACTTTCAGGACTGGGGGCCTGAAAAAAGGAGTTCTACTCATAACTAACCCTAATTACTGTTGAGGCTAACATATTTGTAGTGAGATTTTGCAAGATCAGATAAGGTGAGGCAATGTGAAAATGTAAAAGACACCTTATTTTTAACCCTCTCAGACACTGTCTCCCCAAATATCTTTTCTGATTTGCCTCAGATTGTCCCAAAAAATTCTCCCTTAGCACAAGATCACACACATGACATTTCAGTAGGTTTGATTTAACTCTGGAGTTGTTATTATTAAGGAATATGTGTCAAAAATTGGGCTTATAGTGGAGAACTAACTGACATTACTAGGGAGAAGACTATCTAGAGAGAAACTGCTAAGAATGTGACTCCATAATAAAAATGGGATGAGAGTAAGGTTGAAAATTATGCTTTGCCAGAGCAGAAAAACATTTTGGATTTTAAAAATTGTTTCTTTCAGGAGGAAACATTCACAGTTCTAAGTTTTATTGGTTTATAAATCTCACTGATTTGGCATCACTACATGTTGTCAATAAGATGCATTTGCTAAAGCTTTTGCAATTCTTTACATACAAATAACAGCTAATAAAGTGTTGCCTAGATCTTGTTTATGCTAGCCATAATAGCAGCAACCTGACTTATAATGGTCATAAACATATTTGCATACAGCTTTTGAATATAACTATAATAAATCATTTTCTTCATGAATTGCAGTCTTTAAATAAATTGTTTAAAATAAAATTGGAACATGATCTGAAACAAATGCAACTGCCACTTAACTGGCATTGAAAATCTACAGCTTAAACCTAGACCTTTTCTTCCTTCCTTGACCAGTATATGGAAATGTTTTAAACTCCACGTGAATGGCAAACAAAAATAATGTCTGGGTCTGACTGAAAGTTCCAAATAATCTGCATTTCAAAAGAGGTTAGTGTCAATCAAATACATTTGAATGGAATAAGAGAACTATTCAAAACACACAGTACAGGAGACAGGACTCAAAGAAGTGCCAGGTTTGTTGTTGCTAAATAGAATTTTATTATTTTTTTGTAACAAAATTTTAGGGCTGGGATGGATTATTTAAATTCAAGATGGGCTTGAGCCATGACATTGTAATTTGGATCCACAGTGAATTTCTCAAAAATTCAGGGGTGTACGTAGGCATTTGTGTCCTAGTTCAATGCCTTTCAGAGAAAAAACCAAGAAGAGAGCGAGATCTGAATTTCCCCCAGGGTTGACTGTGGGTGACTGGATCCTGTGTTTTTGCTCAATCCCACCTTTAGTGAATGGTAGAATACTACCAGGGCTGAGATTAGGGTTAGCCTGTACAACAAATCAACCATGTGCCCTCAGGGGCTTCCAGGAGTCCCTTTTTGCCACCAAACCGATGGAAGAGTTGAGATTATTTCCCATGCCTGACAGAGGTCACTCCCTCTTTGAATGCTGCTAAATCATCCCATATAAAACACAGCATTAGAAAAATGCTATGCTTGCAAAGTGAAGCACTACAAGTTCAGGAAATGTTAAAGCAAAGGGTGCCTGTGCAATTTTATCTTTGCCTCCCTAGTAAGTGGTATTATGCTAATCTTTTATTGCATAGAATTTCACTACATGAATGCATACTGTCTTTTCCACAGTAACTCAGTCTGAGTACAGGTTGGACAGTGAATAAGGGCTTTGTACTGAATGAGAAAGGGGTCTGAGGAGCCATGATTTTCTTTGGGCTAATTTTTGTTTGCAGTTCTATACCCTAATATAAACCTGGAGTGAATCCAGGGAAACTAAATTCCATGAAACTTGACTTCAGTGGGACTACTTGTGTGGTTAAAGTCAGAAAAGTGCTTAAGTACCTTGCTGAATCAGGGCCTCAGTGTGCCAGGTGGGCAGAGTTTAATGAAGGAGGCAGGGGGTTGGTGCAAATGAGGGAGGAATCCTTTACTTTAATACAGAGGATAAAAATAAATATAGTTCCACTGCTTCATTCTGGATGGGCAGGTAGTCTGTGTGACCCTGCTTACACGTGGTTACAAGTACTCTAATTCTTGGTAATTGAGATAATGGGAATTCACTCAAATGGGTTTGCTGCCTGCACTCTCATGGATTGTCCTGTCCTCAGAGTCCTTCAAGTGAATTGCAGCCTCATAGTCGTTCATTGGCTATTATTATAGTACTGTACAGTATTGTGTATAATCCTGGAATTTGAACCACAGTGATGGGTTCCAAATTTGGATCTGAACCTTCTCAAGGATCCCAGATATTTGGATGTGGGATTTTAGTTCAGGCCAATGTCTAGTGTATAGACCCACATTATATAATATCTGGTTCTAAATGATATTGCATGGACCACTTAGGTGCAAGTAACTTTTTAAAGTAGCAATAATGCAGCCATCAGCATGTCCAAGTGGTACCAAAAGAAGCTGGAGTAGTTGCAGAATGTGTTGCATTCAGAGGGTGAAACAGTTATGCAATCTCTTTTCAAGCTAATCTGTTCCCCAGTTTGCAGTGCCTTCTTACACATCTCACTGTTGTTTGCACAGGCTTCTTCAGAAGAAGTATCACTAAAAATGCTGTATACAAGTGCAAAAATGGAGGCAATTGTGAGATGGACATGTACATGAGAAGAAAGTGCCAGGAGTGCCGCCTGCGGAAATGCAAACAAATGGGGATGTTGGCTGAATGTATGTATGCAGGTATTTGCATCAAGCAATCAAAGTACTTTGAAAATATATTAAATCTTACATTTGTCTAACTGGGCTGTGTCTAATATGCTGATGTCTCCATACATATACAAAGGTGGGTAAAACCCTCAAAGATATAGTCTAGCAAATCTGAAGGTATGAACTGTAGCATTACGGGCACTGCAGTCCGTGCTCAACAAATCTTATTGAATAGGCATGACATACCCATGAATGATGAGATTTGGTTAATGATAGGGGACACCAGAGCATGAGGTGCGTGACGATCTGGTGGTGAAGAAAGGACTTTCCCTGCCAGAGTGGGCTGACACAGCAAAAGGCAAGAGCCAAAGGGGCTGCCCAAGTGCAAGGAAAAGCCACTCCTGTGGCTATGGGAAAAGGATGGAGGTGGTGGAAGGCCTCAGTTGGAGAAGGGGAGGAATATAAAGAAGTAGGGAATTTTCAGTGCTATGCAGGGCAGAGAAGGAACCAACCTACCCCTACCCACAGCCACCTTTTTACGGACTGCCTGCTAGCCCTTGCCAGCCAATTCCAATGCTTGTATGAAGTGCTAAGAATCAACCAATGGCAGATCTCCTAAAAAGGAGGACTACCATTGGCTGGAAGTTGCTATGTGCTGCAGTCCTCCTCTGGCAATCTGGGCTGGCCTGGTAAGGGAGAGCCCCCCCCTCCCTTTTTTTTTAAATAGTCTAATTAGTTTCTTCTAATGGAGGTATAGAGCTATAGGTAGAATCACCTCCAAAGAATTTGGCTTATAGATTTAAATCATGTTTTTATATTAAAACAAAAAATGGAATTCAGGCTGACATCTTATATACATTACCAAGCTCCAGGCCAATGTACTTTAAACATCCGTGACACTGCACTACACCCCAAAATGAGGAGTTGAAATTGAATTTCTGGTAGAACTTTAACAGTAATAGTCATTCCATATTTGAAGGCTCACTCCTAGAAATATAGTGTACACATCTGCATATGCTGGCTTCAGTGAATAGGACTGCAGTTTACTCTATTTATTGATGGCTCCAATCATTTTAGCACACTATAGTGTCAAACCAATTTAGGTTCATACAGGAAATTAATCTACTCTGAGTTTTTAATATACTTCTCTTTTTTAATCTGATCATGAGATGCTATATTAACTGTTGGCTTTGTGAGAAACAATAACCTCCATCAATATTTGGAATGCATGCAAATATAATATAATTAATCTTTCATTCTGTAAATTAAACAGACTACAAAGATCCTGAGATATGACATATTCTCGTACAATACATAAATACACAAACAAATGCCACCAAAGTGATGATAGCACTCAATGAGTCAGTAAGTGTCATAGGAAAATGAAAACCCACAGAGTTGGACTCAGATTCATTGTTCCACAAATTCAAGAGTTCAGAATACTCTGTGTGACTCATAGCAGCAGAAAAACAACAGATCACAGAAAAAAATAGGTTAGTGTAACTAATACTGATTGAGGACACATGAAACTTTTAAACTGGCTGATCATTTTCTCAAATTGGCATATGTGAAACAAAGACTGACAATAGGTGCTGCCATTTGAATCTTTCTCTGCAATGGAAAAACTTACTTTGTTACTGGGTATCTCATGTTACTCATAACTTAAACATAAGCGTGTTCTAAAGCACTTCAGTGAGGACATTTTGCAAGTCACCATTTAACAAGTTTCAAAGGAAGACTGTACTATATACGGTTGGTTTTAGATCAGGGCTTGACAAGGTGGTAAAGCCTAAAGCTTCTATTTATACATCATCTTAAGTTGAAGAAGTTCCTTTGAAATAAAAGGTTACCTTGAACTTTGTTTCATTTACTCATACTAGAGGGTTGCAATTATAAACACTGAAGAATTTTGCTATAGCAAAAAGGGAGGTAGAGTCTTATAAACATTTATGGCCCCTACTCACTAAACATTTCCATCTCCTTTGTACATAAACCACAGACACAATGAAATTATTTAACCATCAGCGTCAAATATCTTTTTGTACTTATAGTTGCAGTTCTTTAGTGTGAACTGAGTTTCTAATTAAAGACCAGATTCTGCCACTCTTATTCTGGCTGAGTAGCACTCCTAGTCTCACTGAAATGGAGCCATTTGTGGAGTTAGAGTAAAATGCTGGCTGCATTGAAGTCAATGGGAGGTTTGCAACTAACTTCAGTGGGGCTAGAATTTCACCCCCAAAGTACTACTCAGGATAAGTAAGGATGGCAGAATCAGGCCTTTAGTGTACAAGACACAAAGCAAACTGAATTTTCCCCAGAAAAGAAACAGGACAGATCCTCATCGGGTATAAATCAGTGTAGCTCCACTGACTGCACCAGTTTACATCAGCTGAGGATCTGGCCCAGTGGTTTTAGCAAGCTTGCTTCACATCTATTCTTTAGAAAAATAAAGCTAGGATATTGTAAAAATGAGGCAGTACAATCACATACCTTGATGCCAATTATTATCTGCAACATTCCTATCACTGATATTTTCCTATTTCGAGGTACTATATGTAAGTCTTATTTTAATCATGTAAATTTCCTCTTCACTCAATGGTGCGGGTAGGTTATTTTATATAGTGCTTAAACAGGAAATTAAAAACATTCACAACTGAATTCAGTGTTTACATGATATCTTTCCCCACCATCATATATTTTCTGAATGAGTCTCTTTTCCTGTTCTGCATTTTCAAGACTGGAGAGCCAGGCAGACTCCTTGAAAGAAACTCTAAATTGAAGTTCTGGATGATTATATTCTTAGATCCATACATACCTGCTTGCCTGTTGATCAGTTTGCTGGTTTTCCTTTGAGGGTTGGTTCTGTTAATTGTTATTATTTAGTAATTGCTCAGCACAGATGATGTGCTGGTTGCTGTGCATAATACACCTAAAGATAGCCCCTGCCCCAAGTTGTTTACAGTCTATAAGGATAAATACATAAAGTGACAAATATTTAATTTAAGGACACAATAGACTGTAATCGATAATGAACCCTGGGTTTGATTCAACCTGTTAGTTCAGCGAGATACAAATTGTGGCAGTTGACCAGATAATGAACTGGATCAGCACATCTCCCAGACACTTCAGCCATATCCTCTCCCTGGCCAGCATGATTCACTTTTGGTTTGTACCAGCAACATTAGATCTGTCAGCAGAGTGGCACTGCAGATGCCTGTGCCCCTTCTAAGTGGATGTTCTGCAAGGGAGGCCGCACCCTAGGTTGCACTAGTAGAAGTTGGCTCGGCCCAAAGATGCTTATCAGAACATCCATAGCCTGTCATCTATGTATCTGAGTGGCCTAAGTACTTGTATCTAAGGAGAATGCTGTCTTCAGAGAATGTCATGCATGGGTAAGTAGTTTATTGGTGTTAAAGAGCAACATGTGGGCACGCTGATGTACTTACTTGGCTCCACACTGGTACGTGTGAATTAACCCACACTAAAATGTCTTTTGGTGTGCGAATCCTATGAACGTATTATTTGCAATGCTGCAGGTTTGTTAACAGAAATACAATGCAAGTCAAAACGTCTAAGAAAAAATGTGAAACAGCCACCTGATCAGACAGCCAGCGAAGATAACGAGGGAGCGGACCTGAAGCAAGTGACATCTACAACTAAAATATATAGGGTAATAAAATTTATGTAAATAGTTTGTACAATAATTAGGATGGTTTGAGCTTCATGAAACTAACACAATATACTATGGTTACCCTGAAGTAATTTAGAGAATCGCCTTATGTAACCAGACACATTTCCCTCAGTATTTGTAGTATTTACTTATAATTAATGAGATAATATTATCTGAGGATCTAAGGCATTAGTCTACATCAATAACGTGTAAAACCATAACTTCTCGTATAGATTCTAGGGGCGGGTCTTGACTCTAATACATTAATTACACGTGTGTGCATATGCACATGCACACTTTAGCATACACATTCCACACAGAGATTAGATATGTCGTAGAAATATCCATGGGATAAACTGCAGAGACATGTGATAAACTGCAGAATACACATTAAGTAAGATTTATCACATGGCTGTGCAAATTATCCCTGGATATTTTTACAATACATATTTACAGATCTAATCTCTGCATGGGATGAGTGTATTGAATAATTAAGGTTTTACAAATTATCGTGCACCTTTGACCACCTCACCTGCACTCTTCATGAATCCATCTCCCTCAGGACTACTATTAATATGCCAAATCTCTGAGCACCTGCAAACAGTTGCCATAAAAAAATCAGTCTGATAGAAGGAAACGTTGCTCTTTCTCCCTAAATGTGGAATTGCAATCTCCCAACACTACCCCCTAAAAAATGTACAGCTGACCAAAGGCCATGATGGCAATATTCAGCCCTCACCTGCATCAGTGACAGATTTAAATGCGGATACCTCGCTGCCTTCAGGACTAGAAATAGGAGCAAAGGAAAAGCAAGATTTCTGACATTCCAAATGGACCTAGCGTTTGCTTCTAGACCTGGAATGTGTGGAGATATTAGACCTTAAAATCATGATATTCTTAGGTACAGAAAAACAATATTATGTCACTTTAGAGGCTTTTAGAGCTTCTTTTGAGCCTTACCCAGTTGGGGACACAAAATAATTATGATACCTGAGATATAAAAATAGTCCAAATGTTTTTTTGAAACTCACTAAAACATCTATTAAATAGTTTTTCTGTAACATAAGTGTCATGTATAGACTATATGAGGGTGTGGTATTGAGGTTTTGAGATGTCCACATAACTCACTAATGGCTAATGTCCACATAACTCACTAATTACCAAACCTGATAACACTTCCACCCCAAACTCATGCTGGTAAAACATTTATACCACTCTATCATGGATCCTTTGTTTATATCTGCAGTCTCTAAGGGGCTAGACAGACTTCTCATCTTGTTGACATCCAAATGTAAGACGTAGAACTATACAATCTTACTGAAGTAAGAGAGATGCTAGATCACTTCCAGTTACTGAACTTTATGGGTTTTTTTCTGCCAGTATAGGAGAAAGTAGAACTTACCCCAGAACAGCAGAACCTTCTTCATTACATCATGGATTCGTATAGTAAACAACGAATTCCTCAAGAGGTATCAAAAAAACTTGTAAGTACACAAATTAATTAATCTTTTGTAAGTTGTCATTTGGGTTGTATGAAGAGACTACAGGGCTATATTATTATTAACATTAGTTAATGTAGTATACTGAGGACTGTGTTTGAATTGCAAGCTGTCACTTTAAGAGCGGGAAGGTTTTCTGATCTGGGAGCAGCTTAAAGCAAGGTGGGGTGAGTTGTGTCAGTCTGTTTTAGGGAGCAGCCTGTTTCCTCTCTCTTTTTGTTTGTAAACATTTTGAATTCTAAGAAATAAAGCAACCTTCCAGCAAGGGTATTTATGGGGTTTTTTATCTAATGTTTCTGGGTGTATGCTGTGAACATAAGTTAACATTTATATGGAAGTAGCACCTAGAGCCCTCAATCAGGTTGACACTGTACAGACATATAGTAAATTACAGTCCTTGCCCCCAAAGAGCTTACAGTCTAAAAGAAGAGTTTACAATCTAATAGTATACATCACAAAAAAATTCTGACTTTTCAACAAAAATATCAAATCTCTCCCCTTTCTTTCTCTCGGTTTCTTTCACCACCTCTCTTTTTCAGTGGCAAAATGAAAAATAAAAAAAGCAGAAAAAGGGGAGAAAAGATAAAGGGGGAAAGGGGAGGGGAAAATGGGAGAAAACATTTTGGTTTCTAAGTTTGAAAACTAAAAAATTTCAGTTTTGTTTTTTTTTGTTTAAAAAAAAAAGGAAAATGTAAATAAACAAAACAACAACAGCAAAAGAGTTTTGGACCAAAAAAACGTTGACCAGCTCTCCTCGGGGGCTCAATCCTCTTGACTTTCCACTACACGGGGGGAGATATGTGGCATGTGTGGAGAGCTGGCTATGCCAGTTCTATGTCACTTGGGTATTACAACCACTTCAGCTGTCTATTTAAATCAGCTATACTGTCCCTTTGCACTGCTTGAGCAATCTTTTGTAATGGTATGTTTCTTTTCCCATTGTTGTGGTGAATTAATGTAGTAGTCGGCCTGAAACTATGCTACCTTTTGCTGCAATTCCATCAGATCTTACAAGCACATAGGGTTCGGCCAAGTAAATACTTAGATGGATGACCCTCCAAGGAATATAACTGGGTGCTGCAGGCAGTAATGTTAGTTGAGTAGTTGGCACCCTTCCCCTTGAATCCATATGAACTAATGTTCCAGTGTGGTACTGCTGGAGGTGCTGTTACACACATGATATGTAAAAAAGCAAAGTTCTGACCACTTGGGGCAAATAAAGGTTTCATGCTCTTATCATAACTGTAGGACTGTTAACCCTGTGATCTGGCCAAATTCCAATCTGGAGATGATATTCTGCCTTTCTAAATTCCCAGTGCAGTTTCAACTGAATACAGTGTCTTTCCTCACTCCTTAATCTAAACTAGTGTGTAATGTTGCTTTGTAGTGGCAAGCAGCTGCCACAATCCACCTGAAATCCTAAAACCCCAAACTTCTGTTTACTTTTATTATCTATTATATTACAGAGATGTTGTGAGGATTCATTAGTAAATATTTGTGTAGTGCTTTGAGATATTCTTACAAAAAGAATGACAGAAGTCCAAAGTGTCAGCTATTATTAACCATTGGTTTTTTTTAATTTTTAATACTTAGTTACAAGAGGAATTCAGTGCTGAAGAAAATTTTCTCATCTTAACAGAAATGGCTACCAGTCATGTTCAGGTTCTTGTGGAATTCACCAAAAAGTTACCAGGTATGTCACAATGGACCAAATCTTGCTCCCACAGAAATTAATGGAAAACCTCCAATTGATTTGAGTTGCAGCTTGATTGCTATGTATATCTAGGTATGTATAGCTGAGAGGATGCATAAAAGTATGTTCCATTGTCCCTGCCAATACACATATACCTCAGATGCAATCTAAAAAAATGAAGCTTTATATTTCAAGAGACTGCTTTGAAAGATGCAGACTTAACCAGTTTCAGAAGGAATATCCTGTATGTATATTCAAGGACAAAATGTTCTGGGTGTTTTAGAGTCTTTGAAGGTATGTTATTTTAAAATAATGTTGCAATGCAAAATATTGCTCCTTAGAATTGACTCTAACACTTTAGAAACTCTATTTGATTCCCTATGCCCCCTTTTCTGTGAAAGCCTTTGAGTCAGTGTCATCCACTAAAGTGTGTGTGCTTAGAACATTGGCTTTAAGTGTGTGGAAGGGATGTTTATTCAGGGTTTGTATTTAGACTCTTTGAATAATGAATCACAGAATCACATTGAAAGTGAGATTTCAGTTTTTCAATTCACAAGTGGAAAAGGCATTATAAAAATCTAGCACCATGCTACCTCAAGAGGGCAAATGAGTCACAGCTCTATTAGGTTCATTCAGAAGCACATCCTGTCCCATCCTATGTGGCTTCAGGTACAGCACAACAGGCAGAGTTTTTCTGTTTGGGAGGAGGAGTGCAGAGTATATGCAGGGCATCCATCTCTATTCATGTACCGTGGAACCCATCTCTGTGTGAGGCTCCCCACACCTTTCTGTGCAGTGTGGCTTGCAGTAAAGAAGTGTGGAGGTAGGACAGTTAGATCCACTGGTCATTAATCCCTACATAGAGGTTTCTTGAGTCCTAAGTCCAGTGCCCCATCCACTTTTTCTTTGAGTCCCCCCCCCCACCACATGCTATAAAAACTCCAGGGCCCACTGGTGGTGGTGGGGGCGGGGGGGGGAAGAGGAAATGAGACGGCTCCAGGCTAGGTGGGGAGGCTCAATCATAGGCATAGTTTGACTTCTATATTTGGGGGGACAGGGTTTGGGCTAGCTCCACATGGCAGGGCCCTGGCAGGGAGAGCCACCTCCACCCCCTGACTCACCTCAGCAGGCCAGGTTGAGGGGGAAGGCAACCAAAAATTATAATTCAAAGTGGGGGCTCAGCTCAAAAATGTTGAAAACCACTCAGGGTGCAGGCAGGGGTTGGCTAGGGGCCGTGTGCAGGGGGTGGGGTAGCTTAGGGTGCAGGGAAGGAGTATCTAGGGGCTGTGTGCCAGGAGCGGTCGTTGCACCCCAAGGGCTTTGCCAGCAAGCAGTCAAAGGAGGCTGGGAGTTGAGGAACAGCTGCAGCACTGGGCATCAGCAGCATGAGGAGGAGACGGGGAAGCACCACAGCTGCCCGCTCCATGGTACCAGCCAGAGCAGCAGCTGCCCCGCACTGCCCAGTTCCGGCTTCCTGCCTCCAACCTGGCCAGTGGGTGAGGCCTAGGAGCAATCGGGGGAGGAGGAGGTGAGGGTGTGTGTGTGGAACTTTCTATGGGCCTGCCCTGCTCTGGCTAAGGCACTGCAGTTTATAGGGGAGCAACTGTGGCCAAGGACTTGGGGTTTCTGTCCTGTGGGGCACTGGGGCTCATGGACCCACTGAAATCAGCTCACAACCCCCCCGGGGACTGCAGGCCCCTGGTTGAGAACTACTGCACTAGACAATATTGCCTCTACCTTCATACATGCACAAATATATTTTTATATACAAATGTGTTAAAATTTCATTTTGCCGAGCACTGCCCTTTTCCTCCCTCTGTTATGGGATTATTTTAAAGCCTCTACAGTATTCCAATTCCAATTGTATTTTCTTTTGCAAACTAATGGGCACAGGTTCACAGGAAATAAATGAAAAAAATAAAGTGAATGAGTTTTGAATGGGTTCAGTTCAGCGCTGAAAGATGATAATGCTACCAATTCTTTATTAACACTAAAGCAGGAATTTAATTTGTTATATGCTAATCAAGTTGAAGGCAATCTTACCTGATCCAAAACAAGATTACATACACATACATGTGTGAGTGAGAGAGAGAGGGGCTGGGAGAGGGAGACTTGGAAGGATGCTGGCCTGGCAGTTGGAAAAAGGAAATGGGGAAAAACCTCACAAGATTTCTGTAATACAGATGGTCTGTTGGTCTCAAATCAAGAACAAAGTAAGGCCCAAATCTTCAAAAGTCTCCACTAATTTTGCCTGCCTCATTTTGGGCACCCGACTTCAGCCTGATTTTTACAGCTGAGTACCTGCAGCTCCCATTGATTTCAACTGGAGGAGGTGGATGGATCCTTAGCACCTAAGAAAATCAGGCAAAAGACTTCCCCTGAATTCCTGAGCTCCTGAAATTAGTGGATTCTCTTGAAAATATTGGGCTTGGAGTCTTGTTAGATTAAAATAACTTTGAGATGGAATTGCAGAAAAAAATCACTCTCTTTTCTGAGTTATGTTAATCAATGTATACTGTGGGGGGAAAAGGGAGAGGGGCTTCTAGGATCAAATAAAACTGCTATTTGAAAATTTAAAGTAGTGGAGATTTAGTGCAATTTACCTGTTGTGACTTTAAATCTGTGACTTTAACTATTTTCTTTCATTCTCTGTATTATCTTTCCTTGTTTGTGTGCTGCTTCATGGACTTGGTACAGGCTCATTGTACTGGGTTTGTAGTGGCTGTCAGCATGAACTGGGCTTTACATAACCTTCAGTCCCACTCTCGTACGTAGAGGCCCCATTCTGCACTCACTGAAGTTTATGGGAGTTTGGCAATTTACTTCAATAGGGGAAGAGCCCAGGCCCACAGAAATGATAAACCCCTATCCAAAATATAGGGGGAAGTCTTTATCCAAAATAACAAAAGCTTAAAAATCGTGAAAAGGAGGCATGGTTTTTGATTACCAGCCCCTTCTTTGCACATATCCCTATACAGCAGAACCTCAAAGATACGAACACCAGAGTTATGGACTTACCGGTCAACCAGAAACCCTGTGAAACAAGAAGTCATCAATCAGGCAGCAGTGGAGACAAAAAAAAAAAAAAGCCACCACCAAAAACCAGCAAATACTGTATTGCCTTGGGGCATTAGCCCTGGGGCTCATGGCTTCAGCTATGGGAGGGTTAGGGCTGCAGCCACAGGGTGTTGGGGGGAGGGGTCTGGAGTCTGGGCAGGGGAAGAGCTGGGGGCTTCTGACCCTCAGGAACATTGGGGCTCAGAGCTTTAGACTTGGGGGAGACTGGGGTTTGGGGCTTCCGCCCGGTGACTCTGCTCCTGGCTTCTGCCGCGTGCGGGGTGCTGGGGCGCGGGGCTTCAGCCCCATGGATCCATTCCCAGCTTCAGCCCTGCAGGGGTAGCCAGGGTTTGGGGCTTTAGCTATGAGGGGAGCACTGGTTTCAGTCCCAGCACTGCCCCCATAGCTAATGCCCCAAGCCCTGGTGTCCCCCACCCCCAGCTGAAGCTGGGAGTAGAGCTGTGGGGCTGAAACCCTGATCTCCAGTGCCCCTTGCAGGGCAGAAGCCAGGAGTGAAGCACCAAGCCCCAGCACTCCCCCCAGGTCTAAAGCCCTGAGCTGTGGTGCTCCCAGGGGGCAGAAGTCTTGAGACCCCCTCTCACCTGCAGCCCAAACTCCCCCATGGCTGAAGTCCGTAACATCTTGTTCAGAGTTATGGATCATTTCAGAATTACAAACAACCTATTTTCCCAAGGTGTCTGTAATCAAGAGCAGACTCACCCGGCGGCGCCTCCTGCTGGTCGTCCATGGGAATTAGCTCTCCAGCCTCCGGTGCGCACTCTGCAGGCCAGGCGTCCCACCTATCATTGGCCCCTGTGTCCCTCCCAGGACCCCAGTGCCCTTTTAACTTGGTGCTGCTCCCTGGCAGTACCCCCACAGTGTGGGTCTCCCCCTCCCAGGGGAACCCCCACCCACTATCCCCACTTTGCCTCAGTCTTGGCTACTGCCCAGTCTCCATCTAGCCCCTGTTCACTGGGGCAGACTGCAGTATAAGCCACTCATCACAGGCAAAGGGGTTTGGACCTGCTGCCTCTGGCTACCCGTGGGCTGCCCCTGCAACCCAGTACCTAATAGGCCTTACCAGGCCTGCAGCCTGGGGCTTTCCTACGCCAGAGCTCCCCAACTCCCTTGGGCTTCCCCTAGCCCTGCTCCACTCCAGATACCTGGTTAAACTCCCTGCAGCCAGGCCCTTTTTTTTTTTTTTTTTTTTTTCCTCTCTCTCTCTCTCTCTCTCTCAGCAAGAGACTGTCTGCTTGAGCTCCTGGCTCAAGCCTTTATAGGGCCAGCTGAGGCTGCCTCCCAATCAGCCTAGTAGCTTTTCCCCTGCCACAGCCCTCCCCCAGGACTGTCTTTAAACGCCTTAGGGCAGGAGCGGGTGACCACCCCGCTACAGTGTCTATAACTCTGAGATTCTACTGTATTGTTATATGTAAAATCCTCTTAGGGTATGTCTACACTGCAACTAGACACCCATGGCTGGCCCATGCCAGCTGACCCAGGCTTGTGGGACTTGGGATTGTGTGACTGTTTAATTGCAGTATAGACATTTGGGCATGGCTGGCGTCCTTGAGCCTGAGCTCCAGCTGTGGGTTTTTAACTGCAGTGTAGACATATCCTTACGGAGGAAAAGAGCCTACGAAATCCTAGATCGGCAAATTTGTTAATCTGTCACTGGTCATGGATGCAGGAGTGTTGCCGGCCCAGAGGGCCCGAGGGGGCAACAGCGAGGTTCGTTGCCCGGTGTACGTTGCACTAATTAACACACCAGGGTGGAGAAGCAAACCAAGTTTATTTGAGCTCAAATAAGGTGCAAGGGAGAAATAGCAATCTTAAATCCTGCACACCCATACGCAGGTGGGGTCCCAGTATTTATACCCCCTTTGTTTTGTTTTTTTTGTACTTTTTTACTGTGTGGCCTACTTTTTTATGCATATAACCTTGATTACAGCATTTGCTTTTCGTCTATTTTATTTAGTATTGGCTGCATCTAGTGCTAACCGGCCTTGCAGCTGCTAGCAATCAGCACATAGCACAGAAGGTTACAAAAGTTTAGTAAGGCTAACAGAAGCGCTTAACATGAAGGTACTTTGGTTCACATAGGCCTAGAGCAAGAAGACTTTATTAACACTTGTGGTCTTTCATTCTTCCGAGTTACCTAGATTTATGCCTAGTAACACTAACAGGAGGATTTGAGCCATATGATGTGAAAATTGGTTCTCATGTCACATTAGCATGGTTGCTGTCCTGTTGTGCTTTTTAAAACACGTTCTCCAATAATGAATGATTCCTCTTTCTCTGAAACTATTATACCTATTTCCATCGCACTCCTGCGGTTCATCAGGTCTCAGTTATAAAAGTCTAAGGCTATGTCTACACTACTGCCTATGTCAGGAAAATGTATGTCGCTCAGGGGGTGAATATTCCACCCCCCTGAGCCACATAGTTACAGAGACATAAGTGTTAGAGTGCACAGCTCTGTGCTGGCGGGTGAGCTTCTCCCACCGACATAGTTTATGCTGCTCACAGGGGTGGTTTCTTTATGCTGACAGGAATGCTCTCTCCTGTCGGCATAGAGTGTCTTCATCACACACACTGCAGTGGTGCAGCTGTAGCAATGTACATGTAGACATGGCCTAAGAGTTTGATGTCATCATTTCAGGCTGGCTTAAAGCAAACTGATATGAAATCCATCCTTTACACCTTGATTAAATCTATATATTCCTGCAGCAAAATGAATCTTTATTACTGTAATAAGTGAATGTGTAATCATTTTTCTAGTAATCTACTTGATGAATAGATTAATTTATTCAATAGAACTTCAGTTTGCAAGAATAAAGACATCCAGAACTACTCAAGATATCTGGTTTATTTAAACATAGTTACTGATATACAATCTTTGTAATATCCATTACTTAACCTTTTCTTATAACCCAAAATTCATTATCAAGACAACCTTAGAGCTTTTGCCCCTTAAGTTAGTGGAAACCAGAAATTAGTTGTGCTGTATTCATTTGAGGAGCAGAATATGGGCAGAGTTATATACAGAACACTAATGAGAACGTGGCAGAAAATACTGAAGAGGTTTGTAGGATTAGAGAAATGCCCACAGATGGCTATGCCATGCCTTTGTATTCCACATGTAGCATTACATTTAAAGGTCACAATTCAGCAAAGCAATTAAGCATCTGCTTATATCTAATTGAAATAAATGGAAGTTAAGCATGTATTTAAGTGCTTTGCTGAATCCAGGCTTAAATGTACACAATACTTAGCAGCCCTGATAAGGGCACAATTATCTCTTATAGAGATGCATGGCATGCCTGCTAACCAAATTCAGCTGTGGGCTCTTGCCCACTAAGAACGCTATTGCTTGGCTTGGCAAATATGCAAATACTAAATAAAATAAATGACACCTTTTGGTTAAGAACTATAGGACCTAAAGTACTGATGTTCTTATTTCTGATATCCTTCCAGGCTTTCAAACCCTTGATCATGAAGATCAGATTGCTTTGCTGAAGGGTTCAGCAGTAGAAGCCATGTTCCTTCGTTCGGCTGAGATCTTTAATAGGAAACTTCCTACAGGACACACTGACCTCTTAGAAGAAAGAATTCGCAAAAGCGGTAGGTGCTTAATTTAGTGGGAAAAAGACTTGCTTTCATGGGTCAGCATTTGCCCTTGAAATGTTAGTACAGAATGCTTGTAATTGGTAATGAAATAGTTTATATGAATGCTGTTCTTCTCAGTCAACCTTGAGTGCAAAGGTCATGAGGTAAATGTTTAATCATAAGTTCATTGTAAACATTATGAATTAAGCTATATCAAAGAAACTAATGTATCTCTTCAAGGGTGAGTATAAAAGAACTGTGACAATAAAATGCCATTCTATCGTGTTATTCAAATAAAGTGTTAGTTTATATGCTTGTAAATGTCATTAATGTAACAAAAGAATTATAGGTTATTATTGTATATGATTCAGAGGGAAAGAATCCTGCTTCTCTGGGTCAATTGGTAAGAAGGATCATGAAGAATAAAGAGCACCGAACAATGATGGTTGTAATGTATTTTCAGTACACATTCCGCTTCATAAGGGCTCTCAAATGTTTGGTCTGCATGATGGAGTTTTACAGTGTCTGAACACAGTTCTCAACAATTGAGAACAATTGAGAACCAGACGAGTTAATCAAGTCCCTACAAGTTCCACCTTTCTGAACTAATTTCTTCTAGTCAAGATAGTGAGTATTAGAAAGATACTTTGTGTCCTTATCTAATAATCCTATGTTTGCAATTCTGTGTGTTTGTTATTGATTATCCTTAAATCTGCTTGTACTGGTCTGTACTGAGAAAGAGAGAGGAGTCTCTCCAGAACTTAGCAAGGTTATACCCTATGAGTGCCCAGCTTGGATTCATAGAGATTCTGTATTTTCTTTTTGTTCTCTTAATAAATTCTTTTCTTTTCTATTAAGGACTTGTTGGTCTTTCCTTGGGTGGATTCTCAGGGAAAGAGAAGGGGGAGGTATCCCTCTGTAGTTAGATCCCGTGTCTCTCCTAGGAAAAGGGAGGGGGGAGGAAGCAGGGGGAATGGTTTGTTTCTCCTGGGTGTAAGAACTCCATGGATTTGGGGCTCTTGGAATCCCCTAGGATTTTGGGGAAGGACTGTGTCTCAATCCACATTTAATGATTGAGTGGTGGCAGCCGAAGGGGAGACCTACCCTGGGATTTTGGGGTGGGGGGAAGACATGCTGGTCCTCACTTTGAAACCGGCCAGTTTCAAGTGAGGGTTCAGACCAGGAACAAACAGCTGAATAGGGACTGAAATCAGGTTAGGAGTTGTTGTAGACTTGGAAAAGTTCTGTATTGTCAGCTCACTGTACTTACATTTCAGTGTATAGCATATAGAACTGTATAAACAAGTCATTGTCTGTATGAAATTTTAGTTTGTACTGACTTTGCTAAAGCTTTTTATGTAGCCTGTTGTAAAACTAGGCAAATACTAGAGAAGTTAATGTACTGCGTGGAAGACCTCTGTATACCCCCAGGGGTATGATGATTGAGAACCACTGAGCTGGTGAACAGGAGTAGCTAACAGGAGCATTTTGTGAGGGAGTTTAGAGAGGGAGCCTGAGAGCCAGATACACATTATTAACAGGTAGCAGCCGTGTTTGTGTGTTAAAAAAAAAAAAAAAGAGAGTACTTAGAGAAGAGCAGAACAATTTCATTATTTTTGATGAGAGTGAGCTGTCTGTGTGTTCCATTCTATGCATCCGAAGAAGTGAGCTTTAGCTCACGAAAGCTCATGCTGAAATAAATTTGTTAGTCTCTAAGGTGCCACAAGTACTCCTGTTTTTTTACATTATTAACAGTCTCTAAATTTAGGCCAATAAACACCCCCACCCAAAATAACAACAACAAAAGCTACACGAGTAGAGAGAATGCAGGCAGAAGTCCAGCAGCAGAGTGGAGGCTATCCAGTTTATTGCACTGAATGCAGAATGTATGATTACCTGCCTTGTGGGCAGGTGGCATATATGTGCATTCAGTGCAAGGAACTTGTGGCCCTCAGAGACTGTGTACAGGCTTTGGAGACCATAGTGGCTGAACTGGAGGAGCTAAGGGAGACAGAGAGGTACACAGATGAGACTTTCCGGGACAGTAGAACGGTCCCACCCTCAGTCCGACAGCCTCTGTGCTGTTGAGAAGGATGAAAGTCTTAAGAAGAACATCAAAGTGGAGTGGAGGGAAATGATCCCATAGTTGAGATCCTCCTTCCAGACGATTTCATGGAATACTCTTGCACTGAGGATACCCCTCTGAGGGAGGGGACCCAAGTTATTAGAAAGAGACAGGTAATAGTAATGGGGGATTCAATCATTAGAAATATAGATAGCTGTGTTTGCGATGACCAGGAGAACCACATGGTGAATGGCCTGCCAGGTGCAAAGGTTGCAGATCTTTTGAGACATCTAGACAGGCTTATGTGCAGTGCTGGGGAGGAGCCGGTGGTCATGGTACATGTACCAGTGACATAGGGAAAGATAGGTGAGAGGTCCTGGAGGCCAAATTTAGGCTGCTAGGTAAGAGATTGAAGTTCAGGACCTCCAGGGCGGTGTTCTCTGAAATGCTTCCAGTTCCATGAGCAGAGCCAGTTAGACAGGCAGAACTGCAGGGCCTCAATGCGTGGATGAGACAATGGTGTAGGGAGGAGGGGTTTAGATGTATTAGGAACTGGGGAACCTTTTGGGAAAGGACGAGCTTATACAGGAAGGTTGGGCGCCACTTACCCAAAATGGAACCAGATTGCTATTGTGTAAAATTTAAAATTTTGTAGAGTGTTTTTTAAATTAAGAGCTGGGGAAAGCTGACAGATGTGGAAGAGAACACGGTGCAAATGGAAGCATCTCTTAGGGGAGGATCTATTAACAGAGATTCTCTGTATGTTAGTAAAGAGGAGAGAATAGAAGTTAATAAACTACAGATAGGAGCTGAAGAGAAACAGATGAAAAAGAGTCCCATTCAATTCCATCATATAATGGTAGACAACTAAAAAGTGACAAATTTTATAAGTGCTTGTATACAAATGCTAGAAGTCTAAATACTAAAATTGGGGGAACTTGAATGCCTGGTCATAAATGAGCCTATTGATATAATAGGCATCACAGAAACTTGGTGGAACGATGATAATCAATAGGAGATGGTAATTCCAGGGTACAAAATACATAGGAATCACAGAGTAGGTCGTGCTGGTGGGGATGTGGCACTATAAAGGAAACATAGAGTCAAATATAGTAAAAATCTTGAATGAATGAAACTGTACCATAGAATCTCTATGGATAGACATTCCATGCTTGAATAATAAGAATATAGCAGTAGGAATATACTACTGACCACCTGACCAGGATGGTGACAGTGATTGTGAAATGCTCCAGGAGATTAGAGAGGCTATAAACATAGAAAACTCAGTAATAATGGGGGATTTCAACTATCCTCATATTGCCTGGGTACATGTCACCTCGGGATGGGAGAGAGAAATAAAATTTCTAGACACCATAAGTGACTGCTTCTTGGAACAGCTCGTCCTGGAATGCACAAGGGGAGAAGCAATTCCTGATTCAGTCCTAAGTGGAGCACAGGATTTGATCCAAGAGGTGAATATACATGAAATTCTCAGTAACAGTGACCAGAACATAATTAAATTTAACATTCTTGTGGGCGTGGAGGGAGGGAAATACCAAAGAAGCCCACTGCAGTAGCATTTATCTTTAGAAAGGGGAACAACAAAAATATTAGGAAGCTAATGGAAATTATTAAGTACAGTCACAAATCTGAATTGCCTGCCAGCTGCATAGAAACTTCTTAAAAACACCACAATACAGGCTCAAATTAAATGTATACCCCAAATTAAAAAAAACATAATAAGAGAACCAAAAAGGGACGCTATGGCTAAACAACAAAGTAAAAGAAGTGGTTAGAGGTAAAAAGGCATCATTTGAAAATTGGAAGTCAAATCCTACTGTGTTTTCCACACAATTTAGGGCTCTCTCCTCCCCCTCTGGGAGCAATGGCCTTCTGTGGGTTAATGGGACCTTTTACCAGTGGAAAAAACCTTTATCACACAATGAATATTCTTAAACATGTCCATATATTTATTAGCAATCAACATTTATATCCTCCCCTAATCTTATTTTCCAAAAAATGAGGTCTCCCTTCAGGTATTAAGTAATTATGTCAGGCCAGGCCTTTGCTACTTACTTCCCCCTAATTCTTTTTATGTCAGTATTTGTCTTTGCATTATATTTTCATCTTTTGGTGCTTTCCCACACTTCCAAAACCACAGGGTGGTAATCATTCAAACTACCATTAAAAACAGGCTTACAATACAAACCAGAGGGTGCAAGCTTACCTCCTTTTATTGCCATTAAAACTTCTAAAATATCCCAAATAGTAAATTTCTTGAGGACCCATAACCTCCATAGTGCAGGGCAAAATAACCTTCCATTCCCCTCCTGGTTTCACTATATATAGTCTTGCCTCCCCAAGATCTCCTGCCCAGTGATTGGGTTAAAAGTATGTGTTGGCAGGACTGGACTTTCACTCGAACCAAAATAAAGCCAAAACAGTAATCATTTGCAGCTAATTCTGATACTCTTACTCATATTGAATAGGTCCTTGCTCCAGGAGTAGTCCCAGTGATTTTGAAATTAATCAGATTACTCATGGACTGAGGTACTACTCTGCACGAGTAGGGGGTATCAGTATCAGGCCCTTGGATATTTGCAATGTATATAGCTTCAGATAAGGTAAAGGGGAAAAAAGCATCATCAGTACAATTCTCTCATCAAAAATGTTGTAAACATTGGGCTTGAACATACAATTCAACATGCAAATATGCAAAGAATATCTAAAGTGGGCTGTAGCCCATGAAAGCTTATGCCAGTTAGTTAGAAAGCTGCAAATCTGCAATGTTTGGCTGTAAATTTTCTCCACTTTAGAGAGGGACAGTTATTATGAAATGGAAAATGATAGACAAAAGTATCTCACAGATGCACTCTGTTTAGCTCAACAAATATTTCTTTCATATGCCATCTGCCACTGACTTATTACATGATGCTTCTAGAATCTTAAAATATAGTAAGAATGTAATGGAATATGTAGCCCAGACCCCAACAAAATTAACATAATAATATGTAAAGGGATAGAAAAATTACAGACTCTTTTTGGTGTTTTGAAGACTAAGGTATAGACCGGGGTGGGCAAACTACGGCCCGTGGGCCGGGCTGGATCCAGCCCCTCAGGACTTTGGATCCAGCCTGTGGGATTGCCCCTGTGGCGCCATGGGCCCTGCGCCACTGTCAGAAGCGGCCGGCAACACTTCCCTGCAGCCCCCGGCTAGGGGGCCAGAGGGCTCCATGCGTTGCCCTTGCCTCCAGGCACCGCCCCCCATAGCTCCCATTGGCTGGGAACGGGGAACCACGGCCAATGGGAGCTTCAGGGGAGGTACCTGGAGGAGCGGCAAGGGCAGCACATGTGAAGCCCTCCACCCCGCCAGGGGCCACAGTGCTTCCTGGAGCAGCATGGGGCCGGGGACAGGGCAGGCATGCAGGGAGCCTGCCCTGGCTCTGGTGCGCACCGCTGCCACCCCAGAGCCACTTTAGGTAAGTGGTGCCAGGCCGGAGCCTGATCCCCTCCTGCCCCCTGCCCCCCAACTCCCTGCCCTAAGCCCCCTGCCTGCACCTTGCACCCCTCCTGCACCCCTGCCCTGAGCCCCCTCATACACCCCGCACCCCAACTCCCTACCCTGGTCCCCCTCATACACCCCACACCTCTCCTGCACCCCAACCCTCTGCCCTGAGCCCCCTCCTGCAGTCTGCACCCCTGCCTGAGCCCCCTCCTGCACTCTGCACCCTTCCTGCACCCCAACCCCCTTTCCTGAACCCCCTCATATACCCCGCACCCCTCCTCTGCCCCAGTCCCTTGCCCTGAGCCTTCTTGCACACCGCACCCTCTCCCACATCCTGCACTCCTTCCTGCACCCCAACCCCCTGCCCTGCATACAATTTCCCCATCCAGATGTGGCCCTCGGCCCAAAAAGTTTGCGCACCCTAATAGACACATGAACTGTTGTAGCATGCCTGACAGTTTGTTAGTCTACTGGGAACCACAAACTTTAGCGGAAAAATGTTTGTCTGAAAACTCACCACAACACAGCATTTTATAGTGTTCACATTTTATATTATTTGGGTAGTTTGTTTAAAATGAATCAATAATTAAAGATAAATAATTCCATATTGGTAAATAGTCTAGCACACACAAGAAATGAAATCTCACTTTAGTAACTAGTCACAGGGTCAAACTTCACAGCTGGATTATTATCTGGGGCCTAAATTTTCAAAAGTGACTAGTGATTTGCGGTGACTCAGTTTTAGGGAGTCCAACTTGTTACACCCTAAAAGGGCCTAATTTTCATAAAGCACTGAGCACCTATCTTCTGAAAATCAAATTTCTTTAAGTTGTCTTAAATTGGGCACCCCAAAATTAAAGCAATTTTCACTTATCTTTGAAAATTTTAGTTAAGGTGTATATGTAAGCATAAGTATTACTAATGCAATTCATTTATATATACAAGTTATTGGGCTCAATACAGGGGTATCTGGGTGAAATTTAATGGCCTGTGATACACAGGAGGTCAGATTAGATGATCTACTGGTCCCTTCTGGCCTTAACCTCCATGAATATGTTCTACTAAAAGTTGCAGCTACCCACTGCCATTATTGTTACAAAAATGCTAAACAAATAATTCAGGCAAAGAAATTAAAACTAACCTAGGTAAGAAGGCAAAATCCAAGAGCAGTAAAAAATATAATGCAGAGGGGAGAACAATGCAAAACAAGCAGCAAACAAACATGTAAGACAAAGCTGAATGAAAAGAAAAAACACACAAACAGAAAAGAGAACCACTGAGGAAACACAAATATAGCTGAGCAAAATTCAAAGCAGGTAAGCATATTATATAAAAGGGTAAGGATGAGAGTAGAGGGAAGCAATAAAGTATCAGGAATACTTGGAGCTTCTAGAAAGGCACCAAAGACTGACCTTCTAAAAAAGAAGTAGTATATTGTTGAATTTAGTCCTTAGTCAGAACTTCAATCCATATAAGATAATCTTTAGATGTAGGCGAGTGTCTAAGTGTCAGCTAGGTCCTATTGTCAGGCTTTGATATATGTACCCATGAAAATGGGGGAAAAAACTGTCTAAAAGTCGCAAGCTGTCCAATGTTTTGTCATCTGTCATGATGTTCTCTTAGAAATGGCTCTCATCTATTAATATTTATGCTTTTCCCCCTCTACAGTTGAATTGAATTTAAAATTTTTCTGATAAAGAAACCATAGAGATCTGGTGGTGATGACCTTTCAGCATTAGCAGCTTTCATTTGATTCTTAGGCTGATGCAGTATGTTTTTATTTATTAGTGTGACTAATATACTGGGCTAAGTAGCAACACGTCTCACCAACTGCCTTGTTCATGCCCTCAGGGTCTTTTACATAATACAATATAAAAGTTCTTTCTTTAAATGTTGCTGAAACTGAATTCCTCTCCTACATGGTACCAATGAAACCTATTTAACATTAATGAAAGCTTGTGCCTTTTTTTTATGTTAATTGATGCTTCAGAATGCATACCACATTGCAATTAACTGGTTATTTCTGTGAAAGGCTGACATCTCAGTAATATGCCTAGTTTACTTCTGTAATTTTAAAGGTGATTTGCAGATTCCACTTATTGATAGTGCAATATTATTAAAACATTTATGAAGTGCAAAATATTTTCTCAATGAGCATTTATACACTGTAACTATGATGACATCTGCTTTTTTGGCAGTCATTAAGGCTCAGATTCTGATACTTTTACTCTAGCACATTATTCCACAAATAAGCCTTTCGATATCAGCATTAAGGAATAAAATGCTACTTCGCATCAGTAGGTGTGGTAGAATCTGGCTCTAATTTTTCAGTGAGTAGAAGAATACTTGTCAGTGTGAAATACAGTATTGCCTATTGCCCTTTATCACCTGAAACCCATCAACAATGAAATATAGGCGGGAAGGGGAAGTAACCACTTTATTCTAAAATATTGGTAAGAGGCTATCTTCTGTCCTTGCATGTGAACACATGGTTCCCACTGATTTCAATGAGAGTCTCTCATGTGCACTCAAAGGCAAAATTTGGCTCAGGAATAATGGACAAATAATCACTCACAGTATTTCCAGCTTTATAAATAATAATTAATAATAAAATAATAATAAAAAATTATTATTATTTATTAATTACTTGTATTACTGTAGCATCTAGGAGTCCTAGCCTGGGACCAGGACTCCATTGTGCCAGGTGCTGTACAGACACAGAACAAGAAGACAGTCCCTGTCCCCAAGCACAGGCTCCAACTTTTTTCGTCACTGGTGGGAGCTCGCGCCCCCACCCCTGGCCCTGGCCCCGCCCTGACTCCACCCCTGCCCCAAAGTCCCCACCCCAACTCCGCCCCTCCCTGCCCCTATTGGATCCCTCCCCAAATCCCCGCCCCCTCACCCAAGCACACCGCGTTCCCCCTCCTCCCAGGCTTGCCGGGCGAATCAGCTGTTTTGCGGCGCCAAGTGCTGGGGGTGGGGGAGAAGCAGGATGCAGTGGCGGGCTCAGCCGGAGCGGGGAGCTGCTAGTGGATGCAGAGCACCCACCAATTTTTCCCCATGGGTGCTCCAGCCCCGGAGCACCCACGGAGTCGGCACCTATGCCCCCAAGAGCTTACAATCTTAGTATCAGACAAGAGACAACAGATACGGGAGTGCAAGGAAACAATGCAGCATTATTGATCAGCATGACAGGCAGTAGTCTCAACATACAAGCAGCCCACGTGTTGTCAAGATTTTTGTAGGCATCATAATAAAGGAGAGTTTTAAGGAGGGATTTGAAGAGCACTAATGACTTAGCTTTGCAGATGTTTATGGGGAGCTGCTCCCACGTGTGAGGGACAGTGTGAGAGAAGTTACATTTTCAAACAAACACCTTTGTACTAAGTCAGGCTTGCACAACATACGGCCCGCGGGGGGATTCTAAATCCCCCGCACACGGCAGCCGCGGGCAGCCCAGAGTCCTTTGAATCCCGGCCGCGGCTCCAGCGGATGGGCTGGGGCTGGGATTTAAAGGGCTCGGGCTCCCCTCAGCGGCAGGAACTCTGGGCCCCTTAAATCCCTGCCCTAGCCCCGGAAAGCTCCAGGTTCCCCCAGCCACCGAAGCCCCAGGCCCTTTAATTTGCCCCTGAGGGCTCTCAGCTACCTCTTCAGCTGGGAGCCCCTGGTTGATTTAAAATCAGGTATCACCTCCCTACCCACAACCTTCCTTTTTGGCCCACAGCTGTTTTGGTGGGGCGGCGCTGGGGAAGGAGGGTTTGTTTCTGCAGGGCTGGGCGGTGCTGGAGCAGGGTGTTTTCGTGGGGCCGGGAAGTGCTGCGGCGGGGGTGTTTCTGCAGGGCCGGGGGGTTTCGGCCCTCAGCTGTTTTCTTTGGAGTAATGTGGCCCTCGCCGCTTTACGAGTTGTGCAGGCCTGTACTAAGTGGTCAATGGAGGCTGGTATCTTGGGCCAACTGGAGATGAGAGTTGACTCCTTGCTAGTGAATGTGAGAGGATAGGAAGGGATAGGGCCTTGAAAGTGAACTCAGGTAGCTTATGTTTGATGAGATAGAGAAGGAGGAGCCAGTGGAGGGATCACCAGAAGGAGTGACATGATCAAAGTGATGGGCTAGGAAAATGATCTTTGAAGCAGTATTCTAAATAGATATCAGTGGGGCAAGATTGTCTTTGTCAAGGTCAGAGTAAAGGGTGTTGCAGTAATTGAGACATGAGAGGAGAGCCAGGATGAGAGCATTAGCTGTGTGGATGGCTAAGAAAAGCTGTATCTGAGAGATGTTTTTCAGCAAGACTTAGATATGACTGGGATGTGAGAACCTAGAAATAGTTCTAAGAAGAAGATAATGCCCAGGTTATAGGCCCGAGTGACGGACAGGATGGTGGTGTTGTCCACAGTGACACAATTTTTAAAACACGTTCAAAATGGAATTCCTGAAAAAAGAAGAAGACAAAAACAAGCAAATAAACACAACCTCTTTAAAACAGGATGATTTAACATCTTCCATAACGTTTCACTGCATTGTAATATACACAGCCATGGGTATATACAGCATGGGAAAATTCTGTTCATGAATATTTCAAAGCCATCTGCCACATGAAGTAGCCAATTCCATATTCCTGCAGTATAGCTAGATAAATAGGTGTAAGTGTTTAATTCGTATCTATAGAGGCAGGGGAATACAGCATTCTAATTGCAATACACAGGGAATTTTCTACTAAATTTGCACACTGAGATAGACCACATATATATAAATTTCTATCTATATAAACACGTTTCCCAAGCTGACTACTACTGTATGTTTATATAAATAGACCAGAGTCACCAAAACTATCTAAAGAAGGTATAAATTATACCTCCTTGCCAGCTAGGCCTTCTTCCCTACCTGCAGGTAATTCCCCCAAAGGAGTCTGTATGGTGTTCCCACCACCACCTTCCCTCGGGGGTTTCTGCTGGGGTAGTACTGAAAGTGAGATGGGTTGTGAAACAAGTCACAGACCTGGCACATAAAATTTCTAGGAAGCGAGCTGGGTTGGGGAGGGGTGTATATTTTAATTGCTGCCTGGGGAAGCCCCTCTGATTGGGTGCTTTCCCCACTTTCTCACCTCCTGGGGAAGAGTAGCCAATCAGGGCTGCTGCAGGAAGGAGGCAGAGCTCTATTCCCCTCCCCTCAGTAACCTGACACCATTCTCAGAGGCGGGTAGGACAGGAGCATCATTTTCTATTTCACAGGGGGAAGAGTTGCTTGCCCCCAGCCATGGTTTTCCCCTTCCCAGACCTGTCCTAGCTCCTTTCCAGTTGCCTCTCCAGGGCTGGGGGAGCTGCTGTGGGGCAGCCTGGGCTGGGGCTCCTAACCTGCATGTTGTCAGTGCTGCTCCTTCTGCTCACTGGCTGGACAGGAAGCAGCAGTGACAGCCTGAGCTGGAGCTGACCATGCAGAGTGGGCCTGGCTCCAATCCTTGCCTCAGGCTGGCCATCAATGAGATACCCTCCCCGGGCTTGCCACCCCCTACTCCCCGGGATAGGATGGCTATGCCATGCCACCACCCTGCCCACATCCAGGATGGGACTGTGCTCCTCTCCCATGAGCAGCTGTGGCCTCAGCAGGGAGGTGGAAGGGGGGATGCTGAAGTGATGCCCAGCAGCCCATGCCAGCTCTGCTACCACCTCACTCCTGTGAGCAATAGGCTGCTTCCTCTGCCACCCAATTCCCTCCCTGCAACACCCAGCCTGGGAAGTGGGAAAGAGAACTCTACTGCAGCCCCCTCAGGTCTGGGGGGTGAAATCCCCCACAAGCTGCAGTAGGAACAGAGGAGGGGCTGGGGGGAGAGAATTTAAACTGCAGCAAGGGAGGTTTAGATTGGACATTAGGAAAAAGTTCCTAACTGTCAGGGTGGTTAAACACTGGAATAAATTGCCTAGGGAGGTTGTGGAATCTCCATCTCTGGAGATATTTAAGAGTAGGTTAGATAAATGTCTATTAGGGATGGTCTAGACAGTATTTGGTCCTGCCATGAGAGCAGGGGACTGGACTCGATGACCTCTCGAGGTCCCTTCCAGTCCTAGAATCTATGAATTGATGGGTGGCAGACTGGGGGACAGGATTGATTTGGGGGTGGGAGCCAGAACTAATTGCTGAGCATGCGATGGGCAGATGTGGGCGTGATAATACCCGCACTTTTCCAAACCATGTTAAGCATTGGCTGGGTAGCGTCTTTGGTCTGCAGTTGTGGTTCCATTTGAGCCACACTGGTGAATGCAGAGGAGATGCACCACTTCCTTCACTGGTCATGACTTCTTCCCAGCTAATGCCTCTCCCTGCTCATCTCCCTAACAGTCACCTGATGGAGGACAGGTCATGTGTCCACTTTCTGGTGCTGCCACCTCTCTACTAAGTCGACTATGCCCTGCCGGGGTCTACACCGCTCACAGCCAGCAGAGACCCTGGGTGTATCTGCCCCAATAATTATAGGGTCTTGTGATGCATTTCACTGTTAACATTCAAATAAAATAAAAGTGAATGTTTCCAGTGAAAGTTTCTGAGTCTGGAAAACAATTTTGACAGACAAGATTCTGTGAAAGATAAGTTGTAATTTTGTGAGTAATTAATACATTTTGTTTTCCATAAAACAACAGTTCGTTTACTGCTAGGATTAATATCTACTGGCACCTTCACACTTATCCAGATGAAAGATCTTTTCATCCAAATTAACAACACGGTCTTAGTCATTGTTAATTAGCACAAAATATTCTCCCTGGTAGAAGTTTTTTTTTTTTTTTTTTTAAATCTAGATGTCATAAACACTTCTCTAAATCTTACCTTCAGGTAGGTCTGTTTAATTTTTATTATTGAAGAGAGGCAAATGAAAATAAACACATACAGAAAATGTAGCTTCAACAACTGTGATAAATACTGACTGGCTACTAGGGAAAGGAATACTCATTTTCTCTGGTTATTTTAACCAGCTAACTGCTAAGGGCCTGAAGCTGCAGACCCTATGCAGACATCATTCACATTGCCTTCAAGGAGTGTTTTGCTAGTCTAAGAATTGCAGGACTAAACCCTTAAAAAGCAAGATAAAAA